>NC_086004.1:19612500-19924166 GCF_030014385.1 Trichomycterus rosablanca
ATGATGTTTGTAACTTTATATTGAAATAGAAGCATTTTGCGCTTATATTATTATATAAAAAAAAAAAAACACGCACTTAAAAGACAAAAAATACATAAATAAAAAAAATACTGAGATGATTTTAACTTTCAATCAGTTATCCTTACATTAATGGAATGTGTTATGACCTTCCACCAAAAAGCAAGATTTAACCTGACCCAGTTATTTCATAGAGTCATAACACAATGTGGTTTTCAATGAGAAAAAAAAATAAAATCAGTTATTTTGATATCATGTTGGTTGAACAAAAATGTCATTAGAAGTGCTTTCAAATGAAAGAAGGCTTACTTTTACATATACAAAATAAATTAGCTTTGTCTGGAGTCCTCAATGAGGAAAGCTGGCTTTAAATGACTCCCACTGAACTGTCTGTTATATATGTATATTCATTTACTGATTACAGTATTGTCATGTGTTAAGTCCTTCCTCCAAATATTTTCAACAAAACAGTTTTTCTTCTGAGCAAAGCTCTGACCTCACCCATTCATTTCATCTACATAATAACCGAAGAGAGGTCCATACGTCCGAGGAGCACTTGGGTAGCCTATATACGAAGAGATCTGGGTTGCATCTTCCAAAGAAAGGCGCATTTTTGTTACTACCGAAACCTTAAGGGGACTTTTTTTTAAGCTTTTGCAGTTTCTGGAAAACATCTGAATCATTTTGTAACCAAAGCCAGCTGTGTGCGAGAGAGCTGGCGTGCGTGTGTGCGCGTATGTGTGTGCGTTGGTTTGGATGAGGAAGAGGTAGAGAGGTTGAGAGAGGATCTGCTGGTTTGCTCACCGCAAGAAGTAAGAAAGGGAAAAAAACCGCTTGGACGTCTTTTTCCTCCCCACCGCAGCCTGTAACTTTTTTTTAGGAATGAACGCTGAGACGTGCGTTTCATACTGCGATATGACATCCATGGATTCGTATTATAGCGCGTCTGCGGCGCAGGCTAGGGATCAGCAGACCAACCCGTTTAGGACTTTTCCACCCAACGATACCAAATACAGCCCCACTTTCCTCACCAACAAAAGTCAGGCGTACGGTGAGAAGTCTCGGAGTCCGTTCCAACCGGAATGCCAACCACTGGATGGCACCGCTGGCGAGGGCACCTTTAACAAATACCACCTCTTCATGCAGAGGTCCTCTTGCAAGACGCCCCCTGAAAGTAGCAAACTGCACCAGGAAAGCGCACCCAACGGAGGACTCATCTCCTGTTACGGTGAGTTTAAATGGTCTAATAAAGCAGTTTTTAAAACAAAGCATAATGTATTACCATAATATATTATGATAAATAATCATTACATATCTTTAGTACAATTTTAAATGCATTTAGTTTGCAATGCTCTTCAAGGTTAAAGATATAAGGCTGCAATGAGCAGTAAGGACAAAAATAATGGTTACTAGAACTAGTGCTGCATACATTGGCTTACACATTTATCTTAATAAATACATATAAAATAATTGTTGCCTATCTAATATATTTCCAAAATGAAATGAAATGAGCTTTTACAACTTACTACCAAAATTTGCTTTTCCAACTAGCTCACTGACATCATTTAAACAGGCATACCCTGGTCGCCTATTAGATTTTCTAATGAATTAAATTATTTTAATGCGATAAGCTATTTTACAATCCTTAATATTGGAGTAAAATCGCACAATTAAATTAACACGTTTTCAGATCTGACTTTAACGTGAAGCCAGGCTATTCTGTTATTATTTTTGACCAATTTGCACAATTTAAAAAATAAAGCCCATTGTCAACTGGCTGTCTTGAGGACTGGTAATGCTGTAGAGCGCCAGTAATATATAAGCTATATCACGGTTTTTTTTCATCAACATACCTTTTCTTCTTTAATTTTAATTCTTATATATTTACTTGTTTAAGCAAAAGGATATATATATATATATTTTTTTTTTAGTACGCTCTACATGTAACTTAGAAAATGAGATTTTGGCGTTTGGTTTATTTAATATCTACTCTATTGAGCATTTGGTGTTGATTGTCTTACACAAACATCGATTACGCTATGACGTTGCTACAATGATAAAATATAAAACATTAAACTGCTCCATACCTTAATAAACAATCATTTCAATCATTATTAAGGACTCATTCCTATCGTCACATTATTCGAACCACTAAGGCTTTTCCAGAGCTGTGCGAAACAATTACATTACGTACATGTTTTTAGGTTTTAAACACAACTAAGCTAATACACAACATTTTTTAACACATCAGTTGCCAAAGTAATTCCAAATTAAAGTCACAATTTACTGTAATATCAACGCCATACTCACGACTACAATCTCCAATCAAGACTACAAAGCTATTTTACTGTCAATGGTGGTGTTAAGCTTATTCCACAACCAGAATTCAACATGAAAATACGTCATTTACACTGAATTTACTGTTTTTAAATGTAAACAGTTGTTTAACGGCCAACTAGAGTTCACATCAGGGAACCTTCTCCAAACAAAAATGGTAACAAAAATCGTGTTGAAGTAAAGTAGATCAGTTTTAACACAAATTAGCAGGTTAAACAGGAAAGCAGAGGTAATTACTAAGTTACACACAGAGTGTCCTGCAATGGTTATAAAATGTATATCTTGGAAGATCCACATGCTGCTATAAATTTTGCCAAAATTCCGAAACATTTTCAACATGAAAAGTATACTGACATCAATAGGATGCAATGCATGTAAAGGTATATACGCTTTGTTTTGTTATTGTCGTTGTTGTACATAAAGGCCATGTTTTAAGCTCGGAAACAATATATGGGTATTAAAATTTCCAGTAAACAAACACAAGACGAAAGTTTGAGTGTAAACTGAGATTTTAATTACATTAATTAAATTATACACACTAACTAGGCTATAATAAAAGTTTTTAAACCTTGAAATATATTTTTATTTTTACACATTATTTTAACACATTGAAGAAGGGTCAGTAATAAAATATATTGATTGACATCAAGTGGACTGCATTTTTAGGATGCTGTAATACTATTAAGATGTTGTAATATTAACACACTAATAAAATGACATACATAACTTCTGAATGATTCTTGAAGCAAAATGTCTAAGGAAAGCTGGATCCCGCTCCATCTGCTCCCCAAATAACATATTCCATCTGTAGCAGGGCTTTAAGCATCGGGATTACCAAATCTTACAACCTTGCTTCCTGTCACCTTTCAACTAACTGAATAAGGTTAAGGTTAACCTTTAGTTTAATGAACCTGCCAACATTCAAAGCATTAATGCATCCCGTCTCTGTTAAAGATCATTAATCTTTTAAATCTCATTGGGGCTCTTTAAATGATTAGTTATTACAAATGTATTGTACCTCACTTTAAAAGCGAAACAAAGTGTTTTTCCTGTTGATATAATAAACAGCGCAAACTGAAAATGTGCTTTTTAAATCTTACAGCTTACATTACTGTGACTTCACAACTTAATTGAACTATACATAATTAAATAATCAAATAATCAAATAATCAAATTAATGCATAACTGAATAAGTCAAATAATAATATTAATAATAACGATAATAATAATAATTAAAATAATAATAATAATAAACATTATTTTCATGAGCACAATAAAATTTATTTTATCATAGCTATTAAAACCTGCATTTGACAAATGGTAAATTTAACAAATAAATACAAACTGTGTTATTTAATTTGGAATGCTTGTATTATGTTTGTTCATTCAGTACAAAGTACAAAAAGTATATATATATATATATATACAGTATATATATATATATTTCTTCAGTATTTAAAAGTTGATGTCACACTGATGAACTATCCTTTCGCCTGTTTGGCAGCATACAAAACCCCTGAATGATTACTGAAGATGTCAAATTTTGGTTAACTGCTACACAAGACCATCCACTTGACTTTAGTCAACTTTCTTTGGGTCACCAGCTGTGTGGTGAGATCTAATACCTACATACTTACTTACTGACACCTTAATTTTCTTTTCTTGAATTTCTTATTTTATGTATATATGCACTTTGCAGCAACAGCTATTCCTATTCCAGCATTCCAGCATTACTGTGCTTATAGGTCTATAAGGACATAAAGCTTGGTTGACAGAAACTCCAGTGGTCTGCAGGGGCATAAATATATATGACAGATTAACAGATTTCATAGAAAACAACAATAATGAGAATGTAGAAAATACAATAAAATAAAATGACAATAATAACAACAATGATAATAATCCATATTAATCATCATTTAATAATAAATATTATGATGATATAAAACAGCATATTGGAGCTAAGCTTATAGCTTAACATAGTCTTTATAAATTTGTAAATATTTTTTTCTATAAATTAGGAAACAAGAAAGGACAGAAAGCTTCAAACCGGGTCAGGGTAAGCGGGCGTACTTAAGTAGAAGTTAAGAGGATCATTTAGAAGCGCACGGTCATGATCGCATCACTGCGCCAAACATTTAGTACAACTACAACATTAAAACCAGATTTCCGATCATTTACTCAAAAACCTGTAAAACAGAGTGAGTTTGGCATTGTTGTGGCTCTTTTATTATGATTATACATTTTAGTGGGGGGGGTTTGCAAATCAGAGCCATCGTTGCGCATAATAGCAAAGTCACTGCATGCTGAAAAAACAAACAGAGCGCAATTCGTTTAGAATGGCAAATTGTGAGGTAAATAAATGTACAAATACACTAAATGTACAATAAACTAAACATTTGTAAAACTGCTGAATTAACAGAGAGAACCAAATCCCTAAAAACTTTAGGTTTGTTCATTATTTTCTTCCTGTGTGTGGCTGATGCCTTGAGACCTTCAACAATCCAATATTGTCACATTCTCTGTCACGTTCTCTCCCTATTTCTCACCCGCCCTAACAAACTTTTGTAATTTAGGCCTTGGGGTTTGTGTACGATAATCCCTTGTTAAATACCAATACCAAAAGTAGACAGAGAATGTAGAATCTAGTCTGTGCGCTTAACACATGCAATAAAATTAACCCAAAGCAACCACAGAGTTTTACACAGGGGCTGTTATATATAATATATATATACACTATAGCACTCTATTAAATAAAGTCAGAAGAATAGAAGAAAGTTTCCCTTTATTTATTTGATTTCATTTATTTATGTGTTTGTTTTGAGTATCTCAAATGTCAAGAGGCGTACGACTTGTGTAGTTTTATTGACAGTTGTACTTATTTACAGTTGTTGCAAATATTTTTTAGATTTTCTTTTATATTTTCTAAAGTCCATTAAACTATATTTCTGATGTAAATTGATTAATTATTAAACTATCTAATTAACTAATGTATCCTAAACTATAAATGTTAAAAAAAAAAAAAATTCATACCAGAAATGGTCCCAAGAATTCCCAATCTACTACAATCTATTAAAAAAAAGAAAGTGTTCGGTTTTACATTAGGTTTGAGAATTTTTGGCTTTCTTTACAATGGGTACCTGTCTACACCTCTAACAGTAGAACTGCAACATTTAATAATTACATTCAAATACTGTATTGCAATTTGTATATTACTGTGACTTTTATCCTATGATATGCATTGTGGATACCATTATAGCAAACTACAAAGCCTCACACACAAGACAAATTAAACGTGTTTGTAGAACCGGTTGTAGCTTGTTTTCAGATTCAGTAACACTTTGTTTGAAGGGTACCTGCACTACACCTTAATGACACTTTATATTAATATATAATATTTCTGAAGAACTTGTGCCATGGTTTGACTGTGTGTAACAAAAAATTGGGGAAATGAGGCCTCTATTTTTGATCAAAAGTATACTGTGGATATTGATAGCATTTACTTTTTAAATAAAAAAATGTCTTACTCAATTAAATAATAAATAAAGAATAATAACAATTATGATTTACCATGTATAATTATGCATTTATGAAACCCATCTAGCAGCTATATATGTATACTTTTGAATGCCTCTAAATTAAAGTGATGAGTTGTATTTTTATAACACAGCATTATTCACAGGTAATGTCAGTTGAATTCATTATTTACATGCTCTCTCTAAACAATTAACTAATTGCACAAAAACGTTCTTCATTTTGAACAATTAATTTAACATTAATTCTTATCTAAGCAGGGCTCAAAGGAATGCCAAGAAAAGTCAAGTTTATTTGTATAGCACTTGCACAGTGACGAATCAAAGTGCTTATCAGAGACATAGAGAATTGAAAGCATAAAACTAATAAAGCATGACAAAAACCTTTTTTATGAAAATGTTACAAAGATAATGTATTACACACGTTTAAAACAGTGAACAGTCTAAACAATGAAAATAAACCTTTTATTGTTTACTTTTTTATTGCATTGTTTTTGTAGCATTACTGTATATTTTCTTTAAGCACTGCATATTAGTGTATTATGAAGTTCTAGTGTATTATGTGTACTGAAAGATGTCCTGACTGGTGCATTCTGATGAAATTTCAATCAATTACTCATTTACTTAATCAGAATATTCATTTTGCCTGTGGTCCTAAACACTTTAGTTTTGTTCATCATTTTCACCCTGTGTGTCAGATGCATATGCCTGATGCCTTGAGGCCTGCATAGCTCTGCAGCAGACTGACTCAGCTGGGTACCACTGCCAGAACCGAAAATTCTTTATAACAGATAGGGGGTATTTAAAAGTACTGGCTCAGATCAATTGTTGGAGGTCCAGTCGCTTTGAAACTAGTGAGAAGATAGTTCTGTCTTTAATGAGTGTCACTTATCTGGTATTATGTGAGGGTGCAATAAATCTTACCAGAGCACTACAGCAAGAATTCCAAATACATTGTAGTGTAGCAAGTGTAACATATTTGCTAACCGATATATCACTTTAATAGATTCCTATCTGGTAGCTGTGAAGCACTGACTTCTGAACTAAAAAAGTATAAATGTTTTCTAAAAATGTAGTAAATGATTCAGTGTGTTAATAGTATGTCCTGCTAACAAAATCAGCAATGTTTTTTTTCATAATCTAATTAACTGTTTGTGTTACAAATATGATTTTCTATTCTTTCACTGACCATATGATTTGTTTTCACATTAGGTACTAAAATTAGCTTAATATAAATCTGAAAATATCTGTGACAAATAAACGGATGTAATGGTCCACATATGGTTTGCTACAATACATAATTCATACATATGCAAATACATTGCTTAATTAAAGAGTCAGCTTGTTATTTTTTATTTATTTATGTCCATTAATAATGTGTGAAAAATTGATTTCATGGAGGTGGTTATTCGTAACATTTAAATTACAAAGTGCTGCCTGTGTAACAGTTTGCCCTAAATCATTATAAACTGAAGAGCCCACAGCCAACAGTACTGTTATACTGTACTTCAAATATCTTTAAACTCAATAACATTTATAGGATTTGAAACACTAACTCAGATGACAGAAAATGTAGTAAAAAAATCATTATACATGTAACTAAAGACTGAATATAGTACATTGTATATCAACAAATTGCATTATGTTAAGTGTTTTATAAATGAAAAACGAAATACATATTAAAATGGTTAAATTATGGCAACATTAATATTAACATTAATATAGGCCAAGTTTAATAATTCTGTATGTTGTCGCTTTATAAGCAAGCAAGCCAGCTTCTACGCAACAGTAGATCTTAATAGAAACCAGTCTTAGAGGTGCTCTGGAATCTGACCAAACAGCTACATTTCTGTAAGCTATTAGTCTAAGGAGTGGTGACAAGAACTCGGGATCACTTTACCACTTAGATCACATTTTGGCTTTTACAATTTACATTAGTCTCAATTGGCATTCTTGAGCACAGCAGGCTAACAGAGGGCTTCAAAGACAAGGCATGCAATTGAACCAGGCCTTAATCAAACCCCAGTAGATTCAAGTTTAATAGATGCTCACACTACAGGGTGCAAATCTTTTAGTTTGAGCAGAAAAAAAAAATCAAACTTGTGTTGTGAATATGTCAGGAATTTATTGTAAATAGATACCTCTTTTTCACTTTTAAATACAGTGAGAGAAACTATGTATTTAACCACTTCTTTTTTTAATAATTTATTATATTAGGTAGTGGATAGTGCTGTCGCCTCACAGTAAGAAGGGCCTGGGTTCAATTCCCAAGCATGACAATCAGTTCTTTCTGTTTGGAATTTGCATGTCCTCCCTGTGTCTGTGTAGGTTTTATTCCGGGTGCTTAGGTTTCCTCCCACAAGTCCAAGGACATGCAGTTACCCCAGTTGGAACAACTAAAAATGTCCTTTGCGTGTGTGTGTGTGTATGTGTGTGTGTGTGTGTCTTTGCCCTGTAATGGACTGGCAACCTGTTCGGGGTGTTTCCAGCCTTTCGCCCAAAAAAATCTGACAGAAAGTACATATTTATAAGCATAAACAAAAATATTTAAAAACTTACATAGAAGAAATATTAGATCAATATATATTAAAAATGTGTAAGACATGTGAAACACATATGATTTCACTATATGTACCTTCAAATTCATAATATAAACGTATGAAATAAAAAACAGCAGCCACTTGAAAGAAGTCACACAAAGGCCGAAAAACAACCAACAAGCAGTGGACTATACTGCAATAATTTCAGTTCCTACACCCCACACAACTCTGCTAAAAATAAGCACAGATGTGTGCCTCAAGACAAATCTTTATACAAATCAGAAGAATGATCTGGTGTAACAGAACTTAGTAATTCAGCTGGTCATGTTTGGATCTGCAAATACTACTTGGGCATTTCATATATCTAACTTATGCTTAGAATACATAATAAACATTTAAAATACGTTTTTATACATTTTCATATGTGTTCGTTTTAGTCATCACTGAGCAAACAATGGCAAACATATTTTAATTGTTAATGCTGAGTTTAGAGGAGAGCAGTTCATCATCATAAAGTATTTTGATGCACTTAGATTCATTTAGATTACCTAAGCAATGAAAATAAATAAAATAAAAAGAGCTACTAAACACTTTATAAGACCATTATATTACCATTCCATTTAGTGCCTGACAGTTCTGTTAGAATCTAAATAAATAATGCATTTTCAGCTGCTATTGCTTGTCTTTAAGCTTTTGCCATCTTACAGTTAGATGGTCTTATAACAGTTAAGAGAACAGTGGTCTATTTTGGGTACAGTGAATGCTTTTTGCTGCAGCCCGGTGGGATAAATCTTCCCTCAAGACTGATGGCATTTTCATCCTGAGATGTGACAAAATTCTACCAAAATCATGGGCCTTCTAGTTACATTAAAACAGAATAATACACCGTCCAAAAAAAGTAGACAATATAGCCCTATGCTATGGCAGGGTGTTACAGTATATTGCTCCCCATAGTCAATTAAGGACGGAAAGACCCGGGCTGGCAGGAATGTCACTGTTACAATCCACTTTTGGTTAGGCAACTTGCTCTGGATTTAATAACTGTATTGTGGGTGTGTTTTTTTTAATGAATCACACCTTCTACCAATATAAGGTGTTAACCTTGGAATCACCATGCCTATGTAACCCGTGACAGCATTCAACTAATCACTGACTTTCAGACTCTGTGTCTATGTGTCTGTCTAAAAGCGCCCAAAATAATTGGAAACCAGAAGCAAGGTTCAGACTGCTGGCGGGGCTTCAGACCAATAAGCTGCCTATTACAATCTTTTTCCAATTTTAAGAACAAAAAACAAACCCAATTAGAGAGACAAATAAATGGAGAAAGGAACTAGCCGTCCACTAATTCCCTTCAGCCTCACCTTCCAGTCAAAACACAAATCAGACATGACCCAAGAACAGAATGTTAAAACACACTTTTTTATTTATGTGCTTTAATAGTTAAACTCATCATAACCTTTGCAATATTTCATTATTACCCCTTCAGAGAAACCCTGAGGTGCCTAATTTATAGTGTTTCTTTTATTTGCCTGGTGCTGACCCTGCCCATCGGATTCCATAAAAAACATAGGGGAGACCCTGCAGCTTTATAGGCAGTTAAATTACACTTTGATGTATTCCCCCATTTTCAACTGGAAATAAATAGCTGCCCCTTGTAAAGCTGTGACCCTTACTAACTCAAGGGTCGAGTCCTGACATCTTACGGGCCATAAGCCTTTGGCGTCTCCATTCACAAGAAAGGCATGTTTTAAGGCTTGCAGGTCTGGAATAAGTGTCTGAATCATTCATGCATGTATTATGAAAAGTATACAGGGCGCCGGTTCTTCTCTATTTACTGGAAATATCAAAGGGCAAGCAATTTAAAGAGTTTCTAGTCTAAAGACTTAGACCAGTGTAGATACAGTAAAACTGATTTACAAGCTTCATTCAGGTGTGAATACACTCAGGTTAAATAGCCAATTAGTCCCTGAGCTGAACCTCACCCTTTCCTAACCTACTGATGAACCCTTTCACGGCTCTTCTACAGCTTCTTACAAGTCTTACAGAAAGCTCAAGAGCTAAATATTCAATTTCTGAGGTACTAATTATTAGATCAGAATTCCATCACCACAATTTTAGAAAAGAATTTGTGGACTCTTCTTCTATTTATTTAGTTTAGGTGATTTAGCAACACCCATTGCCATTTGATGAGTTTGGTGTGGAGGAATTTTACTAACCTGCACTGTAAGCTCTGTCCTTAACCCTATTTAACATCTTAGAATTTGTATTGTATTTTGACTAAACAGGCCCAAATTCCTAGCTTTCCTAGATAATTATAGGCCATTTTTGCTGCAAAAAGGGACCAACTCCATATTATTCAAATGTTTCTTGGATGGAATGTCCATCAAGCTAATGTTCAGGTGTCCAAATGTCCATATAGTGTAAATGCAGATGCAGTATGATACATGTTTTCATTGGGTTTAGTTTGCTAAATTAAATACATACATATCATTACATTTTTCATGTGTTACAACATTTTTCCAAATAGTTGGTAGACAAATGGGTAATTGTAAGTCACAGAAAAAAAGAATACTTAAGGACACCGAGTGTTATTTGTAGAAAAAAGATTTCATCTCCTTAATGTGATTGACAGAATGTGTAACAAACTAGAACCATAAAGTATAATTTTTTTAAAATAATAAATTCCCCCCGTCCAGGGTGTTACTGTGTGCCTTGCGCCCATTGAAAAGCTGGGATAGGTTCCAGCCTCCCCGGGACACTAATTGGATAAGCAGTTAAGAAAGTGAGTGAGTGAGTGAGTGAGTAAGTGTAAATGACATAATTAATGAAGCTGGTAAAATGAGTTCCATATTGCAATATGGTTGCTGAGGTCCTATAAACTATAGAGTGTATTTTACCTGATAGGTTGGCTGATCTATATTGCCTGTATGTGTAAATGAATGAGTGTGTGGGTATTTCTGCCCTGCGTCTAGTGTTTAAAAGTGCACCATTAAAAATAAATTATGATAAATAAAACTATTTATTTAAGCATCAACATTATAAAAGGTAATAAAGTAGCGGTAAAACATGCTAGCACACCAGAGATGACATTTGAAATGTGCAAATTCAAATCTCAACTCTTCTACCAGCAGGCTGGGTGCTTGTACAGACAGTGATTGGCTCACCTATAGGGTGGGATTGCCAGAGGAGATTCCTCATGACTGCTGCAATTACGACCTTTGCTGGTTGATCAAAGAAGGCTGCACAATAAGATGGGATAATGGCGATTGGTTGATTTCTCTCTGTAAAAACAAATAATAATAATAAAAGAAAAAAAATAATACAAACTCCTCAAATAAAATGTTACCTCAGAGTTACGAGTGTCTAACATTCTTCCTATATTGTAATACCGTAGACCTATGCTAAATGCCATTGGCTTTTGCCGCAGTTAAACCAGGCACGTGCTCATGTGCTGCCCTTGTACTACACCATTGAACCGCAATCCCCTCCAAACCTTTCCCATTCTGACAGAAACAATTTGCAGTGAGGTTTCATGCCTTAGAGGCAGGTCATGTTACTCACCCATATGGAGGCGCTCCAGGGGAAGCCAACTGCTGTTCACCTTGGGCAATGGAAAAGCCTTGCAGCCAGGTTCAATCATGAAGGATAACCAGCAAGGGATTGTCACAATACCCTGCATCAGCCAAAAGCCATCAATGACATAAGGTATCAGCAAGAGGCTTTGATCGCCCGGCACCAATTTCAAACAGATTGACATTCTGCCCATGTGGAGGCAAGCGGCGCAAGTCATCTGAAAACCCAAGCCAAAAATATTTATGTTTGAATAAATGTGCTTGCTCCCTCTGTCTTTACAGGCTGTGTCAGGTTTGGGCAAGCAATATGGGAGCCATTAAGCCCATGAGGCCTGGCTCCATGTCTGTCAGGACAGAGGCCATAGTGACTGGAGAATTTAGTCAGCTCTATACAGGCAGGTTTTACAGAGCAATACACTCCCCTGCCTTTCTTCAGTCCTACACACTTAATTCAAAGTTTAGCCTAATGAGATACTTAAAAAAAATTGAAATGTATTTGAAAGGTGAAGGGCGGATGATACTCTCAGGTACTTATGATCCCTTTTTTATATTAATAAAAATACTGTACATAATACATCATATTTTACAATCTAAAATATGTGAACATTTTACATGCGTGAATTGTTCTCAATGAAAGAACATGTGCTGTCATAGGCAATGAAATCTGTGTGTGAATGTGTCTGTGAAAACTGGTGCTTCCTCCGTCAAGAGTGTTTGTAAGGTCAGTCACTGATGTCGGAAGAAAAGATCTGGCTCGCACTCAATGTTCCAATAAATCCCAAAGGTGTTCAGTGGAGTTGAGGTCAAGGCTCTGGGTAAGCCATAAGAGATCTCCACACCTCTACGCCAAAGTTATCAAAGCACGTTTTTATGGAACTTACTTTAATGCACAGGGAAAATGTCATGCTGGAACAGGAAAAAGGCCTTCCCCAAACTACAGTCACAGTTGTTGAATGTGGAATTATGTAATTTATTTTAAAAATGTTTTTACACACCTGTTAGCAGTGACTGGCTGAAACACAAAAAAACTTAGAATTATAAGGTGTCCACAAATTTCAGCACATGGTTCTTTGAAGCTAGTTGATATTTGATGTATTTGATGTACTGTATATATATATATACTGATCAGCCATAACATTAAAACCACCTCCTTGTTTCTACACACACTGTCCATTTTATCAGCTCCACTTATCATATAGAAGCACTTTGAAGTTCTACAATTACTGACTGTAGTCCATCTGTTTCTCTACATACTTTTTTTAGCCTGCTTTCACCCTGTTCTTCAATGATCAGAACCCCCACAGAGCAGGTATTACTTAGGTGGTGGATCATTCTCAGCCCTGCAGTGACACTGACATGGTGGTGGTGTGTTAGTGTGTGTTGTGCTGGTATGAGTGGATCAGACACAGCAGCGCTGGAGTTTTTAAATACCGTGTCCACTCACTGTACACTCTATTAGACACTCCTACCTAGTTGGTCCACCTTGTAGATGTAAAGTCAGAGACGATCACTCATCTATTGCTGATGTTTTGATGAGTTGGTCATCTTCTAGACCTTCATTAGTGGTCACAGGAGGCTGCCCACGGGGTGCTGTTGGCTGGATATTTTTCTCAGTCCAGCAGTGACAGTGAGATGTTTAAAAACTCCATCAGCATTGCTGTGTCTGATCCACTCATACCAGCACAACACACACTAACACACCACCACCATGACAGTGTCACTGCAGTGCTGAGAATGATCCACCACCTAAATTATACCTGTTCTGTAGTGGTCCTGGGAGAGTCCTGACCATTGAAGAACAGCATGAAAGGGGGCTAACAAAGCATGCAGAGAAACAGATGAACTACAGTCAGTTATTGTAGACCTACAAAGTGCTCCTATATGGTAAGTGGAGCTGATAGAATGGACAGTGAGTGTAGAAACAAGGAGGTGGTTTTAATGTTATGGCTGATCAGTGTATATATATATATATACAGTGTATCACAAAAGTGAGTACACCCCTCACATTTCTGCAAATATTTTATTATATCTTTTCATGGGACAACACTATAGACATGAAACTTGGATATAACTTAGAGTAGTCAGTGTACAACTTGTATAGCAGTGTAGATTTACTGTCTTCTGAAAATAACTCAACACACAGCCATTAATGTCTAAATGGCTGGCAACATAAGTGAGTACACCCCACAGTGAACATGTCCAAATTGTGCCCAAAGTGTCAATATTTTGTGTGACCACCATTATTATCCAGCACTGCCTTAACCCTCCTGGGCATGGAATTCACCAGAGCTGCACAGGTTGCTACTGGAATCCTCTTCCACTCCTCCATGATGACATCACGGAGCTGGTGGATGTTAGACACCTTGAACTCCTCCACCTTCCACTTGAGGATGCGCCACAGGTGCTCAATTGGGTTTAGTCCATCACCTTTACCTTCAGCTTCCTCAGCAAGGCAGTTGTCATCTTGGAGGTTGTGTTTGGGGTCGTTATCCTGTTGGAAAACTGCCATGAGGCCCAGTTTTCGAAGGGAGGGGATCATGCTCTGTTTCAGAATGTCACAGTACATGTTGGAATTCATGTTTCCCTCAATGAACTGCAGCTCCCCAGTGCCAGCAGCACTCATGCAGCCCAAGACCATGATGCTACCACCACCATGCTTGACTGTAGGCAAGATACAGTTGTCTTGGTACTTCTCACCAGGGCGCCGCCACACATGCTGGACACCATCTGAGCCAAACAAGTTTATCTTGGTCTCGTCAGACCACAGGGCATTCCAGTAATCCATGTTCTTGGACTGCTTGTTTTCAGCAAACTGTTTGCTGGCTTTCTTGTGCGTCAGCTTCCTTCTGGGATGACGACCATGCAGACCGAGTTGATGCAGTGTGCGGCGTATGGTCTGAGCACTGACAGGCTGACCTCCCACGTCTTCAACCTCTGCAGCCATGCTGGCAGCACTCATGTGTCTATTTTTTAAAGCCAACCTCTGGATATGACGCCGAACACGTGGACTCAACTTCTTCGGTCGACCCTGGCGAAGCCTGTTCCGAGTGGAACCTGTCCTGGAAAACCGCTGTATGACCTTGGCCACCATGCTGTAGCTCAGTTTCAGGGTGTTAGCAATCTTCTTATAGCCCAGGCCATCTTTGTGGAGAGCAACAATTCTATTTCTCACATCCTCAGAGAGTTCTTTGCCATGAGGTGCCATGTTGAAAATCCAGTGGCCAGTATGAGAGAATTGTACCCAAAACACCAAATTTAACAGCCCTGCTCCCCATTTACACCTGGGACCTTGACACATGACACCAGGGAGGGACAACGACACATTTGGGCACAATTTGGACATGTTCACTGTGGGGTGTACTCACTTATGTTGCCAGCTATTTAGACATTAATGGCTGTGTGTTGAGTTATTTTCAGAAGACAGTAAATCTACACTGCTATACAAGCTGTACACTGACTACTCTAAGTTATATCCAAGTTTCATGTCTATAGTGTTGTCCCATGAAAAGATATAATGAAATATTTGCAGAAATGTGAGGGGTGTACTCACTTTTGTGACACACTGTATATATGGACTCAGCCAGTTTTCTTTTCACCAAAATAATGACAACCATGCTGCAAAATGTTCATTAGATTATTATATTCCCTTCACCTTTAATCATTTACACAATTTTACAATTTACAACTGGCATTTAAATGTCGAACATGCTTGATGAATCACACTGTGTGTGTTAAATGAATGTTTATTGATTAGTCCCAGTGTTTGCAAAAGGGAGGGATATTTTTACTAATAGCATAAAGCCTTTCAGGAACAGTATTTCAGAATTCAAAGCTACACTTAATAGTTTTCTAGATCAGCGCTCCCCAACCTTTTTTGCACCATGGACCAGTTTCATATAAGATGTAATTTCACGGACCGGTGGGCACGGGAGGATTTAATATAGAATAACAGCAGAATGAAAAATCAGTGTGAATCCTGACCTTTTTATGCTGCAACGAGACGCTGCTCCAACCTAGTGGTGATATGCAACAATAACACCCGAAGAGTTTTGGAAATTTAATTGCTCTTGTAGCAATCTCTAATTATTTATTCTTTCTGTGCGGCCCAGTAATAAATGACCCACGGACCGGTACCGGTCCACAGCCTGGTGGTTGGGGACCACTGGTTTACAATACGTAACGTAAAGCCTCCTCATGGAAGCATCTGTGGACAATTTCATTTCGTGTTCATGTGCCAGTTAAAATTCATTTATTTTGTTATTATTTTTTTTCTGCGACCCATTTTTTTTGGCTCACGACTCACCCAAGGTTACACGACATCACTCACTCGATCACATCTAGGGACAATTTAGAGCAGCCAAACCACCAGACGCTGCTCCCACCTAGTGGTGATAAGTGACAATAACACCCGAGAGAGCATTTTTCTCCCCATTTTTCTCCCGATTTAGTGCATCCAATTTGTCTTCCGCTGCTGACAGACTCCAGATTTGCATCCAAGGAGAGCACGCCGCTGCCCACGCCTTCTTTACACGTGTCTCTTCTGCCAATCAGGGTCTTTACACAGCGTATGAAGACCCACCCACCCCACCCTGCAGATACGTTGGTCAATTTGTATCTGCTGCAGGCACTGTCAATTATGCCCACCAGATGGCACCAAGCCGACCGGTGGCAACACGGAGACATTTTTGTTTTAGCTACGAAAGCCTTTGTCTAAGCATGAATAAAATGCTCACCGCATACAATCACTGTAAGTTCCCCTAAGCACAAGGTACAGGCTAATCCCTTTATCTTTAATGTATGTATTTTTTTAAGTATCAGACAGAAGATCTGTTTAATAGCTTGTTTTTCTGGCGATCTATGTCACAGGCTTTTTTAGGCAGACAAAGATAATGAAAGCATGAAGAACTGCACAGGCGATCCACCGTATGCATGCGAAAATTCATTTGTAACTGACATGTTGACTGAGGTTTTACAGATGAGCTGATGTGCATTTCCAGTGGCTTGAGGCAGATAATTACCTCTCTAGAGTTGTGTTGCTTGGTCAGTTTGACTTTGTTACTGGCTATGCTTCATATTGCGTCAGAGCATACAGTCAGCGTTCATGTAACCAGAGAAAAGTAACCAGGCGTAGAGGAGGGAACCTGCAATTTTCTATCGGGCTGCAATTACATCTGTTTCTGGATATCTGTTTCATATAAGCACTTGATTTACGAGCTGAGACTGGCAGTTTTAAGTGGAGGAAGTCAGACATGTTTAGATATTACACTAAGCCACAGGCCTGACACTTTTTCCTTTTTTAAAACACAAATAACCAATGAACTTTGCACAGTATGAAGGCATGGTTTAAAAACTAATTTTACCTATATGCTACAAACTATAATTGTTTAATACAGGTGTAAATCTAAAAGGCTTAAGAATTGTATTGACAGTATGCAGCTTTTATAATACACTACATGGCCAAAATACGTTAACATTCCTCCCAGTAATTAAGTGTATGTGTTTCCATTGCCAACATGCATTTAAACCAATAATAGCAAATAAATGACATGCTTCCAAATTTGTGGCAACAATTTAGGGAAGCTCCTTTCCCTTTTTATCCGTGTCTCTGACTCTATCTGTGTCCCTGCACACAATGCCAAATCTGGTGTGGAGAAACTCCAGGCTGCCTGCACAGAGCCCTGACCAAAATTGCAATGCAGTTCCTGACCACACATATGCACAGACACACTTCAGAATTTTGTGGACAGCTCTCCCAGAACAGTGATGGCTGGTATAGCCGCTCTGAAACACCATATTAGTGCCGGATGGATGGATGGATGGATGGATGGATGGATAGATAGATAGATACACACATATATACACATATATACACATATACATACATATACACAAATTGCAAATACATACACATATATAAACATATACATACATATACACATATGCAAATACATACACGTATATACACATACACATACATATACACATATGCAAATACATACACGTATATACACATACACATACATATACACATATGCAAATACATACACATATACATACATACAGTGTATCACAAAAGTGAGTACACCCCTCACATTTCTGCAAATATTTCATTATATCTTTTCATGGGACAACACTATAGAAATAAAACTTGGATATAAGTTAGAGTAGTCAGTGTACAACTTGTATAGCAGTGTAGATTTACTGTCTTCTGAAAATAACTCAACACACAGCCATTAATGTCTAAATAGCTGGCAACATAAGTGAGTACACCCACACAGTGAACATGTCCAAATTGTGCCCAAAGTGTCAATATTTTGTGTGACCACCATTATTATCCAGCACTGCCTTAACTCTCCTGGGCATGGAATTCACCAGAGCTGCACAGGTTGCTACTGGAATCCTCTTCCACTCCTCCATGATGACATCACGGAGCTGGTGGATGTTAGACACCTTGAACTCCTCCACCTTCCACTTGAGGATGCGCCACAGGTGCTCAATTGGGTTTAGTCCATCACCCTTACCTTCAGCTTCCTCAGCAAGGTAGTTGTCATCTTGGAGGTTGTGTTTGGGGTCGTTATCCTGTTGGAAAACTGCCATGAGGCCCAGTTTTCGAAGGGAGGGGATCATGCTCTGTTTCAGAATGTCACAGTACATGTTGGAATTCATGTTTTCCTCAATGAACTGCAGCTCCCCAGTGCTAGCAACACGCATGCAGCCCAAGACCATGATGCTACCACCACCATGCTTGACTGTAGGCAAGATACAGTTGTCTTGGTACTTCTCACCAGGGTGCCGCCACACATGCTGGACACCATCTGAGCCAAACAAGTTTATCTTGGTCTCGTCAGACCACAGGGCATTCCAGTAATCCATGTTCTTGGACTGCTTGTCTTCAGCAAACAGTTTGCGGGCTTTCTTGTGCGTCAGCTTCCTTCTGGGATGACGACCATGCAGACCGAGTTGATGCAGTGTGCGGCGTATGGTCTGAGCACTGACAGGCTGACCTCCCACGTCTTCAACCTCTGCAGCAATGCTGGCAGCACTCATGTGTCTATTTTTTAAAGCCAACCTCTGGATATGACGCCGAACACGTGGACTCAACTTCTTTGGTCGACCCTGGCGAAGCCTGTTCCGAGTGGAACCTGTCCTGGAAAACCGCTGTATGACCTTGGCCACCATGCTGTAGCTCAGTTTCAGGGTGTTAGCAATCTTCTTATAGCCCAGGCCATCTTTGTGGAGAGCAACAATTCTATTTCTCACATCCTCAGAGAGTTCTTTGCCATGAGGTGCCATGTTGAATATCCAGTGGCCAGTATGAGAGAATTGTACCCAAAACACCAAATTTAACAGCCCTGCTCCCCATTTACACCTGGGACCTTGACACATGACACCAGGGAGGGACAACGACACATTTGGGCACAATTTGGACATGTTCACTGTGGGGTGTACTCACTTATGTTGCCAGCTATTTAGACATTAATGGCTGTGTGTTGAGTTATTTTCAGAAGACAGTAAATCTACACTGCTATACAAGCTGTACACTGACTACTCTAAGTTATATCCAAGTTTCATGTCTATAGTGTTGTCCCATGAAAAGATATAATGAAATATTTGCAGAAATGTGAGGGGTGTACTCACTTTTGTGATACACTGTATACGCATGTGTATACAAGTACGTACACACATGGCTACATTAGGAACTTCAGTCTTTAGCTACAGCCAGCCTGTAACGGGTCGATTACCTGCGGCCATTTCCACACGTAGTCGGAAGCGCAGGTCGACTCGTTGTAGTCCAAAAGGAACTGCAAATCCCAGGAGCTGCGGCAGCGCCAATCTGCGCTAATTGGCAGCACCTGATCGCGCTCTATTTAAGAGATCCTTAGCCACGCGATCAGTGCTGAGACATACTCAGTCGGTAAGGTAGTTGGCCGGTGTGCGTTCCTCCTTACTTCCTAACTCTATTCTTAAGCCAGCGGTTTTGTTAACGCTCTAAAATACGAACGCGTTTAGCGTTCACTTCCGCATTTAGGAAGTCCTTTTCTGCGCAAGCGATTCCGCTGCTGAATCGACTCTTGGTTCGGAGTCGTTTCGCACGAATCGATTCGGAGTCGATTCCCTAATCGACTCCCTCGCGCTTTTTACTTTTGTTTTCTGATTAGAATAGAAGAGAAGCACTGGGACCACGACTGTGTGTTGGTATCCTGGTGGATTGAGTAGCTGGGGTACTGACCATGGTTATGGTTCCACCTAGCGCTCTCTGATTTCTCTTATTCTGTCTTCGTGGCCTACCACGGTGAGAGGTTGGTGGAGTTTACCTCTCATCCGCTTAATAAGTTCACTTTTGTTATTGCATAAGCACGTTCCTTCCCTGCAAATGGGTCCAGCCCCCTACTGGTGAGCTTCCCACCATCTGGCACACCAGTGCAACCCCTGACAGAATGTCTCAGCCACAAATGGACCCAGCGGATCTGGAAAGAATTAAATGTGCCATTGAGAGGCAAGGAGCCCTCATCGGGCAGCATGAGCAGGTACTGCATGAAGTCCTTGCACAGTTGCAAATACTCACTGCAGGGCAACGGGCTGGAGCTGAGGCCCCAGAGCCCTCAACGACTTCTCCTACCCGTGAGTCCCAGGGGCCTGAAATTCGGCACTCCCTCCCGGAACCTCAATTACCCGCTCCTGAGCGTTTCAGTGGAGAAATGGGTAGATGTAGAGGTTTTCTTCTGCAATGTTCACTGGCGTTTGAGCTTCAACCATCGCGTTATCCCACCGAACGATCAAAGGTCGCCCACATAATTGCCCTCCTGTCTGGACGGGCCCTGATATGGGCTACGGCTATTTGGGAGAACCGACCCGATCTATGCTCCTCGGTTGATCGCTTTACTGAGGAGTTACGGCAAACTTTTGACTGCCCCATGGTTGGCCGAGACTCGGCCAGTCGACTCCTCCGCATTAGACAGGGTCAGCGTTCTGTGGCAGACTATGCGGTTGAGTTCCGCACGCTCGCTGCCCAGAGTGGGTGGAATTCGGAGGCTTTAATAGCAGCCTACCAGGAGGGACTCTCTGAACAGCTCAAGGATGAGCTAGTAACCAGGGACCCACCCACCTCCCTCGAGGAATTATATGAATTGACGGTGCGGCTGGACAACCGACTCCAGGAGCGTGAGCGTGGCCGTCGGGCCAAAGCCCAGTGGCAACGAAGGTGGGTTGACAGCCCTCCCAGGCCCTCTCCTCTGGCATTTTCACAAACTCCTCACCCCTTAGAGGAGCAAGAGGAAGCCATGCAGGTTGGTGGCACAAGCCTTCCATACCCCTGTCGGCGCTCTGACCCCTGGAGGAGGTCACGCAAGCTTGGCAATAATAAAGCGGGTGTCCATAACCCCAGCCAAGATCCAGCGTTAAAAGGTCAGGTCCGCCCCAGGGAAGGGGACCTGTGACGGACCCAATATTAGCTCCCCACTCCTCAGGGATGTTTCATGAGGTCACCATTCATTGGGGTGCCCAGCAAAAAAAAAGCCTGCAGGCGTTTATTGACTCCGGCTCAGCAGGTAATTTCATGGACAGATCTTTGGCTAAGACCCTGGGTATCCCCAAGACCTCCCTCATTGCACCACGCCCTGTAACCAGTATTGATGGCCGACTGCTAGGGTCTGGAGCAGTCACTCACATGACCCAACCTTTAATCATGAGTCTGGGGAACCATGTTGAGGAAATTTCCTTTCTCCTCAGGCTCCAGATTTACCCTTGATCCTGGGTTTCCCGTGGCTTCAGCAACACAACCCCAGGATCGATTGGGGAACTTGTGAGATCTCTATTTGGGCCCCCATTTGTCAAAGGACATGTCTTAGGGGGAACCCAACAGTTCCACTCACACCCGAAGGGCCCTCAGAGATGGTTGACTTAACGACTGTTCCCCCGGAGTACCATGACCTTAGGTTGGTGTTTAGCAAACACAGGGCATTATCTCTTCCACCCCATCGTCCTTTCGACTGCACGATTAACCTGCTCCCTGGTATGACCCCTCCTCGAGGCAGGTTGTTCTCGCTATCAGCCCCCGAGCAGAAAGCGATGGATGAGTACATCCAGACTTCCCTAGTCTCAGGACACATTCGTCCTTCCTCTTCTCCAGCCGGGGCTGGGTTTTTCTTTGTTGAAAAGAAGGATGGTTCCCTGCGCCCCTGCATCGACTACCGGGGTCTCAACAGCTTAACTATTAGAGATCGCCACCCCCTGCCGCTCATGAATTCAGCATTTGAATCATTGCAAAAGGCCTCCATCTTCACCAAGTTGGATCTGCGCAATGCCTATAATCTTGTTCGGATTCGCTCGGGGGATGAATGGAAGACAGCCTTTATTACACCATCGGGGCACTATGAGTATCGAGTGATGCCATTCGGGCTTGTTAACGCCCCGGCTGTCTTCCAGAGACTCATTAATGAAGTACTTCGGGAGGCATTGGGGCAATATGTGTTCGTCTATTTGGACGATATTTTAATTTATAGTAGAACCCTAGAGGAACATGTGACTCATGTAAGACGGGTCCTACAGTGGCTTCTGGACAACCAACTCTATGTCAAGCTTGAGAAGTCAGAGTTCCATAACTCCTCAGTGACTTTTCTTGGGTTTGTGGTGTCCCAAGACCAATTACAGATAGATCCTGCAAAGACCGAGTCCATTAGTGAATGGCCCTCGCCCACTTCGGTCAAGCTGGTCCAGCGCTTCCTGGGGTTTGCAAACTTTTTTAGGCGGTTTATCCGAAACTTTAGCGGCATGGCCGCTCCCCTTACTGCTCTTACCAGGAAGGAGGCAGGTAAGTTTCGGTGGACGCCTGAGGCACAGGAGGCCTTCAATGAAATAAAGAACCGCCTCGTAACTGCCCCTGTACTAACTCTACCTGACCCAGAGGCCCCTTTCATTGTGGAGGTTGATGCCTCTGATGTAGGTGTTGGGGCGATCCTATCCCAACGCGCAGGTCTCAAGAAAGTTTTGCACCCCTGCGCTTATTTCTCTCGTCGCCTCACCCCAGCCGAGAGGAATTATGATGTTGGGAATAAGGAATTGTTAGCTATTAAGCTCGCGTTAGAGGAATGGAGGCACTGGCTGGAGGGTTCCAAACACCCTTTTTTGGTCTGGACCGATCATAAGAACCTAGCCTATATCCAGCAGGCCAAACGGCTTAACCCCCGCCAGGCCAGATGGGCTCTGTTCTTCGGCCGCTTTAATTTTATCCTTTCATATCGCCCGGGGTCGAAGAACACTAAACCAGACGCCCTTTCCAGACAGTGGGAACCTCCACACTCTTCCCCTTCAAGTGAGCCTATCATTCCAGGATCCCGTATCCTCGCCCCTCTCCGATGGGGGCTGGAAGAGGCAATACGAGAGGCTCAGCGGCAGGAGCCGGATCCTGGTAATGCCCCCCCAGGGAAACTCTATGTCCCAGCGTCGGTCCGGGGACGAGTACTGCAGTGGGGGCACTCCTCCCCTTTTGCAGGCCACCCAGGTGCCCACCGAACACAAGAGTTTTTGCGTAGGCGATTTTGGTGGTCCTCCATGGAAAGGGACGTGCGGGAATATGTGGGGGCATGTGAAACTTGCTCCCGCAATAAGGAGCCTAGAACACGTCCAGCTGGCCTCTTGCATCCCCTCCCTATCCCATCACGTCCCTGGTCTCACCTGTCACTTGACTTTGTAACCGGGTTGCCCCCTTCACAGGGCAACACGGTAGTCTTGGTCATAGTGGACAGGTTTTCTAAAGCATGCAAGTTTATCGCCCTGCCCAAACTCCCTTCGGCCAGGGGTACCGCCGAGATTGTTCTGAAAGAGGTGGTTCGGGTACATGGCTTACCTAGTGATCTGGTGTCGGACCGGGGACCCCAGTTTACTAGCCAATTCTGGAAGGCCTTTTGCCGGCTCTTAGGGGCCTCCGTTAGCCTTTCTTCAGGCTTCCATCCTCAGTCCAATGGACAGACGGAGAGGGTCAATCAAGACCTAACACGTACCCTCCGATGCCTAATCTCCACCAACCCTACAGCGTGGGCAAACCAATTATTCTGGGCGGAATACGCCCACAACACTCTGTGGCACTCCTCCATTGGCATGTCGCCATTCGAGTGCCAGTTTGGGTTTAGTCCACCCATGTTTCCGGAGCAGGAGGCAGATGTTGGTGTCCCATCGGCACAACGCTTTGTGCAGCGTTGCAAAAGAGTCTGGCGAAAGGCCCAAAACATTCTTCGGGCCACCACTGCTTCCAGAACAGCCGTAGCCAACCGCAGAAGACGCGTGGGTCCTTCTTTTCGCCCGGGGCAGAGAGTCTGGTTGTCCTCCAAAGACCTTCCTCTCTCCCTGGAGTCAAAGAAGCTAGGCCCTAAATATGTGGGGCCCTTCAAGGTAGTTCGTAGGGTCAACCCAGTGGCCTACACCCTCCAATTACCCCGGACAATGAAGATTAACCCCACTTTTCATGTTTCACGTCTAAAGCCGGTGCTATGCAGCCCCTGGAATGCCCCCCCCACCTCCAATCCCCCCCCACCACGAATGGTTGAGGGTGCCCCAGCTTACACAGTAAAGCGTATCCTCAACATGCGTCTAGTCAGACATAGCACCCAGTACTTGGTTGACTGGGAGGGATATGGCCCTGAAGAACGGTCCTGGGTTCCAGCCCGCCACATTCTGGACCCAGAACTTATTCGGGAGTTTCGCCGCAACCAAGCGGCAGGACTTGGAACGTCAGGAGCCGTCCCTAGAAGAGGGGGCTCTGTAACGGGTCGATTACCTGCGGCCATTTCCACACGTAGTCGGAAGCGCAGGTCGACTCGTTGTAGTCCAAAAGGAACTGCAAATCCCAGGAGCTGCGGCAGCGCCAATCTGCGCTAATTGGCAGCACCTGATCGCGCTCTATTTAAGAGATCCTTAGCCACGCGATCAGTGCTGAGACATACTCAGTCGGTAAGGTAGTTGGCCGGTGTGCGTTCCTCCTTACTTCCTAACTCTATTCTTAAGCCAGCGGTTTTGTTAACGCTCTAAAATACGAACGCGTTTAGCGTTCACTTCCGCATTTAGGAAGTCCTTTTCTGCGCAAGCGATTCCGCTGCTGAATCGACTCTTGGTTCGGAGTCGTTTCGCACGAATCGATTCGGAGTCGATTCCCTAATCGACTCCCTCGCGCTTTTTACTTTTGTTTTCTGATTAGAATAGAAGAGAAGCACTGGGACCACGACTGTGTGTTGGTATCCTGGTGGATTGAGTAGCTGGGGTACTGACCATGGTTATGGTTCCACCTAGCGCTCTCTGATTTCTCTTATTCTGTCTTCGTGGCCTACCACGGTGAGAGGTTGGTGGAGTTTACCTCTCATCCGCTTAATAAGTTCACTTTTGTTATTGCATAAGCACGTTCCTTCCCTGCAAATGGGTCCAGCCCCCTACTGGTGAGCTTCCCACCATCTGGCACACCAGTGCAACCCCTGACACAGCCTAAATTTAAATTTACAGGAATGAGATGTTCAATATCCCAATGGTCAGGTGTCTGCATACTTTGTTCATATGACCTCATCAAAATCAAATTTCAACTACCTACAAGCTATATAGTAGCAATGCTATCAAGTGGTTAGTGGAAATACAGCCAAACAAAAAGCTTGGAGCAGTGGTAAATCAGTGGTCAGAGTACTGGACTTCTGATCCAAAGGTTGTTGGGTCAAATTCCACCACTGCTGCAAGGCTCCTAGCCCTCATTTGCCTGCATTGTAAACAGTATATAGTGTGTCGTTTTAATTAAACGTGTCTGATCAATTAAAATACTATTGAGTTGTGAGCTTCATTGATCATAGCAATGCTACTAAGTGTAGTGATGCAAGTATCGGATATCCAGGTTTTTTTTTTTTTTTTTTTAATAATTTAGCGCGTCCAATTTCATCCCATCAATCATCCTCTCACTAATGCCGGTCCCTGCTCCTGATCGGGGCTGACGAGGCCGCTCCACGCCTCCTCCGACACGTGCACAGCCAATCAACCATCTTATCACCCACACTTGACGAGTGCAGCGCGGCACAGCACCGTGCACGGAGAATCACACACTCCACCGCACCCCCTCCCGTCTCCATGCAGGCGCCACCGACCAGCCAGCAGAGGGCACAACCGCCCCAGTCCTGAGAGAGTATCCCCTCCGGTCTCAAATCCGCCCCCCCACCTGAACAACATGCCAATCGTTGTTCATACAGCCGCCCAGCCTCGACCGGTGAAGGCAGAGCTGGATTCGAAACGACGCACCTTCGAGATCCAGCTCTGGTTGCAGCGCGTGTCTTTACCGCTGCGCCACCTGAGTGGCGGATATCCAGGTTTTAAATAAAGAAGGTTAGGTTTATAATAGACTTGGAAAATAGATTGCTCCACATATAGACTCCATATTTTGTGGTAAGCTATTTTTAAAAAGGGTTAATTCCATTTCATAGGTTAGTCACCTATTTGGTCCTATATTTGACATCTAGTAACCATTTTATCATTCCATCCCCTTACATTTCCAGGTAAAGACAGCTCAGGGCTGACCGACTCGGAGTTGCCATCAAACACTGACCCTGCAGGGATGGACGGTAGCTACCTCAGCATGAAGGATTCAATAGCAAAGGGTGCTCAGGAAAGGCAGAGCTCTGAGCTCGCCTCCCCCTTGGACAAAGGCGAGGGAGAGAGCAACAAGGGCAAGAAAAGGCGCAACCGCACAACCTTCACAAGCTATCAGCTAGAAGAGCTGGAGAAAGTCTTCCAAAAGACGCACTACCCAGATGTGTACGCCCGAGAGCAGTTGGCACTGAGGACTGACCTCACAGAAGCCAGAGTGCAGGTAAGTTGCTTTCACCAGATACACCAGAACCTGAATATTCTCATGACCTGTGGCACTAGGTTACACAAACACAAAATTCATGTTACTTACACCAACACTTTACCATTTTAAGGTCAAATCAAGGACGACAGATTACAGAAATATTCAAAAATCTTAATAAAGCACAAGGGAATGGATCATTTATTTCTGAAGTTAAAGGTTACTGTAGGATCAAAGTGCAAACAGAGACAAAAATGACTTAAATGTTTATCCTATGTGCAAAGGAAGGGGAAAAGGACAGCACATATAAGTTTTGTGTCAGGTTTCACCCACAGCCTTCACCCTGGAACCAAAACATACCTGAGTCTGGAAAACCAAAATGTGTGACCCTCCAACCCTCACCCCCATATTTGCATATAATCCCTCCAAGACTGCTGCTGCATTCCAACGCTGAGTGAAAAAGGAAGACCCCTGCAAATGCACATCTTAATAAGAACCCTGAATTTACACTGTTTGTTTTTCATTAATGTCCAGCACGAGGAAGAATGTGTCCCTCCCTCATCACAGGGGTAGGTGAGAGGAGCTTACTTGAACTTTTGGCAGTTGTGAGGTTTGCTTATAGCTTACAATGGTTAAAATCTTTATTAACTGGACAAAGAAAAAGCTTATAGGCTGCATACATAAATGAGCTATCGTAATAATAGTGGTTAAAGTGTGGGTCAATTATTATTATTATTATTATTATTATTATTATTATTATTATTAATTATTGCTCTATATAACCAAAAGTATATAAAGGCTTTTCTAAGTCCATTCCAAACCTTGGGCATTAAAATTTACATTTACATTTTCGGCATTTAGCAGGCGCCTCTATCCAAAGTGACTTTCAGCACTGTGTTGTCTAACAGATATTGTCTAAGCAATTGAGGGTTAAGGGCCTTGCTCAAGGGTCCAACGGTTGCAACCTGGTAGTGGTGGGGCTTGAACCAGCAATGTTTCGATGACTAGATCAGTACCTTAACCACTAGATTTTTAGTAGTATCTGTGGAAATTTGTGTAATTTAGTTAAAGGAAATTAGTTTAGGAAATTTAGTTAAAACAACATTTGTAAGGTCAGGCAATGATGTTGGATGAGAAGACATGGTACACAATTAAATAGGGTTAAGGTCAGAGCTGTGTGCAGGCCACCAAACTTGTCAAATCATGTTTTTATGGATCTGGCTTTGTGGTACAGTCATTCTGTAAGAAAGAAAGACTTTTCACAAACTGTTACCACAAACCTGGAAGCAGAGCATTTCCTTCATATAACTAGTTTATAGACCTGTAAGTAATGTCAACATATGGAAATATGCTGTAACAATAACATGAAGATCATAAAGGTTTGCAGTTTGTGAATGCCATTTTGGGGTGCACTTGGGTTATAAAGAGAATGCAAAAACTGAATTTGACAAGAGAAGTTGAAAAAAGTTACCAAAAAGTGATCAATTAAATTTAAATATTTGTATTTTTTTATTTGCCCCATGTGCTGTTTTACAAATAATTAAATATGACATGTAAAATATCGTATGCTGGAAATGTATGGCTATAGTACCACAGTACTGTTTACAAAATGATTAAATACATATCCAGAAGTGATATTTAATAATTGATTAAATAAAATACAAAAAATTCAATCAACAAAAAGCTGGTTTTTATTGCCTGCCACATAATAAACACAAGACTAGTTAGAAGCCAGAAGAGTTAAGAGTTTACTTTTACATTTACATTTTCGGCATTTAGCAGACACTCTTATCCAGAGCGACGTACAGAAGTGCTCCCATAGTAAAGATTACCTTACTCTAGTTTAAGCAGACAACAGTCCAAGAACACAAATCTGCTTTTTTTGCAAGAAATGAATTAGTATTAGTGAGTGTTAGTAAGTAAGTACAAGTCAGCTTAAGTGTTTAGTAAAGAGGTGGGTTTTTAATCGTTTTTAAAGACAGCAAGAGACTCAGATGTTTGGACAGACAGAGGAAGTTTGTTCCACCACTTGGGTGCGAGTACAGAGAAGAGCCTTGATGCTTGTCTTCCTCGAGTCCTGGGTGGAGGATCAAGTCGAGCAAGACTAGTGGCTCGGAGGTTGCGTGGTACAGAGCGGGGTTTTATTAGACCACGAAGGTAGAGGTTAAGAGTTAAGAAGTTTATAAACCTGCCCTAAAAACTCTGCAGCTTCCTGTTTTATATGTAATATTTAAAGTAATATTACATGGAAATAAAAATGTTATGGAAAGAAAAGCATCACAATGAGTTGGCTAAAGCACCTGGCTGCTTTCATAGTCAGTCCAGTCTGTAACGTCAGTGAAACACCACCATAAATCTGTGTACCAGTCCTTGAATTAGTGAGATATAAATAAAGTGAATACATTTATGCACTAATAAATGCAAACAACTTTAAAAAGTGCAATAAATGTATACACATATAAAATAGAAAAGGCTTACAAATGGATTGGCACCATGTCAACAAGAGCTCCTGCACTTAACAGGATGAAGCAGTTGATGAAAATGAAGATGAAGTGAAATAAAGTTTGCAGGATAAAAATAAAATTAAAAAAATTAGAAGTTTCTCATACAAACAAAAATAAGTAAATAAATAAATTCAATTCAATTAATAAAAATGCAATTTGTTGATTATTTTAAACATTGGGATTTCCTTTAGGAACTTTAAATAATTTAATTTATAATTTTTGGGGAATTTTTTTTTTTTTTGGAGACTGATTTTCAAACCCTTCAATGTCAAAAAACAATATAAGAACTATCTATTTATTTAAATGTAATTATTTCGTCGTGAAAGTTTTCTTTGTCTGGTTTTAGCAGTACAATTTTTTTTTAAACCATAAAGGTGCACTTGAGTGACAGCAGAGCCAGACTATCAATCCTCCAAGCTGCTCCTGACTTCAAAGCTAATCTTTTCCACTTGTCTGCAGGGTCAGCGTTCTGTTCCTTCTCCTCCAGCTCTAGGACATAAATACAGTTCTGTAATAAGCGTCTGAATGGCTTTAGCTGTCAACGTCTTTACCAATTACTGGATCATTACCACGCATGCAGAACATGCCAAAATACATTTGCACATACACAGGACTTGCAACAAAATAAACCATCGTCCAAGCTATTATTTGTGTAAAAAGATGAGCAAACATGAGCATTGTCCTAGTTATGGGAACCGAAGGTGATAAGAATGAAGACAAATTTGAACTTTGCCCTTCAAAATTGCTCCCTCGAAGCTTTGGCCTCAGATTTTCAGTCCCCGGTTCAAAGGTTTTTTTGGTAAGAGAAGAAACTGTACACGCCTCTGCATTGACTCATGTGTCCAACTGGAAAAAAAGGAGAGAGCAGAGGAGCAAGGGAATCCATCCGTCTCTCTTGTCTGAACGCCTGTACGGGGTTGGAGGAGCAGTGTCGGAAAGCCGGGGGCTTAGGCGTCAGGAAATTAAACACAAAATGAAAACAAGCTCAAGTTCAAGTTAAGAAAGTTCTCATCTCGCTTCTCAATTTTCCCAAGTTCCTCACTCAGATTAACGAAGCAGCGAAAATAAAACTGAAGCGAAGGACAGAAAGGGGACCATGTCTGGCAGTGTAACAAAATTTCGTAGGCAGAATTTTCCCAGAGTTAACCAGAAACTTTACCCAGAAAAAGGCCCGCAACAGGCCGCTCCGGTGGCGCAGTGGTAAAACACACGCTGGAACACCAGGGCTGGGCTCTCTAATACGTCGTATCAAATCTCAGCCTGCCATCTGGGCTGCGCAACCACATGAACAACGATTGGCCTGTTGTTCAGATAGGGGTGGGATATTAAAGCCGGATAGGATCTCTCTTATAACTAATGCAATTACGACCTCTGCTGGCTGGTTGATGGCGCCTGCACAGAGACGGGAAAAAAAGTGCTGTCAGGGTGTGTCTCTCTGTACACAGTGCTGATATGCATTGCACTCGTCAAAGTGTAGGTGACAAAATGCATATGGCTGCTGCCCACGTGTAGGAGGGGGTGTGGGTTAGCTTCGTTCTCCTCAATCAGAGCGGGGATCGGCATTGGTGGAGAGGAAGCATGACGCAATCGGGCAATTGGACGCACTAAAAGGGAGAAAAAGGGGAGAAAATGCATAAACAAAATATTTTTTAAAAGGCCCGCAACATGTCCAGAGAGCTCCTGCCATTCCCTCAGTTTTTCTGATTATTAATAATTAATATTTATTTATTTATTTTATTGTATTGGAAATGTTATTTTATTTTTATCCTGCAAACTTAATTTCACTTTATTTTCGTCAACCGCTTCATCCTGGTAAGGGTTACAGTGGGTCTGAGTGAAACACTGAGCGCAAGACATGGCGCCAATCCGTTGCGAGCCTTTTCTAAACCCAGAGTTTCAGCCTCAAAAAGGTAGAGTTCTAACCAACCAACTAAAATTTTGATTTAATTTTTATGTTTTAACATCGCTTCATCCTGCTCAGGGTTACGATGACAAAATGCACTATCAAACCCCGGACAGGATGCCAATTCATCATCAGGTCTTGGCCACCCCCATCCCCCCAGACATAGCCAATCATGTCTGTGTGTAGAAGCTCGACCGGTCAATCACACCGCTGTGGATTCAAAGTGTAATTTACTATTGCACCACCCCAGCGCCCAACTAAAACATAGACCTGTTAAACAAGTCTGGCCCTGACACTCTCTAAAAGTGCATAAACAGATCCATATGAAGTCAGGGGTGCTGGTGTGTACTATACCATAAGGTGCAATCAGATGCAGGGTTCTATCAGATTTCATGGAAGACAGATAGCGTAGATGACGTCTCATTTTGGCAGAAGTGGAAAATGCCAGGCCTAAACCCATCTGAGGCCGTGCGTGTATTTAGATCACTTTCTCAGCCTTTGATGGTAATTTAAACATAATAATGCTCTCATAAACAACGGGTTTAGGATCGGTTGTCGAGGGTAATTATGCTACACTTTCGTCATGAGAACATTTCCCTATCCCAGTATAAGCACAAGGAGGGGGGCGCAATGTGTATCGCAGGATCTGCTAACATTTTGTTTTAACCAAAGAGCTTCTCCCCACATTGTCTGTATTAAGAACCGTCCTCTTTTCTCTTTGATTGTCTGCGCTGCCATGGAATTAGACGAATTTCTTGCGTTTTAATTGTATGTGAGTGCATGCATGTGTGGAAGGTGGAGGCCAGGGAAAATTGCTTGTCAATGGACCCAAGAAAGGCACCGTGATTGGCCAGAAGTTTTTTTTCCAGACACAAGTTTAAACCAGATTCAAAGCGACTCTCCTATTGAAAGAAAGGCTTTCTTCTCTCTGAATTTTATTTTATAATAATTTTTCCCACTTTTCCTCCCAATTTTCTCCCCTAATCTAGTCGTGTCCAGTTACCCTGAATACTCTCTATACTGATTCGACCCTTCACCGCTGACCCTCCGGCACGTGCAGTCAGTTCAGACTGCATTTTTCACCTGCATGAGTTCATACACCGACGGGCACTGTGTACGGAGGGCCACACCCCCACCAGCATTATTCCATCAGTCCATCAGTCAGCCAGCAGGGGCCGCAGTTGCACCAGTTATGAGGACCTATGATCCGACTTTTTTACCACTAACCCTGAACAACAGCCAATCAATCGTTGTTCATGCAACCACCCAGCCCAGTCGGAAGGCAGTGTTGAGATTCGATACGATGTATTCGAAACCCCAACTCTGGTGCGCTAGCGTACTTTACCGCTGCGCCACCTGAGCGGCTTTCTCTCTGAATTTAAAAATTAATTGAATCAAATAAAAATATGTCTGAATATGAATCTGCTATCTGTAAAATGAACAAAGCCCTACCCCCCAGTTTTTGGAATGACAGCTTTTTGCAGCTATGTCACAAAAAGCAAACTAATTCAAGCCACGTTCACAGCAACAAGGACAATTATTTCCCAACTCTGGTTTAAACCCAAACTTTTTGTTTTAATACTGAAAATATTCAATACTTCATTTAACACATCACCATTCTTGTAGTTGGGAATTAGCATTGCTGTGAGTGGTGAAGTTAGTTTGACTAAATCAGATTGGCAGCATCAGTACTTTACAATGAATTTTAGAATAAGTTAATTGGATGTGCCATTCCTGTCTGTGAAGCTGTACACCTATTCAGTTAAAGGGCATTTATGATGTTAGGTTCTGATGTTGGACCAGAAGGCTTAATCTGCCATTGACTTTCAGATACACCGACTAGGCATAACATTATGACCACTGACAGGTGAAGTGAATAACACTGATTATCTCTTCATCACGGCACCTGTTAGTGGGTGAGATATATTAGGCAGCAAGTGAACATTTTATCCTCAAAGTTGATGTGAAGAAGCAGGAAAAATGGACAAGCGTAAGGATTTGTGCGAGTTTGACAAGGGCCAAATTGTGATGGCTAGACGACTGGGTCAGAGCATCTCCAAAACTGCAGCTCTTGTGCAAGGAAGGAACAGTGGTAAACCGGCGACAGGGTCATGGGCAGCCAAGGCTCATTGATGCACGTAGGGAGGGAAGGCTGGCCCGTGTGGTCCGATCCAACAGACAAGCTACTGTAGCTAGTAGTTAATGCTGGTTCTGATAGAAAGGTGTCAGAATACACAGTGCATCACAGTTGCAGGGCTGTTTGGGCAGCAAATAGGGGATCAACACAATATTAGGAAGGTGGTCATAATGTTATGCTTCATCTGTGTATATCTTAAGAATGTACAGTGAGTTTCAGGTCAGGCTTTTGTTCAGGCCGCTGTTGTTCCTCCACAACGAAATTATCAAACCATACTTTGTTAGTGTGGGCACAGACATACAGGGACAGGAATACGCCTTCCTTTTATAGTTGCCAGACATTATATAAAAGAATTTAAAAAAATTTTATTTAATTGTCAGGTTTTACCACCACTTTATCCAGCATCACCCCCCAGCACCCCTGCATGTAAAAGCCTGACTGGCAGATAGCACCGCTTGAGCTTCAAACCCTGGATCCAGGTAGTAGTGGGCTAGTGTAGTTTACCTCTGCACCACCTGAGCGCATATTATTTGTTTATTATGACAGTTTTTTCTCCTCTTAGCAATGAGTGGGATTTAATAATTATGAGAGTTGATCACATACATGTGGTCTAATAGTGTATATTTAGTAGAAATTATGACACCGCTATTCTTGGTTCAGCTTGCATGTGTACAGAAATAACTGTGTATGGGACCAATTTACAGGTTATAAAAGCAAAGCTTTGGAGTTCAGTTCATACACACCCACACGAGTAAATTTTGCATGTGTATGCTTTATCAGTTTGCAGTTATTTTACATAAATGTTTTAATTAACACAAGACAAATAGTAGAATCAGTTAATGATAACTAACACTATATACCATGGTGAATCTTTTCATTCACTTGGTAGCTGTCTAAATTAGGTGTAGGCAGAGTTATGTAGTAGTGTTTTTACATCTCTCTGGGGTGTACTTTTTAAATTTAATTTTCTACACACACTGTCCATTTTATCAGCTCCACTTACCATAAAGAAGCACTTTGTAGTTCTACAGTTACTGACTGTAGTCCATCGGTTTCTCTACATATCTTTTTAGTCTCCTTTCACTCTGTTCTTCAATGGTCAGGACCACAACAGAGCAGGTATTATTTGGGTGGTGGGTCATTCTCAGCATTGCAGTGACACTGACATGGTGGTGGTGTGTTAGTGTGCGTTGTGCTGATAAGAGTGGATGGATCAAACACAGCAATGCTGATGGAGTTTTTAAACACCTCACTGTCACTGCTGGACTGAGAATAGTCCACCAACCAAAAATATCCAGCCAACAGCGCGCCATGGGCAGCGTCCTGTGACCACTGATGGTCTAGAAGGTCTCAAACAGCAGCAATAGATGAGCGATCGTCTCTGACTTTACATCTACAAGGTGGACCAACTAGGTAGGAGTGTCTAATAGAGTGGACAGTGAGTGGACACAGCATTTTAAAACGTCAGCAGCATTGCTGTGTCTGATCCACTCATACCAGCACAACACACACTAACACACCACCACCATGTCAGTGTCATTGCAGTGCTGAGAATGATCAACCACCTAAATAATACCTGCTCTGTGGTGGTCCTGTGGGGGTCCTGATCATTGAAGAACAGGGTGAAAGCAGGCAAAAAAAGTCGGTAGAGAAACAGATGGAGTACAGTAAGTAATTGTAGAACTACAAAGTGCTTCTATATGGTAAGTGGAGCTGATAAAATGGACAGTGAGTGTAGAAACAAGGAGGTGGTTTTAATGTTATGGCTGATCAGTATAGATATACACCATTATATAAGGTGAAAACACAACACAGAGGTTCGCTTTCCCAACAGCATTCCTCCAATCTATCAAAACATGTTAGGTTTGAGGTGGAGGAGTGACACAGTTCTCCGGGACCTCCGGCCCCAGTGGGTTTCTGAACCCCTCCCGACCTCCTGCTGTTAGTGATGGCTCCAACAGGAAAAAAAACTCAGAGGAGGCCATCACAATCCATCAGCTCCCACAACATCAAACAACACACAGGTCTCACTGAACTCCTTCCAGGAAAAGATGCTGAAAAGCAATGCAGCGCACCACAACAGCCAAGAAGCTTTCTGTGTGAGCATTTTGCAACACCCTGGGTGTTACCAAGTCTCAAAGCACCACAGCCTGTCCAAGAAATAAAAAAGTGCCTCGAATGGCATGTCATCACTTTCTATCTATGACATAATAATTATTAAACGTTGATTTACAATAGTGCACAATAGTCATGATAACAGTATCTTTGTTAACTGCAGGTATGGTTCCAAAATCGCAGAGCCAAATGGAGGAAGAGAGAACGCTTCGGGCAGATGCAGCAGGTCCGGACACACTTCTCCACTGCCTATGAGCTTCCACTTCTCACTCGGCCTGAGAACTACGCTCAGGTACAGCTAACTTTATATAGTAAAGTAAATCACACAAAAATAATAAAAGAAAAAAACCCAAAGATACAGAAAGGCTGTTAAAATGACGAGGTAAAATATTTACATTATTTAATTTGAACTATTTGAACTATTAAAAAATCGATTATTGCCGCTCAGGTGGCGCGGATATCTGGGATCTTGAATACATTGTATGGGATCTCAGCTGTGCCTGCCAACTGGGCTGAGCAGCCACATGAACAATGATTGGTCTGTTGTTCAGATAGGGGTGGGGTAGTAGTAAGCCGGATAGGGATTGTCTCATAACTAATGCAATTGCAACCTCTGCTGGCTGATTGATGGCGCCTGCACAGAGACAAAAAAAAAAAAATGCTGTCAGGGTGTGTCTCTCTGTACACAGTTCTGATCCGCATTACACTCGTTAAAGTAAAGGTGACAAAATGCATACGGCTGCTGCCCACGTGTCGGAGGGGGTGTGGGTTAGGTTCGTTCTCTTCCATCAGTACGGGGATCAGCATTGGTGGAGAGGAAGCATGATGCAATTGGGGAAAAGGGGAGAAAATGCATAAACACACACATCCATATACAGTGTATCACAAAAGTGAGTACACCCCTCACATTTCTGCAAATATTTCATTATATCTTTTCATGGGACAACACTATAGACATGAAACTTGGATATAACTTAGAGTAGTCAGTGTACAACTTGTATAGCAGTGTAGATTTACTGTCTTCTGAAAATAACTCAACACACAGCCATTAATGTCTAAATACCTGGCAACATAAGTGAGTACACCCCACAGTGAACATGTCCAAATTGTGCCCAAATGTGTCGTTGCCCCTCCCTGGTGTCATGTGTCAAGGTCCCAGGTGTAAATGGGGGGCAGGGCTGTTAAATTTGGTGTTTTGGGTACAATTCTCTCATACTGGCCACTGGATATTCAACATGGCACCTCATGGCAAAGAACACTCTGAGGATGTGAGAAATAGAATTGTTGCTCTCCACAAAGATGGCCTGGGCTATAAGAAGATTGCTAACACCCTGAAACTGAGCTACAGCATGGTGGCCAAGGTCATACAGCGGTTTTCCAGGACAGGTTCCACTCGGAACAGGCTTTGCCAGGGTCGACCAAAGAAGTTGAGTCCACGTGTTCGGCGTCATATCCAGAGGTTGGCTTTAAAAAATAGACACATGAGTGCTGCCAGCATTGCTGCAGAGGTTGAAGACGTGGGAGGTCAGCCTGTCAGTGCTCAGACCATACGCCGCACACTGCATCAACTCGGTCTGCATGGTCGTCACCCCAGAAGGAAGCTGACGCACAAGAAAGCCCGCAAACAGTTTGCTGAAGACAAGCAGTCCAAGAACATGGATTACTGGAATGCCCTGTGGTCTGACGAGACCAAGATAAACTTGTTTGGCTCAGATGGTGTCCAGCATGTGTGGCGGCGCCCTGGTGAGAAGTACCAAGACAACTGTATCTTGCCTACAGTCAAGCATGGTGGTGGTAGCATCATGGTCTTGGGCTGCATGAGTGTTGCTGGCACTGGGGAGCTGCAGTTCATTGAGGGAAACATGAATTCCAACATGTACTGTGACATTCTGAAACAGAGCATGATCCCCTGCCTTCGAAAACTGGGCCTCATGGCAGTTTTCCAACAGGATAACGACCCCAAACACAACCTCCAAGATGACAACTGCCTTGCTGAGGAAGCTGAAGGTAAAGGTGATGGACTAAACCCAATTGAGCACCTGTGGCACATCCTCAAGTGGAAGGTGGAGGAGTTCAAGGTGTCTAACATCCACCAGCTCCGTGATGTCATCATGGAGGAGTGGAAGAGGATTCCAGTAGCAACCTGTGCAGCTCTGGTGAATTCCATGCCCAGGAGGGTTAAGGCAGTGCTGGATAATAATGGTGGTCACACAAAATATTGACACTTTGGCCACAATTTGGACATGTTCACTGTGGGGTGTACTCACTTATGTTGCCAGCCATTTAGACATTAATGGCTGTGTGTTGAGTTATTTTCAGAAGACAGTAAATCTACACTGCTATACAAGTTGTACACTGACTACTCTAACTTATATCCAAGTTTTATTTCTATAGTGTTGTCCCATGAAAAGATATAATAAAATATTTGCAGAAATGTGAGGGGTGTACTCACTTTTGTGATACACTGTATATATATTATGGCAAGCCAAACAGGAAATATATAGCAAACACTGATATGTATATGGAATGAAAATGATATATACAAAATAAAACTCAATATATATCAAATGAAACTCGATATACAGTATATGGAATGAAAACTGATAAATAAAATGAAACTCTATATATATAAAATGAAACTCGATATATATAAAATGAAAGTTGATATATATAAATTGAAACTCGATATATATAAAATGAAACTTGATATATATAAAATGAAAACTGATATATATAAAATGTAACTCGATATAAGTAAAATAAAACTCTATTGAGTTTCATTTTATATATATAAGCTTTCATTCCATATATAATGAGTTTCATTTTATATATATTGAGTTTCATTTTATGTATATCAGTTTTTATTCCATATATGTCGAGTTTAATTTCATATATATCGTTTTTCATTCCATATATATGGCTTGCCAATATATTTGATTATTAAATTTGTTTAGGTTTCCTAGCACTCAAACTGCATATAATCATGGATGTATTATAAGAATGGAAATAATAATAATAATAAATAATTAGCATTAGCTTTAGCAGGGTTTGCATTGGTACATTGAACCACAGAAAGTCTGGTTTACAGGCACATTCTCTCTGCTCAAATAAATTATATACATGGCAATGTGAGGATTTAATTTTCATTTGTGATAAAAATGACGTTAGGTGATGGTTAACAACATGTCCACCAAACACATACAAGAAAAAAATTAACATAATTTAACAAACATATATAAATCAGAGGTGATTTTAAACAGCACTAACCAGCTAAACAGCTAAACAGCTAAAGCCAGCCTCCTGATCAGAACACCTAAATGCTATTTCATACATGAATGAACAGTGATTGAAGCCCCAACATTTGCTGATTGGTAAAATTTTGCATGCCAGCTCCACTATTTGCAAATCATAGGTTAGCCTCAGAGACTAAAGCAGCTACAGACTGCTATCACTGCGTGAGACCCCAAAAAGACTGCCCTCGCTTGCTGCTGGAGACTTTTCCCCGGAGTCGGGTCAGGCTCTGGGCCGGAGCAGAGCAGGACACACCCTCACAGAAGAGCAAGAGATTCCCTGGATTTATTATGAATCTGCAGGGGGGAGGGAGGGCAGAGGAGGCTCTTCAGGGAGCAGACCTGCAGCTGTGGAATGCAGCCCGACACACATCTGGGGCATCTCCCTGAGAGAGCTTTCATCTCCCTCCACAGCCCTCCCTCAGATCCCATCACTCCAGCGCACAGTGCTGGCCTTTCAGTTCCTTCTATTCAGCTTTTTTTTTCAGTAGAAGAGGCTGCTTAAAAGAGGCACGGCAGAGTAATGTCCACATTGTTTTAGGTACTTTGACTTTTATTTGATTGCAGACAGTATGAGCCTGAGATATTTCAACTTCCTCCAAAATTTGTGAGCATTTGCTGTGATTCGAACCCAAATATTAGCAAAGGTTGGAAAGCATAGTAGACCGCATCAACCAAAACATGCATTCGCTAAACTACACCGATCAGGCATAACATTATGACCACCTTCCTAATATTGTGTTGGTCCCCCTTTTGCTGCCAAAACAGCCCTGACCCGTCGAGGCATGGACTCCGCTAGACCCCTGAAGGTGTGCTGTGGTATCTGGCACCAAGATTTTTGCAGCAGATCCTTTAACTCCTCCGCCGGTTTGCCTTCTTTCCATAGTGCATCCTGGTGCCTGGTGCCAGGTAAGCGATGCACACACGAAAATGTGATTCATCAGACCAGGCCACCTACTTCCATTGCTCCGTGGTCCAGTTCCGATGCTCACGTTCCCATTGTTGGCGCTTTCGTCGGTGGACAGGGGTCACCATGGACACCCTGACTGTTCTGCGGCTATGCAGCCCCATACGCAACAAACTGCAATGCATTGTGTATTCTGACACCTTTCTATCAGAACCAGCATTAACTTTTTGAGCAATTTGAGCTACAGTAGCTTGTCTGTTGGATCGGACCACACAGGCCAGCCTTCGCTCCGTACGTGCATCAATGAGCCTTGGCCGCCCATGACCCGGTCGCCAGTTGACCACTGTTCCTTTCTTGGACCACTTTGGATAGATACTGACTACTACAGACCGGGAACACCCCACAAGAGCTGCAGTTTGGGAGATGCTCTGACCCAGTCGTCTAGCCATCACAATTCGGCCCTTGTCAAACTGGCTCAAATCCTTATGCTTGCCCATTTTTCCTGCTTCTAACACATCAACTTTGAGGATAAAATTTTCACTTGCTGTCTAATATATCCCGCCCACTAACAGGTGCCATGATGAAGAGATAATCAGTGTTATTCACTTCACCTGTCAGTGGTCATAATGTTATATTAGCTATATGATGCCTTTCATTTTTTCCCAAATTAAATTCTAACTTTAATATGACAGCACTAATTCATACCATCATGACAATATGGTGAATACAGACTTGACATCAAAGTACATAAAATAAATTCATATTCTACTGATTACTCTGAATCCTCATTGCCAAACATCAGATATGCATCTGATTTATAGCACCAGCTATAAAATGGTCAAAATTCATACTGATAATATTAGATCTTTTGCCGTTTACACTGTCATGAAAAAGACATCTGTGTCACAGAGAAAACAAGATCAGACTTGAGCTGATTGTGCCTGTAGTGTGTATGTGGCCCAGGTTGTTCTGCAAATGTGGAAGAGCAGCACAGACTGGAGCTATAAAAAAATATTTAGGTGGCTGTTAGTAAAAATAAAAATCTATAACATTAATGTCTGTCTAATTGTATTGTACAGCTATACAAACTTAACAATATAACATGCATGAACTGTTTAATCTTTGCAATAAATCTTTTAGGCACCCACATGCAAAATTATTAGAGGGGACAAGGTTCTAGAACCTTAAGACTTTCTACTAGGGATCTTCAACAGTGAGGGCGAGAGAAGAGAGCTTACAGTTCAGATTTAGCGCCATCTGATTTCCACCTGGCACGGTGGCTAAGGGTAGCACTGTCGTCTCACAGCAAGAAGGTCCTGGGTTCAATCCCCAGGTGGGGCCGCCAGGGTCTTTTCTGTGTGGAGTTTCTTTCTGTGCATGTTCTCCCCGTGTCTGCGTGAGTTTCTTTCCACAGTCCAAAAAACATGCAGTGAGGTTAATTAGATACACTGAATTGCCCTATAGGTGAATGGGTGTGTGTATGTGTGTCTGCCCTGCGATGTACTGGTGCCCCGTCCAGGGTGTTACTGTGTGCCTTGCACCCATTGAAAAGCTGGGATAGGCTCCAGCACCGACCCACCCCACCTCACCCCTGCGACCCTAAATAGAATAAGAGGTTAAGACAGTGAGTGATTGAGTGATTTGCACCTTTTTGAATCACTCAAAGAAGTTTCAAGGGGAAGATTATTTTCATGTGATGATGTGAAAGCAGAGGTGCATCAAAGGCTACACGCTAAACCAAAGACATTTTTGATGGCATTAAAAAGTTGGTACGACGGTGGAAAAATGCATCGGAAGGTGACTGTAGAAAAGTGATGCCATTAGTTTTTGAAATTCTTAATAAATAGAGTTTTAATAAAAGTGCAGAAACCCTCGTACTTGTAACCATTGCAAGCTAGGCTAATTGGGCAGCCAGGCTTAGTGCTGACTGTAGTCCATCTGTTCCTCTGCATACAGTTTCAGACTGCTTTCACCCTGTTCTTCAATGGTCAGGACGCCCACAGAGCAGGTATTATCATTCTCAGCCCTGCAGTGACAATGACATGGTGGTGGTGGTGTGTTAGTGTGTATTGTGCTGGTATTAGTGGATAAGACACAGCAGCGCTGCTGGAGTTTTTAAATGCTGTGTCCACTCACTGTCCACTCTATTAGACACTCCTACCTAGCTGGTTCACCTTGCAGATGTAAAGTCAGCGCTGCTGTGTCTTATCTACTCATACCAGCACAACACACACTAACACACCACCACCATGTCAGTGTAACTGCAGTACTGAGAATGATCCACCACCCAAATAATACCTGCTCTGTAGTGGTCCTGGGAGAGTCCTGACCATTGAAGAATAGCATGAAAGGGGGCTAACAAAGTATGTAGAGAAACAGATGGACTACAGTCAGTAATTGTAGAACTACAAAGTGCTTCTATATGGTAAGTGGAGCTGATAAAATGAACAGTGAGTGTAGAAACAAGGAGGTGGTTTTAATGTTACTGCTGATCAGTGTATATACAGTGGTGTTCAAAAAAATAGCAGTCCAACACCATTAACTTGATAAATCAAAGTTTTTAGTAGAAATGCTATTTCTACATAGCAAAAAATTTACTTGAAAGTGTAGTAGAGTATTGAAAACAAAACAAACCCAACAATTAGGACATGCATGCCGTTCATTCTGAGTAATCGAATCATTGATTGAAAGGGGGTTGTTCAAAATAATAGCAGTGAGGAGTTCAATTGGTGAAGTCATTAATTATGCAGAAGAACGGGTGTCAATTTTGGCCCTTATTTAAGGTAGGAGGGTGACAAATGTTGCACAGGTTGGTCATAGCGCATTTCCTTCTGAAATACTGGGTAAAATGGGTTGTTCCAGACATTGTTCTGATGAACAGCGTACTTTGATTAAAAAGTTGATTTTAGAGGGAAAAACATACAGAGAAGTGCAGCAAATTATTGGCTGCTCAGCTAAAATGATCTCAAAAGCCTTAAAGTGACAACCAAAACCTGAAAGATGCAGAAGGAAGCGTGGAACTACTGTTTGAATGGATCAAAGAATAGCCAGAATGGCAAAGGTTCAGCCAGTGATCACCTCCAGAAAGAATTAGGAACATCTGAAGTTACCAGTGAGTACAGAAGATGATTAAGTGAAGCCAATTTACCAGCAAGAAAAAGTTGTCCCGTTGTTAAGAAAAAGACGTGTTCTGAATGGGTTCAAATTTCCCAAAGAACACATTGACTGGTCCAAAGAGAAATGGCTCAATATTTTGTGGACTGGTGAAAGCAAAATTGTTCTTTTTGGGTCAAGTGGCCATAGACAGTATGTCAGACGACCCCCGAGCACTGAATTCAAGCCAAAGTTCACTGTGAAGACAGTAAAGCATGGTGGTACAAAACTATGATATGAGGATGTTTTTCATACCATGGTGTTACATCTATTTATCACATACAAGGGATCATGGATCAGTTCAAATATATCAGAATACTTGAGGAGATCAAGTTGCCCTATGTCGAAGAAGAAATGCCCTTAAAATGGGTGTTTCAACATGACAATGACCCAAAACATCTTGGTTACAGACAAACAAGATTGAGGTAATAGAGTGGCCAGCCCAATCCCCAGACTTCAATCCCATAGAGAACTTGTGGGCTGATATCTGAAACGCGTTTTTTTGAGGCAGAACCCAAAATTGCAGAAGAACTGTGGAATGTAGTCTAATCATCCTGGACTGGAATACCTGTTCAGAGGTGCCAGAAGTTGGTCGACTCCATGCAACACAGATCTTGGAAACAATTGTTATGCCACTAAATATTAGTTCAGTAATTTAAAGTTCAGTAACCTCAAACATTTTCAGTTTATAGATAAATTTTTTGAGTTTTTAAAGAAAAATGCTGGCACTATTTTTTTGAACAGCCTAATATAAATTTTTCTTAACTTTCTGTAAAAGATTAACACAAACTGGCTAAATGTTGTTAATGTTTTGATTTAGAATTAAAAGTGTAGTATTTTCAGTGCATTTGCATTCATGGAAATAAAAGTTATTATAATGATTTTGTGCTTTATTCACTTTTTTAAAATCACTGCAATTTTTTTTAACACTACTGTACATACTGTAGATGCTGAAATTTGGAATGAGCATATTATAATTAAAAACCGTTCACATCTTGTACCTTTGATATTTTAAAACAATGCTGAGGTCTTTTATGTACTTACAAACAACTCTTATTTGTGTTACCCCACAGATCCAAAACCCCTCATGGATAGGCAGCAGCACTGCCGCGTCCCCTGTTCCAGGCTGCGTCGTGCCGTGTGACTCGATCACCTCCTGCATGACCCCTCACCCCCATGCAGCGAGTGGAGTGTCTGACTTCCTCGGAGTGCCCAGTCCTGGGGGTCACATGGGACAAAGCCACATGGGCAGTCTGTTCGGTAGTCCCGGCATGAGCGCCGGCATCAATGGATACGATCTGAACATGGACCCTGACCGAAAGTCATCCAGCATTGCCACCCTCCGCATGAAAGCCAAAGAACACAGTGCAGCCATTTCCTGGGCTACATGATTGCCCTATCATGACAGCACATTACCCATTAGTTTTACTTTAAACAACCAATTGATAGAAATGAAGCAGTATTAAGACATACAATCGTCCATGGGTAAAAATCAGCTAATCACCACATGCCATGTGTTGGAGTGTGGACAGACTGGAGAAATAGGAACTGATGTGGCCCCATGAAAGTAAACCTCTTCAGGAAAACCAGAGATGTATCTTTACAGGATTTGTTCTTTATCTATTGGGATAAAGCAATGCGTCTGAATCCAACTCCTGCACTTATAACATGAATATGTAGGTCCTGTTTGTAAACTGTAATTGTACAAAAACAGAATTGATTCTATTAGTTTTTATAATTTTTTTTTCCAAATGTGCCGAAATCTTTAGTCCAAGACATGTTATCAGCTTCACTTACCATATAGAAGCACTTTGTAGTTCTACAATTACTGACTGTAGTCCATCTGTTTCTCTACATGCTTTGTTAGCCCCCTTTCATGCTGTTCTTCAATGGTCAGGACCCCCACGGGACCAACACAGAGCAGGTATTATTTAGGTGGTGGATCATTCTCAACACAGCATTGACAATGACATGGTGGTGGTGTGTTAGTGTGTGTTGTGCTGGTATAAGTGGATCACACACAGCAGCGCTGCTGGAGATTTTAAATACCGTGTCCACTCACTGTCCACTTTATTAGACCTACCTACCTAGTTGCTCCACCTTGTAGATGTAAAGTCAGAGACGATCGCTCATCTATTGCTGCTGTTCGAGTTGGTCATCTTCTAAACCTTCATCAGTGGTCACAGGACGCTGCCCATGGGGCGCTGTTGGCTGGATGTTTTTGGTTGGTGGATTATTCTCAGTCCAGCAGTGACAGTGAGGTGTCCACTCACACCAGCACAACACACACTAACACACCACCACCATGTCAGTGTCACTACAGTGCTGAGATCATCCACCACCTAAATAATACCTACTCTGTAGTGGTGCGGGGAGAGTCCTGACCATTGAAGAACAGCTAACAAAGAGGGCTAACAAAGCATGCAGAGAAACAGATGGACTACAGTCAGTAATTGTAGAACTACAAAGTGCTTCTATATGGTAAGTGGAGCTGATAAAATGGACAGTGAGTGTAGAAACAAGGAGGTGGTTTTAATGTTATGGTTGATCAGTGTACATTCTGCAGACTAAGCCGATGTGCTCTTCTGGTTCCTTATCCGAATATATCATGTGTAATAATAATCAAGTCCAGTTTAAATATGATATGTGAAGTGTTGGGTCAGCCTGAAGTTTGAGCCCTGCTTCATTAATAATTTGGCAGCAGTACCTCGAACAAATGTCGAGCATTCCACATTTGACATCATACACCTCTGCTTATTTGAAACCAGCTCTGTCGTTTCATGAATTTGTGAAGCACAAAACGCTCAGACAAAACAAATCCAAATAATATCATTTCTAACACTATGATTTAGAAGCTTGAGTTAAAACGTTACAAACGTTACATTTTTACTAAGGTTCTTTATAGTAGAGATTCAACACGCAGTGCAGACTTGTGACTTTCTGAATAAAACCTCAATAAATAAGTATAAGTAGTGTCAGATGATGTCAGACAGGTATATTGCATGATGCATTAAAGCAGTTAATATTTTAACCTGTTTTATGCTCTGTGGCATCTTAAAAAATGCCCAGCAGGTCCTGTTGACCTTTATTTTGGATTAAAGTCCATATGCCTTTGAAAGAGGTTTATTATTATTATTTATTTTCTTTATGCATTTTCTCCCTTTTTTTTTCCTTTTTAGCGCGTCCAATTGCCCGATTGCATCATGCTTCCTCTCCACCAATGCCGATCCCTGCTCTGATTGAGGAGAACGAATCTAACCCACGCCCCCTCCGACACATGGGAAGCATGCCGTATGCATCTTATCACCTACACTTTGACGAGTGCAGTGCAGCTCAGCGTCGTGTACGGAGAGACACACCCTGAGAGCACTCTTTTCTCATCTCTGTGCAGGCGCCATCAATCAGCACCAGTCATGACAGAGAGATCCCATCCGGCTTAGTCCCACCCATATCTGAACAACAGGCCAATCGTTGTTCATGTGGCCGCCCAGCCTTAGCCGGCAGGCAGAGCTGTGACTCGATACGATGTATTCGAGATCCAGCTCTGGTTCCAGCGTGTGTTTTTATCGCTGCGCCATCTGAGCGGCCTTGAAAGAGGTTTATTATTAAAGCACGAATGTCAGAAGCTTCAGGAACATAAAGGAAAAGGGTTGCTGCACTTCCCAACAAAGTCTAACTGTACGCCTAATTAATACGATTGAACTCTTTTCAATTGATTTCTTTCCTGATGTGTTCGATTTTCAGATGCCGGTGTCTCCATCCATAGGGCATGAGGGGCTAAATGTAATGGTCTGATAATTATGTAAATGGTGTAATTTGTGTGATTTGCTAGAGCCCACAGTTAAAAGAACTTAACATAATGAAGCATGTATAAAAGATCAAAAATGTGTAGAATGTATGCCAAGACAATATCAAATCGCATCATGTGGTTGCCACATATAATACAAAGCAAGCTGCATTTTTTGAGTTGATTGTACTTATAAAGTCCACGAGTCAAGAATTACATTAGTAGCAGAACAGTTTGGCTTTATGTGGAAAAGTGCACTGATCCTTTGCACTGTATCGTCGGGAACTCTATATTACCCTAAATCTAACCAATTTTACACCAGCCAAATCATGCCTATGGATGTGCTGACAGCTCTTAGTCCTTTGTGTGATCCTTTAGTGTTCCCCTGCCATCAGGGGGGTTACTTAGAGGACGAAGTAACTATAGAGTTCTGGTGTTCCGAGAAAGGACAGTCCACACAGCTGTGAGCAGGGTAAATGCAAAACAAACATGCCTTGCACATGCTCCTCCTCAGCTGTCATGGCTCCTCTTTCAAAGTCCTGCACTGCCCCACGCTCGGTTCCCACAACTAAATCGACTCTCGGCAGCAGCCGAACATTCAGGCAGTTTTTCTAATTATCACCAGGACATCTGCCGAACAGAACTGTCACTCCTCTGTGCTATCTCAGTCCATCTCTGCCTGGCAGGATTGCTATTGGTTTAGGTTGCCATATTTATAAAAACTGGGTCACGAATGATTTCTAACCAGTTTGGCTAACGTATAAATGTAGGATCTTTAACAGAATACTGCAGATTTTTCTTTTCTTTGGTTTTTCAAATAAAAACTTTTGTGTACAGTATATTCAATATTAAGTCAAACTTGATTTGTAATAAAGGACTACAGAAAGCGAAGCGAAGTTGGTACGGATGAACTAAAAATGGACAGGATGTCAGATAAAAGCCTGCATATGTGCAAAAGTAGGACTTAAGCCATTTTAAGTCCATCCCTGCATTGTTCCTTGTCAATTCTAATACTACTGAAGCAGGCATATTCAAGTTTTAGAATAATATAATGCTTTTTGTGTGTGTGTGTGTGTGTGTGTGCATGTACAATTTTCTTTATGTATTAATTTTTGCTGTTCAGAAATACCTTTGAAATGTAATTAATTTGTTGTAAAGTATCCTTGCAAGGAATTTAATATTATTTTGTGTGCGTGTGCAGGTTCTTGTTTGTATTAGGTCGATTGCAAGCTTGGGGATTGAATGTGACTTTCTGTTATGCAAATGAACATCGCATTTCCCAAAGTTTTAAGCTTAATGTATGGCATTTTAGAACATTTACTTTTCAGCTTGTTAATATTCTATATATATTGTGTGATTTACAGTAAGTTATTGCACTTACATTTTGCAAAGGTTGATTTGCTAGTCTATGAGTTTTATTCTGGTCATTAATGAACTGGGTATGATATCACTATTAAGCATCCCCCCATTCTCCCAAGCCTATCATACACCACAATGAGTGCAACCGTGATTGTAAATGACTCAGCTACAAGTCAATACAATCTCTCTGAAAACGGTCCAAAACTCCCACTGGTTCTATATAAGCCTTTTCGCTCCAGGACAATTCCCACTCGACAGACTATTTTAAGATTCTGCCTTGTGAAATAACATCCATTCTCAAAGCTTGATCCACCACCAAGAAATTGGAGTAATAAAGCTACAGCGAAGTTCCTGTGATGAATGACAAAGGTCCATTAAATTCTATTCATTTCAGGGGAAGGGAGTTCTGTTTATTTAGACGTTTTATTTGAGGCTTTGTGTGTTTTCCCTCTAGATATTGTTCAATAAAAATAAGCTTAACATATTGAATGTTTTGTCATGTCAACCAAAGTGGTTTGGGTGGGATCTGAGTGGTTTAAAACTTCAGAATAAATCAGAAAACCTTTGTACTAACAATATAAAAAGACTATCATCACACACTTTATAGCAGGACAATGCCTGCTTATGTATAAAATTTATTAAGCTCTTATCCAAAGCAATGGAGATGAGAATATGATAATAACCACTACTCTCGTTGTGCTTGCTTTATCCCACACTACAATAACTGCCACACTCCATCTGACTAAACAGCAGACACACTGCAGACAATCTGGCTCTCACTATGTAATTGGTCATCGCTGACATTTCCACTATCCGACTTGTTGCTGGAACCTCCTTACCAGATTTTCTCTTTCTTGGTCAGGAAGCATCCAGACCAAGACTACATTTCTCTTCACAAGTTCACTCCCCATAGAGATGAAATGCATTTATCTCAGACATGCAGGCTCCTGCACTTAAATCATTCACAGAGCTCAGACATCTGTTCCTTTCCCAAGACAACAGAAACCATGAAAAAATAGCTCAGTCTTACAGTACCAGTGATGCCTTTTTTTTTTTTTTAGAAACACCATTTATTATGTAAAATAATTGCTAAAAAAACAGACAAATAATAATAATAAAAAAACTAAATGATACAGAAATCTATTAAAGTAAACAATGTGGGTTATGTAGTTCTTGGATGGACTTATAATAAAATATCAATTTATTAATTAATAATAATAACTACAATAAAACCTATCAGAGATATTGCTGTTGTGTGTCATATGTTTCCAACTCTTAATTACATTATTAAGAAATACTTATTAAGTGTGAATTACAGTATTTATATTTACAAGGACTCTAGTTTAAAATGAAAATAACTGAAATATCTTCAGAAAAAATAAATACTTTTGGTATTCGGTCATATTCACAAACTACGTTCATAATACAAGCTTCATTGGGATATGCTATTACTGGCTATAGTTCACTGTACAAATAACACATCCTTTCCCAAACATCCCTAAGAAATAATAATAATAAAAAAATATTTTCAGTGGTGCTTAATGTGTGCCTGAAATAAAACCCATAAATGACAAGTTTAAATGAAATGAAATCAATGAAATGCATCACTGTTTTTTTTCCAGTACTAACACTTGCATTGCCACAATGACTAATGCTGTAATACACTTAGCTAAAATAAACTGTTTAGTTTCATAATCAAATCAATTTATGTACCAGCCATAGTTCATTTTTAGTTAGTGTATTTACGATTTACAACAAGGGACACCGGCATCCCCAAATGTTCCAGAAGGTTAACACTTATTTTAAACAAACATTTTTAAATAGACTTATTTTAGACTCTATATTACTCCATACACTGATCAGCCATAACATTAAAACCACCTCCTTGTTTCTACACTCACTGTCCATTTTATCAGCTCCACTTACCATATAGAAGCACTTTGTAGCTCTAAAATAACTGACTGTAGTCCATTTATTTCACTACATACTTTTTTAGACTGCTTTTACCCTGTTCCTCAATTGTCAAAACCATTTATTTAGGTGGTGAATGCTAGATTTATTTAGGTAGTGTGTGTAGTGCTGGTACGAGTGGAGTTTTTAAATACCGTGCCCACTCTATTAGACACTCCTATGTAGTTGGTCCACCTTGTAGATGTAAAGTCAGAGACGATCGCTCATCTATTGCTGATGATTTGATGAGTTGGTCATCTTCTAGACCTTCATCAGTGGTCACAGGACGCTGCCTACAGGGAGCTATTGGCTGGATATTTTTGGTTGGTGGATTATTCTCAGTCCAGCAAAGACAGTGAGGTATTTAAAAACTCCAGCAGCACTGCTGTGTCTAATCCACTCATACCAGCACAACACACACTAACACACCACCACCACCACCACCACCACCACCACCACGTCAGTGTCACTGCTGTCTAGAGAATGATCCACCACCTAAATAATACCTGCTCTCTGGTGGTTTTGTGGGGGTCCTCACCATTGAAGAACAGGGTAAAAGCAGGCTTAAAAAGTATGTGGAGAAACAGATAAACTGCAGTCAGTAATTGTAGAACTACAAAGTGCTTCTATATGGTAAGTGGAGCTGATAAAATGGGCAGTGAGTGTACAAACAAGGAGGTGGTTTTGATGTTATGGCTGATCGGTGTATATGCTTCAACAAACTATGTAATATAGTACATTTTCAATGAGAATCAAGGAAAGGCCACAATTTCAGCTTCCAATTAAGGTCAGCAGTTTCTTTTACCCAAAGTAAAACCCAGATTTCAGTGTTATGCACAGTTATAAAACAAGTCCATCTTGTTTTTGCTATCCAGTTGTCAGCACACTTCCATCTTCAGGAAACAAAACACATGTAGCTACTGCACATACTCATCTGCCACATCAATCTCCAGAAGACGAGCACTTATTTAAAAGTCATTTAGGACTTTTAAGTAGTAGAATGTCAGTAAGTGCTAGAGCTTCGGCAGTGTGGTTCAGAGAAAAAATGGGGTTATCATAAACTTCCAATGTTTGGAAAGCTCTTGAGTTTCTCAGGAAAGTCATCCTTATATAGGACTGGATCAGCACGGTGCTCGACAACCTTCAGAGGCATGGTGCCAAACACTGAGGCAAATTTGTTTATGCACTCAGACCTAAAGAGAAAGAAAGAAAGACAATATTTTAAAAAACAGTATTAAAATAACACAAAAGCACGATGTGTACTCTTTAAAAAGCATAAGGGTTAATTGGAAGAAGTAAAAGCCCTAGTCAGGATGATCTAAAGAGATTATTTTGAGTTATTTTAAGACTGCTGCGAGTCTCACAGTTCAGTGTACATAGGGTTAGAACAGCTTTTATGGCAGGAAACATTAAAAGTAAGAAGCGTGACCAGAGAAACCCCATCCATCACACGAGTCTAGACTCAAAAGGACTCATGGTCTGAGGAGCCGGGTTCTAGTGGTAACAATGCTTACTTACTTCCCAGGTCATACACTTGTTACCACTAGAGTGAACCAGACACTTGCGCTACATTCAGATGAAATTAGACTGTATTAGAACAGGGCGTGTCCAATCTTTTTCACAGTGCTTCACAGTAGCTGTAGGTTGTCATACAAAACAAGCTCAAACTTATGGTCTGTCTGAAAACCTAGCGAGCTCGCTACATAGAGTTCACCACATTCTACACGTGCTCCCGAGAAGAAGGCTATCCAAATTCTTAAATACCTTAAAATGCTGCCTACTAAGGTGCCTTATTTCAAAGCCATGATCTGACTGAATGACGAGGGAGCATCCAATGCTTTCTGAGCGGTGAAGGAAAACCCAGCATTCAGTGCGGCACAACTTTTTTCACAGAAAAAATCACTGTCTAAGTCGTGTGTCTGAATAATCTGCCTTATGAGTTTGATGTCTTATTAGAATCCTCTCTACTAGCTGCCTAGGTAGCCAGTTGGCAGCAAGGAAGCTCACTAGGTTTTCGGACAGACCCAAAGTTTGGTCTTGATTCTTAAAATTAGCTGTATTTTGTATAGCTCCTGGTTCATATCACTGGTCATTTATGAAAAGAATGGACATTCTTGCTGCAAAGTTTCTGCATTTAAAGATAACTTTGAAACTTGAATAACAAAATGAGTACGTTTTTCTAAGCTATAACACTAGTTTGCTTAGAAAATCAAGAAGAGCTTTCCTTTACACCAAACTAGTTAAACCAGAGTTTTATAAAACTCACGTTGTTCACTGAAGCAGGTAATTAGATAACCAAAAGTCTTAGCAGCAAAAACAAACACTATTTGAAAGGGCGGCACAGTGGCTAAGTGGGTAGCACTGTCGCCTCACAGCAAGAGGGTCCTGGGTTTGATCCCCAGGTGGGGCAGTCCAGGTCCTTTCTGTGTGGAGTTTGCACGTTCTCCCCGTGGGTCTTTGTGGGTTTCCTTCAGGCGCTCCGGTTACCTCCCACAGTCCAAAAACATGCAGCCAGGCTAACTGGAGATACTGAATTGTCCTATAGGTATCTAGCCGCTAGGATGCAAAAAACAGTGCATTTTAGTGCCGGTCCCAAGCCCGGATAAATAGGGAGGGTTGTGTCAGGAAGGGCATCCGGCGTAAAAACAGTGCCAAATCAATAATGCGGATCACGATCTGCCGGTGACCTCTAACGGGAGCAGCCGAGGAAATAGATTGCCTTTAATTAAAAATATAAGTTTAAAACCTAAGCTTATTATATATACACTTTTTGTACCATTTGTGAAGGTCAATGAATCTGATAAAAATAAAATGGTACAAAGTATTGTAATTTCAGTGCTGAAACTTGAACGCCGATGTTCTATGCACGTCATGTCCATTTCAAACGACATCTTTTTCTGTAAGGCTGTACAGACTCGTGTAAGCTATTTTCTGTTCTTTGGCATAGCGTGAGTGCAGCACTTTTCATGTTTGGCTGAAAATGCAGTCTGTCCTGGAGAGAGAAGTTCTTATGTCTTTGGCTGCTGAATTCACAAGAACCACAATGAGGCTATTGTTGGAGAAAAGACACAATGTGTTTTGGATGCAAGCAGGACCAATGCCAAGTCCAGAGAGCTGCCAGAGCTCTCTATGCCCTGCATGTAATAAAGCCATTTAATACTGTACCTTTCTACCATGTGCGTCTGGTCTAAGGACAGCCCGTCTATTGCTGTGCACTCTGGGCACTTGAACTTCTTACGAGGCGTTACCTATGTGAAAGGAAGGAAAATGAATCTTAACATCTTTAGCACGTTAAAGGTACTTTACATTAAAAAAAACTTCCGTTAATATGTTAATTATGACATTTCATTATGATGATTAATGTTTTCAAACCAAAATCCTTATTAAAGGTTGAAAGTCACATTACACCTCCAGTATTAAAAACAATTATGCCTCTTTGACACACTTTAAATTTCTCTGTCACTAACGAGCACATGGCAATATGGCACACTTTTGTGTTAGTGTGAGTGTTCCATCGAAGGGAGTGGGGGTAGGTGGGAGTTGATGGCCTGGTGACAAGGTCTGGTAATAAGAGTGAGGTGTGCTGCCATGGTCAGGATAAACTAGCTAATCTGCTATGCCTTTTTTCTTCAGCCACATTTATTTTAGCCCATAAATGAACATCATTACTTCAGTTAACGTACACAAAAGATGGGTCATTTCTCAGCACTTTGTGCCCAAAAGAATATTTCTCAAATAATTCAGGTCTTTCACCATCAACTGTTCAAAATCTTAAGATACATTCAGTGTAATTAGTGTATTTACACTACAAAAACATGATTCTGTCACAGCTTTCTGGAGTATGTTAAAGGCATCAAATTCTACATTTGCTTACATCTACAAGTTGAGCAGAGAAAATTTTTTTTACTTTGTTTACAGATGTATCTTTTTATTGCATTCTAACTTGTCTTAAGATATTTTATATGGTACCACTGTAAACCTGTACAGACTAATGTAATCTGAAATTTTTTTTTAATGAGAAACAGTCATTAGTCAAATGGACTTCAGTAAACTGTTGTTGCTTTACACAACTCGCCATACATCAATTCTATGCAGAAACGCTTCCAAGTTCTGGGCCCAAAAATCTCAGATGGACCGAAAGACAAGAAAATGTGGGCTTTGGCCAGATGAGTCAACGTTTCAGCTAATGCTCCATGCCAAAGACAAAAAGGACAAGCCAAACCATTACAAGCCTGCATTAGTGTCCACGGCATGGCTTACTTGCACATGTGTGAAGGTGCCATTGACTCAGATTTGGATTTTTTTTTTATGTTGCCTTGGTTATTTCAACATGACAACACCAGGCCTTATTCTGCACATGCTACAATAGTGGGGATTCATAGATTTATAACAGAGTGCATGTGCTTGACTGGCTCGCCTGCAGTCCAGATCTGTCTCCTATTAAAAATGCTAAAAATGCAAATCTGAGACAATTAGTGTCCTCAGTTCCCAAATAATTAAAAATAGGGATGTCCCGATCACGTTTTTTTGTTCCCAATCCCGATCTTTAATTTTAATTTTAATTTCCAATACCGAGTCTCAAACCGATACTTGTATTTTCTAGATATTGTCTAGATAAGAAGTAGATAATACTGTTCACACAGTGCACACTTCAAGTACATTACAGTTATTCAAATTAATCCAATGTATATGTTGACATGAACAATAGCTCAGTACAACTGAATAGCTCTGCAGTGCTGTAGGAAAAAAATTGCCTGCCGTGTTGTAACTGTAACAAACTTTTCTGTGGTTGTATTGTGACAATGGTTTGATGGACGTTTCTACGCGAAGTGAGTGTGTTTTGACCCTTTGGGGCTTCTATAGTGCATGGAATAGCGTGCTTGGCTAACGCGATGACTCTAGCTGTCCGCTATTCGGTACCGTGACAGAAGAAGTTAATAAAGTGTTATGCTCCCGACAATTTGTGAATATACCGTGTATTTATTTCTTTATTAAGCAAGTGCATCACTACGACGCTCGGTTACATAACTAAGCCAATCAGAGTGCTTGATACTGAGATGTCGTTCAGTTATGTAACACGTAAACTCGTAAAAGCTGTATGTTATGGTCCTGAAGTTTTCATACTGGGATTAAAAGTTATTGTTTTGTGAACCGGAGTGATCCTTGACTCACACACCATACAAATAGTAAAATTCTATGAACGCAGCTCTGCTCCTACCGCCTCGTGAAACGCTCGCATTGCAGACATTACATCTCACTGTTGGACTTGTTTCACTTTACAATTTAAAGTATTTCCACACAGCGGACATGCTGATGTAAAACAAAGGATCGGAATTAGGATCGGCCTTAGTAAAGCCGATACCGATCAGTTAAAAAATGCCTTGATCGGCCCCGATTCCGATCTTTGAGATCGGATCGGGACATCCCTAATTAAAAAGTGTAATTAATCGAAAACATGATTCTGTCACAGCTTTCTGGAGTATGTTAAAGGCATCAAATTCTAAATTTGTTTATAGCACCTCGAAGGGCGCTCCTACCAAGTGTCATGGAGAGGATCCATAACTCCCCCATGCACTCTCTCAACCGGTGTTCCTCAGGGCTCTGTACTTGGCCCACTTCTTTTCTCTATCTACACCCGCTCTCTGGGTAAGGTCATAGCCTCCCATGGCTTCTCCTATCACTCCTATGCAGATGACAATCAGCTAGTTCTATCTAAAACTTAATCCCAGCAAGACAGAGATGTTGCTCATTCCCGGAGATCAGTCTCCAACCCAGGACCTAGTCATTTCTCTTGATGACACCCAGATCAGACCATCTGATAAGGTAAGAAGCCTTGGTGTTGTCCTGGATAACCAGCTGACCTTCTCTCCTTATATAGCCAACATGACAAGATCGTGCCGGTTCCTCCTGTACAACATCAGGAAGATTCGACCATTTCTCTCCAGGGAAGCTACCCAGATTCTGGTCCAATCACTTGTAATCTCACGGTTGGACTACTGCAACTCCCTCCTGGCAGGAGCTCCCATGTCCACTATTAAACCCTTGCAGTTCATTCAAAATGCAGCTGCCCGTCTGGTTTTTAACCAGCCCAAACACTGCCACATCACCCCACTGCTGCGTTCTCTTCACTGGCTTCCTGTAGCTGCACGCATTCAGTTTAAAACACTGATGCTCGCCTACAAAGCCAAAAATGGACCAGCCCCAAGCTACCTTCGTGGTCTAATCAAACCCCGCTCTGTACCACGCAAACTCCGAGCCACTAGTCTCGCTCGACTTGATCCTCCACCCAGGACTAAAGGAAGACGAGCATCAAGGCTCTTCTCTGTTCTAGCACCCAAGTGGTGGAATGAACTTCCTCTGTCTGTCCGAACATCTGAGTCTCTTGCTGTCTTTAAAAAACAATTAAAAACCCACCTCTTTACTAAGCAGTTAAGCTGACTTGTACTTATTTACTAAAATTTTTCTTCCATTTCCAAAAAAAAAACAAAAAAAAAACACTTTGGTTCTAACAGGTTTCAGCAGATTTGTGTTCTTTGACTGTTGTTTACTAAAACTTGAGAAATGAAATGTTTACTATGGAAGCACTTCTGTAAGTCGCTCTGGATAAGAACGTCTGCTAAATGCAGAAAATGTAAATGTAAAATATCTACAAAATACAACTAAGTTGAGCAGAGAAAAAAAAATGTTTACTTTGTTTACAGATGTATCTTTTTTATTGCATTCTAACTTGTCCAAACGTTTCAGCTAATAGGGTTTGTAGTTTTACTGTTAGTCAGACATGTAAAATTCGTTTAGCCACATCTGTCTAGATGTAAGACTTCACATCAGGTAATTCACATTTTAACAATACAGTCAGTGTGGTATCCGCATCTTCTGTTTCAAGGAACCGTCAACTGAAGAAAATGAATGGATCTCACCTTCCTAAAGCATTAATCTAATAAAGCCTCCTTTGTCAGTTATCAGTTCATTACTTAATTATTAGCAACCCTAACAAACTAAAAAGCATTCTGCACAGCACAAGCAACAAACTTGACCTGAAGGTGGTGTGTGTGTGGCATTAGGAGGAGAGCAGAGAACTTGATCCGACTGACTATGCACAGTTTTGGGCTCTGTTGAGCTTAGAAAAACATATCACATTGGAGAGAGGCAGCCAGTGACACCCAGATAACAGAGGTTAAAGCTGGGGCTTCAGAGGCCATACTGCACCTGGACCGAGTCACCACAGTCTGGAGACTGGGGAGAGGGGGGCGAAAGTTGATCAGAGCCAAAGAACTTTATACTATCAGACTGCCTACATCCTTTAAGGAAGCACTCTTTAGCTTCACCTCGGGGAGAACTTAGTCCTTAACTGGCTAGAAAACACCTTTGGGAACACAACTGAGTGCTGAAAAACAAACATGCACTGTACAGCAGAGATGTTCACAAGTCACAAAATACGAGTCCGAGTCAAGTCACGAGTCTTTAGGCTAGAGTCCGAGTCACGAGTCTTTAGGCTAGAGTCCGAGTCAAGTCACAAGTCTTTAGACTAGTCACGAGTCAATATAATATACACTAAACATATATTGGAAATGTAGTGTAGAAATAAACAAATGATATGTAAGTTCAGATAAAAAACAACAGATAAGCAACTGTATTTTGCCGTTTTACTTAGTGCCTTTACTTTCCTAGTCATTGTGCAAATGAATGTAATTTCCGTAACAAGAAGGCACCAGTTAAAAGCTTACCTTAGCTTATGTTCTTCCAGATGCTATTACATTTATAACCGTGTGTTGTCCCATTAGAAATATAATCCATTATTTTGTAAATGTGTGTTTATAATTTAAAACCTCCAAACTTTTCCCGGTTGTGAAGTAAAACACGAACTCGTTAGAAAGCCAATCAAGTGTTTCATTGACACATCTGAATAAATGCAAATAACAGCATTTCTTACTAAAAATGAAAATCAGAAGGTCTGATTGGTTCTTTCAACCATTAGTGCCAATCCTGTAGGAGCGTTTCATTCACCCCAGTTGTTCCTGTGAAGTGCACTACATAGGGTATTCCACCATTTTAAGTAAGATTCCAATCCAAAGGTAATGAAAATGTTCAAATTATATATATACAATTGTCACACGTAACTAATGTTGATGCTAGGGACTCGTTGTTTATGAGTCATTTTTTTGCGAGTCATGAGTTGAGTCCCAGTCATTTGAAACGAGTCCGAGTCGAGTCTGAAGTCGCTGTGTGTGCGACTTATGTGCAACTCTGACTCGAGTCACAGACTTGAGTCCCTATCTCTGCTGTACAGTGGTACCTTGTAACTCAACATCCCCTAAACCCTAAAACCTTTCAAACTTGACGCCCTTCATCGAGAAATTAGTACCCTTAAACTCAATGTTTACCTTGGTCTGAGAAGTTGTCTAAAACACATCATTAAAAAAAGCTTAATGTGACTTAATATAGTAAAAGAATGACATAGAAACACTAAACCTCTTTTAATTATTACTGCTCATAAGTTATCTCCACTAATGAAATTCCTCACTCATTTTAGTACAATAAGCTTTGTGCACCGCCACACTCCATAGGAAATAATGGCACAGCCAACGCAAAAAATTTTTTTTAAATTGTATTTCAGTGTTTTTTCTATTATATTTGTGTTATTTTCAGAGTATAAGTGTCAAAAACAACCCCATTATTTTACATTTGCCTAAAAAACATGCAGTTCCACAGGACCATGTAACGCATTAACAGGTTTCCCATACATCCTTATAAGGAAAAAATACCTTGAAACACCTTTTAAACTTGACGCCACTCCGAGAATCAATTGATTGAGTTTTAAGGTACCACTGTATTTGCACTAGATTAGAATGAAAGCATGCATTTCCAAATAAACCTTAATTTAAATACCTTTATGGGAGCTTTGCCAGTGATGTTAGCCACAAGAAAGTTCATGGCAATATCCTCACAGTTCATATGCGCGTCTACCCAGTTCTTGATGTCTCCAGGCATTTTATACGTGTACAGATAATTGAAGTACTGAAAGAAAATAAGTTTGCATGATTAAAAAGAAAAAAGCATGACGAATGCATCTTGGATAAAAGCTTTATCATCTATATGTTTAACAGCTTCATAAATCTGTAACAAGAGACCATTTTGATGAACTGGTTCTGTCAGAGTGCTGCATAACAGAGGGTAGGACCGATAACCCTCCACCTCTGAGTAATACAGAAAGGATGAGTGCACTACAGGAAAGAATAAAGTACTACAACTAATATTTTAGTTGGCTAATAATTTAAGCTGATGTTTGGGTTTCACAGATACACTGAGCAATGAGAGAAATCAGGCCGATAAAGAACCAATTAAATCTGTGTAGACTAGAATTACATACATTAATGTACACCAGCAGCCATAACATTAAAACCACCTCCTTATTTTTACACACATTGTCCATTTTATCAGCTCCACTTCCCATTTAAGAGCACTTTGTAGTTCTACAATTACAGACTGTAGTCCATCTGTTTCTTTACATACTTTTTTAGCCTGCTTTCACCCTGTTCTTCAATGGTCAGGACCCCCACAGAGCAGATATTATTTAGGTGGTGGATCATTCTCAGCACTGCAGTGACACTGACATGGTGGTGGTGTGTTAGTGTGTGTTGTGCTGGTATGAGTAGATAAGACACAGCAATGTTGATGGAGTTTTTAAACACCTCACTGTCACTGCTGGACTGAGAATAGTGCACCAACCAACAATATCCAGCAAACAGCACCCCGTGGGCAGCATCCTGTGATCACTGATGAAGGTCTAGAAGATGACCAACTCAAACAGCAGTTGACAGTGAGTGGACACGGTATTTAAAACCTCCAGCAGCGCTGCTGTGTCTGATCCACTCATACCAGCACAACACACACTAACACACCACCACCATGTCATTGTCACTGCAGTGCTGAGAATGATCCACCACCTAAATAATACCTGCTCTGTGGTGGTCCTGACAATTGAAGAACAGGGTGAAAGCAGGCCAAAAATGTAGAGAAACAGATGGACTACAGTCAGTAATTGTAGACCTAAAAAGTGCTTCTATATGGTAAGTTGAGCTGATATGGACAGTGAGTGTAGATAGATAAACAGATAGATAGATAGATAGATAGATAGATAGATAGATAGATAGATAGATAGATAGAACTAGAAACACGGAGGTGGTTTTAATGTTATGGCTGATCAGTGTAGTTTTTTTTTTTTTTTTTTTACAAATCATTTAAACACAATTACAGTTTAGAAAAACAGAAGAAGTAGACAGATAGAACATTTTTACCAATGTTCTACAAAATTAGGTATTAGGTATACGTTCCTGGTGAATACATAAACAGGTTATTTTATAAGCTACATCTATCTACCAAACAAACAGATAAACTTTGAGGGAATACAGTTACTAACTGTTGGTCATATGTTGCTTTGTGCACCGTTGCCAGGTAAAAGGTACTCCTATATAACCCTCTGACCAGATGTTATTTTGCATTCTCAGCACTGCTATGACAATAACAACATGGTAAAGCGTGTTGTACTGATATGAGTGTAGCAAGTGCAGCAGTGTTGTTGGGATTTTTTCTATTTATTTATGCATTTTCTCCCTTTTTCTCCTGATTTAGCATAGTCAGTTATTCCTCCGCTGCTTGGGAAGGAGGGTATAGTCGCCTGCTCCACGCCCCCTCCGACGAATGTGAGGTCCCCCGCCCCCTTCGTTTTGCCGCCTCCACTTTTGCACAGGCACCTCAGGCTGCTAACCAAAGTCCTTACACAGCTTTTGAAGACCCCACCCACTTTATTAGTTCGGTCTTTTCCCACCCAGCAGACTCGGTGCAGGCACTGCCAATTATGCCCGCTAGATGGCACCCAGCCAACCGGTAGCAGAGCTAAGATTCGAACCGAGGTGTTCAGAATCTCAGAGCAATGGAAAAAAAAATAAAAATCATAATAACACTGCTGGACCTGCTACACTCATACCAGAACAACACACACCACCATGTCATTACCATGTTAGTGCAATTGCACTGGTGAAAATGGTTTACCATCCAGACATCATATGGACAGTTGGGGTTCTATGGGCGTCCCTTTCAAGTGATACATGCTTTACAGTGTACAGAGCGATAGATGTCTGTACACAGTTATTACACACCCACAAAGTTTATCTGTATGGTAGGCGCAGCTTATAAAACAAATCAATGAACGTATGTACCAGAGAGACATACCTAATCAAATATACTGATACCCTACTATAAAATACATTTACCAACATTCTGGCTAATGTCCACACCTAGGTACAAATACACAAAATACAATACCTTATGGTAGAATGCAGCTCCAGTTAACACCATAGACACTTCATTAGTCCATTCAGACTCATATTTCCACTTCCCCATTTCATGGTCCCACAAGTGAAGACGACCAGGATATCCCACCAGCCTGTCAGGGAATTCCCGCCACACCTGGCAGCACAAATAAGAAATAGAAATAACACAAAACTTTCCATGATGCTCTCAAATGAAGACTATTATAAATAATCATTTAAAATAACTTAAAATGGTCACACATTTGAAGTCTCAGTTAAATGTCTCTCTTTATTTAAAAACAGCAGCAAGACCTTTGATATATGGCCCACATCCAGTTTAAGATCTACAGATCCTGACATTATTGGATGTCACTCCAGGAGTTTGTCTGAAATGCTAGACACCCAACTCGAGAGCCTATTTCATACAATTATCATAAACTGTGCTCATTTCTCTCAATAGGGTATAAATGGCTGCAGGTGAGCTGGAGAAATGCAGGTATGGTCAGCATTAGCCAGTCATCTGCCTTCAAACAGCTAAATGGTATAAGAAACTGTACTGAATAGTAAAAACCCATAGGCATTCATACATCTTTAGCAACAACTTGTAAACGTCATGGTCCCAACGTGGGTCCGAAAATTATATATGATATATAATACTGGAATCTGTAACACTGTAGATCACATAAAGCAGTCAATGCTTTGGTATAGCTGTCAAGAATAGTATCAGTTGAAGCTCTTGTTTTATTTAAAATGGAAAAAGCAAAACATTATAAATGAACAAAGTGCCTAATGGGTAGAGCTTTGGGCTGGTTTAAATCCAGGCTCTGCTATGCAGCCACTTTTGGGTCCTTAAGCAAGGCCCTTAACCCTGTCTGCTCCAAGGGCACCATAAAATGGAAGACCCTGCGCTCTGACCCCAACTTCCAAACAAGCTGGGCATTCAGTAAAAAAAAAAAATTGTACTGTACATGAGTATATGTATACAGGTTCTTCTCAAAAAATTAGCATATTGTGATAAAGTTCATTATTTTCCATAATGTAATGATAAAAATTAAACTTTCATATATTTTAGATTCATTGCACACCAACTGAAATATTTCAGGTCTTTTATTGTTTTAATACTGATGATTTTGGCATACAGCTCATGAAAACCCAAAATTCCTATCTCAAAAAATTAGCATATTTCATCCGACCAATAAAAGAAAAGTGTTTTTAATACAAAAAAAGTCAACCTTCAAATAATTATGTTCAGTTATGCACTCAATACTTGGTCGGGAATCCTTTTGCAGAAATGACTGCTTCAATGCGGCGTGGCATGGAGGCAATCAGCCTGTGGCACTGCTGAGGTGTTATGGAGGCCCAGGATGCTTCGATAGCGGCCTTAAGCTCATCCAGAGTGTTGGGTCTTGTGTCTCTCAACTTTCTCTTCACAATATCCCACAGATTCTCTATGGGGTTCAGGTCAGGAGAGTTGGCAGGCCAATTGAGCACAGTAATACCATGGTCAGTAAACCATTCACCAGTGGTTTTGGCACTGTGAGCAGGTGCCAGGTCGTGCTGAAAAATGAAATCTTCATCTCCATAAAGCTTTTCAGCAGATGGAAGCATGAAGTGCTCCAAAATCTCCTGATAGCTAGCTGCATTGACCCTGCCCTTGATAAAACACAGTGGACCAACACCAGCAGCTGACATGGCACCCCAGACCATCACTGACTGTGGGTACTTGACACTGGACTTCAGGCATTTTGGCATTTCCTTCTCCCCAGTCTTCCTCCAGACTCTGGCACCTTGATTTCCGAATGACATGCAAAATTTGCTTTCATCCGAAAACAGTACTTTGGACCACTGAGCAACAGTCCAGTGCTGCTTCTCTGTAGCCCAGGTCAGGCGCTTCTGACACTGTTTCTGGTTCAAAAGTGGCTTGACCTGGGGAATGCGGCACCTGTAGCCCATTTCCTGCACACGCCTGTGCACGGTGGCTCTGGATGTTTCTACTCCAGACTCAGTCCACTGCTTCCGCAGGTCCCCCAAGGTCTGGAATCGGCCCTTCTCCACAATCTTCCTCAGGGTCCGGTCACCTCTTCTCGTTGTGCAGCGTTTTCTGCCACACTTTTTCCTTCCCACAGACTTCCCACTGAGGTGCCTTGATACAGCACTCTGGGAACAGCCTATTCGTTCAGAAATTTCTTTCTGTGTCTTACCCTCTTGCTTGAGGGTGTCAATGATGGCCTTCTGGACAGCAGTCAGGTCGGCAGTCTTACCCATGATTGCAGTTTTGAGTAATGAACCAGGCTGGGAGTTTTTAAAAGCCTCAGGAATCTTTTGTAGGTGTTTAGAGTTAATTCGTTGATTCAGATGATTAGGTTAATAGCTCGTTTAGAGAACCTTTTCATGATATGCTAATTTTTTGAGAAAGTTTAATTTTTATCATTACATTATGGAAAATAATGAACACAATATGGTCACAATATGCTAATTTTTTGAGAAGGACCTGTATATGGCAGTGGTAACTCGGTGGTTAAGGTACTGGACTAGTAATCAGAAGATTGCAGGTTCAAGCCTCACCACTGCCAAGTTGCCACTGTTAGGCCCCATATCAGTCATATTCATAATTGTAAGTCGCTGTGTAAATAAGCATCTGCTAAATGCCACAAAAGTCAAATGTAATGAGACCACTGTTTAACGCCCTTAGTACTTAAAGACTTAAAGATGCATGTTTAGGGCAGTGGTAGCGCCGCAGTTAAAGTACTGGACTAGTAATCAAAAGTTTGCATGTTCAAGCCCCACTGCAGCCAAGTTGCCAATGTTTGGCACCTGAGCAAGGCCCTTAACCCTCAACTGCTTGAGTTATAAGTTGCTTTGGATATAAGTGTCTGCTAAATGCCACAAATGTAAATGGATATATGACTAGTAAAGGCATTCTTCTTCTAAATAGTGCCCCATGCAGAGGTCTGGACAGTCTAACAGTACTAGGCAGCACCTCATTTGGATAATAAAACAGCTTGAAAATGTATTTTGTAACCAGCCAAGAGTCTTTCTAACCTTGTCTTAGGAAATGTTGTCCATTCATCCTTGCAAAATGCTTCCAGCTCCAAGATATTCTTGGGCTGTCTTGTCTTACTTGCACAACATGTCTGAAAACTACTCAAAACTTTGAAGGCCATTCCAAAAGCTTCAGCTTGCTTTTCTTAAAGTAGTTTATATAGGATTTTAAGGTTTGTTTTGGACCAATGGCCTGTTGTGTAAGCCAAATCTCTGAGCCTTAGTATCTTTACATATACCCAAGGTTAAAGAAGAATATGGTCATTTATTACATTCTGGAATTGCCTGATATGCCGGTTACTCAGGTAGCACAACATTAAAATTATGCTAGCCCACCACTTTTATAGGGGGCTAAAACAGATAAAACTGTGCAAAATCAGGTATGTAGACCAGATCGATCTGCTGTGGTGATCCCTAAATACAGGAGCAGTCAAAAGAAAACAAGAGGCCTAAAAGCCAACAAGACAATCAGGGGCTAAACTGCTAATTACAGATTTTACATCTGGAATTTTTTTGCTGTACTTTAGTTTGTACTTTTGTAGTTAATTCATTTTTAATACAAAAAATTATGTAACCCCTTTTTTAATTATTTGATGCAGGTATTATTTTTAACTAGGCAGTTGTAGTTCAACGTTTAAGGCATTAGATTGCCCCCAAAATAGCCAAGTTGTTGGTTGTTGTTTTTTTTTTTGCTATTGTAGGTCGCTTTTAATAAAGCATCTGCAAAATGTTTACCTGAAAAGAGTAATAAACAATTATTTTCAATTAAAAATAAGTAAAGTATCTCATTTGTGAAGAGCCGCCCAAACTGTAATCACATATTTCTGTAAGTGCTACTTTTTTTTGGCTGCTCTTGTATTTTAGTGGTCAACAACAATCTGGTTTTTACTTCAGATGCTTCTCCTGAGAGGGCAACAAAAAGTGCACCTTAATAGCCCCACTGAAGTATCTCATTTGGAAATAGGTGCCCCAACAGTTTCATAAAACTGTAACCACATATTTTGATAGGTACTAATATTAGTACTAAAGTTTGGGGGTCCTTTTCTTTAATCTGAACACCAGCTGTGATTTGGTTGAAGTTTAGGATACTTTTGTTTACTAATTTGACCTAATAGGATCCAGACATCCAAACACAAGTGTGGATTGGGATCCTTTATTGCTCAGATGGGTCCGCAGTATATAAAGATGTTTATCGAAAAGTTACAAGCATTTGTGCCGATCACTTGTAAATCAGGTTTAAACTAGATGTACTTATATTGACTAGACATGAAATGCATCCTTGTGCAAAAACCCTCCTACCTCATATCCAAACTGCAGCTCATCAGAGGTTAGCATGATAATGTCATCATCAATGGCCAACACTGCCTCTGTCTCGATCTCATCAAAGGGAAAAAAGCGATTGCTGAGCTTGTTCTCCTTGGTGCGCACCACTTTCAGAGGAACAGCAATTTTTGGCCAGAGAGAGTCTGTACATTTCGAGAAAAGACAAGTGTAAGTTAAAACGGAACAGTGTGGCAACCTTGTTGCAGATAGAGATGAAGAATGGCTAGAAGATGACGACTGGTGAAAAGAAAATGGTCTAATAAACCAGTTCCTCAAAGCACATGAGTCTGACCGCAATGACATTCTTTATAGGGCAAGAAAGACAACACTGTGTTTCCAGTTGTGCAACAGCTAGGGAGTGCTCCATAGCACGGAAATGATAGATAGTACATACCCTGTCACCTAATAAAACTGGAAAGAACGTCCAGCTAAAACAGAGAGCCTGAGAGAATACAAGGAAGTCTGTAATTAAACTCTAGAAGAATACTTCTTTTTTATCCTGAAGTACAGAGGAAAAGACTCACTCTAAATCTGCAGGATTACATGAAATAATAGCTTCAAAAAAGACTTTTATTAAAGACTTCAAAAAATTCTCTTATTTAAAATGAGTATTTAAACACAACTGTATTCAACATGTGCCTTGCAGCATTTACTATGAAGGTAAAGCACCCTTATCAAAAAATACTGCAATTAATCCAGGAAAACCCCACAGCAAACAGTTTGTCAATAAGTGTAAAAATCAGAGCGCATTCTGTCTCCAGAAAACAACTATGAGACCTAAAATGCTCTCAAATGTCTACAATTACCTTCATACACTGAACTGCCAAAACGGAACCATTTCAAAATCACCTCAGCTAATAAAGTCTCCAGTGAAAACCAAAGAATTTCCTATTTTACCTTTTAAGTCCATTAAGTCAACGGAAAAAATCCCCCCAAAGCCCCAAAAAATATTTAAAACTACAATCGATTATTGCCAGCACCTCATTACCCTGACTAGTCGTTCTTGGACTAAGAAAAAAAAAAAATCAGCAATTGCAGTGACAAGCAGGAAACCAATCCTCATCTCAGCCTAAGCTTCAGGTTGACCTGCAAGCAGCCCTTATTAGTTCTAATGGCTCCCAAAGCTCCTGCCTGGCTTCACCGACGCCTCTAATCAAAGGCAACAGTGGCCCATTAGGCCACTTCAAAGTATACTGTGGCATAATTGCATTACTAAAATCTACGCAGAGGACATATTTAATTTCGTACTCCAAGCTGTAAGTGTAAGGGCTCCATAAACAGCCACATAGCTTGGTCACCTTGTTAAGAGCGCCACAATAAATAACTACTAATATCAGCTTACTTTGACTTTAATGAGCCATAAATTTGTTGCAATCTGAAGGAAAAATAGGCAGTTAAGATGGAAAACTTGCTGTAGTGAAACTCTACAGAGAACTGGATATACACTATATTGCCAAAAGTATTCGCTCGTCTGCCTTCACACGCATATGAACTTGAGTGACATCTCATTCTTAATCCATAGGGTTTAATATGATGTCGGCCCACCCTCTGCAGCTATAACAGCTTCAACTCTTCTGGGAAGGCTTTCCACAAGGTTTAGGAGTGTGTTTATGGGAATTTTTGACCATTCTTCCAGAAGCGCATTTGTGAGGTTATGTTGGACGACAAGGCCTGGCTCGCAGTCTCCTCTCTAATTCATCCCAAAGGTGTTCTGTCGGGTTGAGGTCAGGACTCTGTGCAGGCCAGTCAAGTTCTTGCACACCAAACTCGCTCATCCATGCCTTCATGGACCTTGCTTTGTGCACTGGTGCGCAGTCATGTTGGAACAGGAAGGGGCCTTCCCAAACTGTTCCCACAAAGTTGGGAGCATGAAACTGTCCAAAATCTCTGGGCGGGTCCGTAAAATTTTATTTTATATGAAACCAGTCCATGGTGCAAAAAAGGTTGAGGACTGCTGTTTTAGATTATCTTGTGTTGTTAGTTTATCTTTCAAATTGGTGATCCTGTGTTCTCAGCATCACGAAAATGTCACCAACTATGTGGGCAAATAACTATGTGGACCTATAAATGAGATTGTTAGACATCCTGTTCCAAAACTACTGGCATTTTTACAGTCAGGCATTGATGTTTGATGAGGTGGCCAGGCTCACAATGGACATTCGCATTGAAAATGGTTAAATTGTCACTGACAAACCCGAATGCAAATACATTGCACTTGTACACCTCAGTAATAAGGAACAGTGGTATATGACATGGTGTATACATACATTGGAAGCTCCCTCGTTACTCTGTCTGTTAACATCTTTGAAATGAGGCACCTTAGTAGGTAGCATTTTAAGGTCTCTAAGGACTGAGACAACCTTCTTCCTAGACGCGTGTATGATGACATAAAATGCTGTCTATGTAGAGTGTTGAGGTCATGGCTTTGCGCAAGCTGGAGAAATTCCTACACACCAAACTAATCAAATCTTGTCTTTATGGACGTTTCTTTGCTCACAAGGCCACAGTCTTATTACTACAGGAAAGCACCTACCCCTAACTGCTGATTCGATTGGATTTATTTTACACACACCTGAACTCAGTAACTAGAAAGAATGGCATATGAGATGGTGTATATACAAACATTAGGGCGGACAGCATAGGTTATTGTTAATACCAATTCACATATAGTTTTAGCTCAATTATAATATCATTTAGACATATTTTACAAACCTTCAGGTGGGCTTTTGTTCTGGTTATTCCAAACAACCAGTAGCTTGGCCAGACTGGGCACTTTGGAGATCTCAGTGATGACCCTGAAGAGACTCTCCACCCGGTCGTAAGTCAGAACCACAGCAGTGAAACCAGGGGACCGAGGAGGAATCAGTGGGAGGAAAAGTGGGCTGTTTACACTGGACCATTTCTTTGGGAAAAATACAAAAACACAATACATTAAGTCAAGTATAAAGAAACAAGGCAATTTGAAGCCAAATATGTTCTTATTTCTATAGTTAGAATGACAGTAAACGTTTTTATGACTTGGTTTAATACAAAGTGAGGTCCGGTGCATGATAAATAAAGCCTTTAAATGGAATTCTTTAAATGTAAGGACTACTTAAAAAACTACAAACTGGCAGAGCTGAGTGGTAGATTAAAAACAGAAAGGAATGTCAAGCACAAACAGAGAATAAAACCTAGGTAACAAGCAGCTGGAGGAGTGTGTCGTGACCTTTCCGTGTGCCAGATTATTTGTCTTAACTTTCTCTCTCAAACTGGGAAAATATTAAGGTACGATCAGGCCTTGAACAAAAAGCTGAAATAATTTCCTTTTTTAATAATGAGCACATACATGCTGTATGTCTGCCTTTGATAAGCAGCAAGCCATTAAAAAATACACTGATCAGCCATAACATTACAACAACCTCCTTGTTTCTACACTCACTGTCCATTTTATCAGCTCCACTTACCATATAGAAGCACTTTGTAGTTCTGCAATTAATGACTGTAGTCCATCTGCTTCTCTACATACTTTTTAAAGCCTGCTTTCACCCTGTTCTTCAATGGTCAGGACCCCCACAGGACCACTACAGAGTAGGTATTATTTAGGTGGTGGATCATTCTCAGCACTGCAGTGACACTGACATGGTGGTGGTGTGTTAGTGTGTGTTGTGCTGGTATGAGTGGATCAGGCACAGCAGCGCTGCTGGAGTTTTAAAATGCTGTGTCCACTCACTGTCCACTCTATTAGACACTCCTACCTAGTTGGTCCACCTTGTAGATGTAAAGTCAGAGATGATCGCTCATTTATTGCTGCTGTTTGAGTTGGTCATCTTCTAGACCTTCATCAGTGGTCACAGGATGCTGCCTACGGGGCACTGTTGGTGGACTATTCTCAGTCCAGCAGTGACAGTGAGGTGTTTAAAAACTCCATCAGCGCTGCTGTGTCTGATCCACTCATACCAGCACAACACACAGTAACACACCACCACGTCAGTGTCACTGAAGTGCTGAGAGTTATTCACCACCAAAATAATACCTACTCTTCAGTGGTCCTGTGAGAGTCCTGACCATTGAAGAACAGCATGAAAGGGGGCTAACAAAGCATGCAGAGAAACAAATAGACTACAGTCAGTAATTGTAGAACCACAAAGTGCTTCTAAATGGTAAGTGGAGCTGATAAAATGGACAGTGTGTGTAGAAACAAGGAGGTGGAAACATATTTCAGTGAAAGGCATTGTGTATGAACTAAATTAAACTAAAAACAAAAGTGGTTGAATTGCATCATTTTACTGTATATTAATATTTAGTGAAATAATTAATATTAGGTTTATATAAACATAAATAAATTAATGTTAAAATTCCAAGCACTATATTACTATTCACAGCTTAATTTGCCCTTTTTGCTCTTAAAGAAAATAAAAAACTACTGATAAACTGATAAAAACTACTGACTACTTTTTTCCAGATAAATATTTTGTATGCAGCAGGGACAAGCACAAGAGATTCACATGACTCCATCTTTTATCATTCACAGTTTTCACTAAGTACAATTTTATTGCTGCACTGTTGTGAACTCGGAGCAGCAGGGGTGCAGATGAGCTTTGGCAGGCACAAAGTGAAGCTGGGGGTGCTGGGATATAGTAGGCGTCAGTGGTTGTCTCCTGCCAGTGTGGGGCTTGGCTCTTCTTCCTGGCCCACTTTAAAACAGCCTGTAAACTCGCAAAGATGCACGGACTGGAGCCGAGATCAAGTGACGCCGTAAAGTAAATACGGCGAGTGCTTGGAAACCCTCTGATGCGGTCATGTAGATGCTGCACTTTACTGGCTCATAGAGGGATGAGGAATAAGCAATGGTTGAACACAGAGTCACACAGATAGCTTATGCTCCACAACAAGAAATGGACCACATTTCTTTTCAATCAGTTATTAAGCCCAGGAACAAACTGCAAAAGTATTTGGACACCCCACATAATTATCACATTAAGGTCCGTCAGCCATACCCACTGCTAACAGTGTAGAAAGTCATCATTAAATAAATGATATGCTTTCAAGTTTCTGGCATCAGCTTGGGGAAAGCCCTTTCCAAAGCAAAGTCCATAAGAACACGTTTTGACAAGTTTAGTTGAGCCTGACCTTTAACCTTGTTGAACACATTTGGGATGATTTAAAATGTTGAATGCTAGCCAAACCTTTTCATCCAACATCTGCATCGAACCTTACACATGTTCCGTTAACTAAATGAGCACACATAGGTGCCGCGGAGTGTCTCAACAGTGCTACCCATCTGGCTGGGCGTCCACACAACACAACTTGCTACGTTTAAAGAAGGGAAGGTCTGACAGTATACTGGGGTTGGGGTAGATCACATGGAGCTTGGCTTGGCTCTCCGTACAATACACTGGCAGGTGACAGGGGTTGGGCAAGCAGTAGCGGACTCTTAATCGAGAATTGGAAATGACTAGGAGACTGAGATAACGTGGGGGAAAAAAAGGCTTAAAATCTTGTTAAAAGCATTTCCAAAAGAGCAGAGTCTGTTGTAGCAACAAACTAGGTGCTAATTTCAATATTAATGCATGGGATGTCCGTTCAGCTCGCTGTCTCTTGTCCACACACGTTTTGCCACATAGTGTATGTCCACCATGGTAAAAAACAAAAAAAAAACCATGAGACAGGCAGACTGATAAACATGACTAGTATTGCCTTTAGTTAATACTACTTTAATAAGCAAGTACAGTGGCGGGCCACTGCCAAAAAATCCAGAAAAAGTTCAATATTTGATGCTTTGCTATAATTGTAAAATAAAAGCGCACGGTAAACAGTAGCACTGCAACCCAGATCAACCACACAGCAGCATAAAATCATAACCGCTGCTTACCTGAGCTTCTCTTCTTCAAATTGAGACCAAATCTATATCTGTGTGTTGTTCCATTAGGGATAAAATCCACTCTTAAATATTTTCCTTCATGTTTCCAGAATATTTCCAGAATATATACAGGGGTTGGACAAAATAACTGAAACACCTGTCATTTTAGTGTGGTAGGTTTCATGGCTAAATTGGACCAGTCTGGTGGCCATTCTTCATTAATTGCACATTACACCAGTAAGAGCAGGGTAAGAGCACAGTTTTGCTCAAAATATTGCAATGCACACAACATTATGGGTGACATACCAGAGTTCAAAAGAGGACAAATTGTTGGTGCACGTCTTGCTGGCGCATCTGTGACCAAGACAGCAAGTCTTTGTGATGTATCATGAGCCACGGTATCCAGGGTAATGTCAGCATACCACCAAGAAGGACAAACCACATCCAACAGGATTAACTGTGGACGCAAGAGGAAGCTGTCTGAAAGGGATGTTCGGGTGCTAACCCGGATTGTATCCAAAAAACATAAAACCACGGCTGCCCAAATCACGGCAGAATTAAATGTGCACCTCAACTCTCCTGTTTCCACCAGAACTGTCCGTCGGGAGCTCCACAGGGTCGATATACACGGCCGGGCTGCTATAGCCAAACCTTTGGTCACTCGTGCCGATGCCAAACGTCGGTTTCAATGGTGCAAGGAGCGCAAATCTTGGGCTGTGGACAATGTGAAACATGTATTGTTCTCTGATGAGTCCACCTTTACTGTTTTCCCCACATCCGGGAGAGTTACGGTGTGGAGAAGCCCCAAAGAAGCGTACCACCCAGACTGTTGCATGCCCAGAGTGAAGCATGGGGGTGGATCAGTGATGGTTTGGGCTGCCATATCATGGCATTCCCTTGGCCCAATACTTGTGCTAGATGGGCGCGTCACTGCCAAGGACTACCGAACCATTCTGGAGGACCATGTGCATCCAATGGCGGTGCCGTGTATCAGGATGACAATGCACCAATACACACAGCAAGACTGGTGAAAGATTGGTTTGATGAACATGAAAGTGAAGTTGAACATCTCTCATGGCCTGCACAGTCACCAGATCTAAATATTATTGAGCCACTTTGGGGTGTTTTGGAGAAGCGAGTCAGGAAACGTTTTCCTCCACCAGCATCACGTAGTGACCTGGCCACTATCCTGCAAGAAGAATGGCTTAAAATCCCTCTGACCACTGTGCAGGACTTGTATATGTCATTTCCAAGATGAATTGACGCTGTATTGGCCGCAAAAGGAGGCCCTACACCATACTAATAAATTATTGTGGTCTAAAACCAGGTGTTTCAGTTATTTTGTCCAACCCCTGTAAATCCACATCCAATGGATCATTTATTCTTTCGGCTTTCGCGGTTAAAAGCTGAAAGTGGTAATTCGTTAACTAAGCTGACATACCTCTACAACCAATAAAGAGAGAGGTTTTTTTTCCCATTGCCAGCTCGTCTAAATGACACGTTGGAGAAATAAAAATTTTTTTGCATATATGCTTTTGGATTAGAGGAACAACTGAAATTCCACTCAAAATCTGAATTCAAAAGCTCTGATTGGTTAATACAGCTGTTTTTCAAGGCCTGAAACATGACTGATTCACTGAAACATTTGCACACTGATTCATGGAGTTGTTTACGCATGACACCGCAATGAAAGAGTGAGCAAAACGAATCTTTACCATAGATAAGAGCACAGCTCCGATTCGATTCCAATGAATAATTTGTATGAAAAGAGTCGTTCTCTGACTTGTTTTTATCGTTTAAGCATAGCGCTTTTGTGCTTCGTTTTAAAACATTCCCCAAATGGTAACGTGTGTATCCTAGTCATACTCAATATAACAAACATGGTCATTTTCATTATTGTGTAAAAAGTAATATAGAATATATCGATATTTGCGATATATCACTCAGCCCTAGTCTAGAGATATGTAAAGAGAAATCTGGACTTTACAAATCGAGATCACACTCTGCAGTTCCTGCAACCCCCCTCAGTTGCAAAGCAGCTGAGTTTGTTTGACAGTATTAGAATGCATTTGTTTGGGGTTTTGATGGTTTTTTTTGCTGCAGTTCGCTGTCTGTTTCTATATGTATTTTGCTATTGTAAAGCATACTGGAACAACAAAACATCATACCTCACCCATATGTTTGAGAAAGGCAGTTTAACACATATGTTTATGACAGTATTAATGAAATGGGTCAAACCCTCTAGAAAAGCTGGCAAAAGACTGTGCATTCCAGTATGAATGATTCTTTACAACAAAAGCCACTAATCAGAGTCAGATTCAAGCGAAAATTTTCTTCCCAGGATCACAACGAACAAAACTGGTCACCATTATCTTGGCAAGAAAGCTAGCACAGCCAAGAAGCAACAGTGTTAAAGCATGGTAATCATGGTAATGTACAGACAAACTAGATGACTATACTATAGCTATTACCAATTTACACTTAATAAGAGGACGATACTTTTAAAAGCAACATGAACCCAGGATAAAACTACTGCAGATTAGTTCCCTGGGTTTCCCCTCACTCCATATCTTGCATTCCCATTGGCTGTAGTTCCATAACAGTATACTCTCTGCCGGTCATAACCTGATCGCAACACTTATTTTTTGATGCCTCCCAAATCACATCAACATACAATTCTCACACAGTGTTTGTTAGCTGATTTCTGAGACCTGAGCAAAGGCTAATTTGCCTCCGTATCTGACGGCGACCTCCAAAAGCTGTTGGCAAGTTGAAAATCCGAGCTAAAATCGTGATCTGTGAACTTAGCCTTTACGCTTCCTCTATACTGATGCTGATCCCCACTGCTGATTGAGGAGAGCGAGACATGTGCAGTAGCTGACTGCATCTTTTCACCTGAACGAGGCGGGTTCATATGTGGATCAGCTTTGTGTATGGACAGCCACACCCTGATCACATTATTCCTCGACTCTGTGCAGGCGCCATCAATCAGCCAGCAGAGGTTGTAATTGCATGAGTTATGAGGTCCCCACCAACTCCCACCCTGTATGAACAACAAGCCAGTTGTTGTTCATGTAGCCACTCAGCCCGGCCGGAGGGCAGAGCTGAGTTTCAAACCGACAAGTTCAAAATGTCAGCTCTGGTGTGCTAGCGTGTTTTACCACTGCGCCACCTGAGCGGCTCATTTAAACAAAATTACAGTTGCTCAAAACAACAGTCCTACCAATAAAGAGGACTGTAGGCTGAAAATTTCAAAGAACCCGTACCAGTCTTGCAAGGAAAGGTTATATAATTTGAAAGCAGACTTAAGTCAGACTGTGGGCTCCATCAGTGGTACGATTCGTGTGCAGCTCCTGCAGGTGCTTACAAATGAAGCCCAGCGGTTAACCAGAAACACTGTGTCTGCCACGGTCTGCCACCACAGACACTCAGCCATTCTTCACTCAACATCAGTCAACCATCCCACTAATAAAAGCAAACTACATCAGCCAATGGAAATTTCTTTGAAGTGGCTGACACTGACACACAAGGAAAGGAAAATGATTAAAGTAGTAAAGTAGTGAGAAGCATTTCGCCTGGGACTAAAAAAGCTCTGGCCTAATTGGGCAGACTCTAGTGTGGTTTGGTGGCTCTTAGGTCTGTGTGATTTGTGAAAATAGGGTGGAAAAGATGGGGGAAACCACTATATACATCTACGTCTCATCTACGACATTTGGCAGACGCTTGTTCTGCCTCTCTTATCCGATCACTCAGGTTTGATGATGGTGGGGAGGTGGGCGCTGATGTCCTATGAAAGTCTTCATGACCTTGTTACCTGCTCGCTCTCCCTTTTAGTTATGCTGTAATAATTAGGGCTGCCGGAGTCTAAAACTCTCTGTAAAACTGTTTTACTCAACTAGCATTGTACATTATCAACTACATTCACAGTTTTACCCCGAGGGCATTCTGTTTACCCGCTGAGGTTAAGGATTGAAGTCGAGACTGCCGTGACAACGGTGCTGCTCCTGCCGGATGTGACGGGTCTGGAGTAATTGCACCAAGAATGACAAGAACTCACTACGGACTTTATTGAAGACCGAATAACAACTCTATTATTATTATTTATTTATTGCCAGTTATAACTTTTAGTTCATTTAATTCTGTTTTTGTATGATTTGTGTAAATCCTACTTATTTAAAGTACCCTCCAGGCCACCCAAGAAGGATGGGCCCTGCTGAGTCTGGTTCCTCTCAAGGTTTCTTCCTGTGATTTTCAGGGAGTTTTTCCTTGCCACTGTCGCCTTCGGCTTGCTCATCAGGGGTTTTTGTATCTGTTGGTCCTGGATTTTGTAAAGTTGCTTTGACACAATGTCTGTTGTAAAAAGCGCTATATAAATAAAGTTGACTTGACTTGTCACTTACAGTTGTGAGCAATTAAAGGTTAAGGGTCTTGCTCAAGAGCCCCAGTTCGGTGACAGTTTGGTGATGGTAGGGTTTGAACCAATGACCATTTGAACACTAATCCAGTACCTTAACCACTAAGCTATCACACTGTATTTTTGTTGTGCAAGACTTTGCTGTTTTACTTATAATGTGCAACAAAAATTGAATAAGAAACCTAAACTTCTACTAAAAGTGTTGATATTAAATTTAGAACCACTGTCTCAACAATCCTGTTGCTATAAAGGAGAATTAAGTAGGCTAAAAATGTTAGAATAACAGATAATAGTAGAATCGATGTAAACGAATATATGGTGTACTATTACCCAGTTAAGTGAATTAAGGCAAAGCTACAGCAATGGCAACTAACACTACACAGTTGGTGCACAAAACTAAAAGGAATGCAGGTGTAACAGCATTTGGATATAAAATAATTAAAATAATTCAATTGACTTTTATTGATCCTGCTTAAGGTCGTAGGGAACCCCGAACAGGACGCCACAGGACGCCAATCCATTGCAGGGTATTGGCCATCTTCTCTCCTTCCCTCAGACATAGCCAATTATGTCTGTATGTAGATGCCCGACCAGCTGACAGCACCACTAGAGATTCGTACCCTGGATCCCAATGCTGGCGTAATTTATCGCTGTGCCAACTGAGTGGCACTGGCACAGTAAAGCATTTACCACTTTGTAATGATGCCATTCTTTTTCACCACACTTAAAAGACGTTTTGGCACCGAGGATACCAAGCGATCTAGTGTTTCAAGTTTTATTTTGTCCCATTCTTTCAGCCCCATACCATGGCAGACCCTGGCTTTTGGACTTGTTGCTGATAACAGTCTGGATGGTCCTTTTTGTTTTCGGTCCGGAGCACACGGCTGGCGTCCTTGTTTTCTTCCAAAATAAGAACTGGAATTCTGATTCATCTGACCACAATACACATTTCCACTGTGTGACGGTCCATCCTAGATGCCTCCGAGTCCCAAAGAAGTCGACAGCGCTTCTGGACATGGTTAACATAAGACTTTTTATTTGAACAGTAAACGTTTAAGTGGCATTTGTGCATGTGACTCCGTATTGTAGTGCTTGACAAAGGTTTGCCAAAGTAATCCCTCACTCATGTGGTTATATCAGCTATTGTTGAGTGGCGGTTCTTGATGCAGTGCTATCTGAAAGATCAAAGATCACAGGCGTTCAGCTTAAGCTTGCGCCCTTGGCCTTTAAGCACTGAAATTTCTCCTGATTCCTTGAATCGTTTAATGACATTATGCACTGTAGTGGGATAAATATGCAAATCCCTTCCAATCTTTCTTTGAGGTTCATTGTTTTTAAACATTTTCTCATGCATTTGTTGACAAACTGGCGATCCTCTGATCATCTTCACTCATCAGACTTTTGTACCAAACCATGATTACAATCACCTGTTGACATCACATTGAAACATTTTTCACCTCATTACTAGCCCTAAATTGCCCACATCCCAACTTTTTTTGGAATGTGTTGCAGGCCTGAAAAGCAGAAATGGAGGTATATTAATAAATGAAATGAAGTTGAGCAGACACAACATGAAATATCTCAGCTTCAAACTGTCTGCAATCAAATTAAAGTCAAAGTAAATGTAAGGAACACTGCATTTTTATTTTATTTGCATTTCCCATACTGTCCCAACTTTTTATTATTTGGGGTTGTAGTTTAGAAATGTTACAGGTTGGGCAAGTCCACCTGTTCTGGATGGTGGGGCTAGCGAATTGTTCATGCCTATATAAACCATATTTCCTCCCACATACAGTACATATGTACTACATCAAGTCTAAATCAGTCTGAGGGGGGAAAAACAGCAAAACAAAGTTCGGGTTGTCAAACACAAAGACCAGTGTGAACCATCATACGCCAGCGTTTTTTTTTTTCTACAGAACAATTCATTCTGCTCAAAGAAACTGCCATCTCTCAGTGACAGGCTGGTCATTCTCATCTCCAATATGAAAGTATGGGAGTTGGCTATAATTACCATAAGCCCTTGAAGTGCTTGTTACTGGGGACCAGTTTGCTTTTGTCAAGAGCGAAAAGCGGAGGTATGAGCGGCATGAGTGATGGTGAGGGATTGCAGGCTGTTTCATGTGGGCTGAGGAGGCTTGCAGAGTCCTGCAGCTGGAATCATACAAGTACAGCTATGGGATTAGGCGAAAATGGAACCCAGATGACAGCATGGACGTCTGTTCGATTGTAGGAGCTATGCACATCAAACGTTTACCTTTACACTGTCACTGACGCCGATGACCAGCAAGTGTGAAAATCATAGTGACTGGCATAAAATAAAAAGCTATCACATAATGTTAGTTTTGTGGCATGTTTTTATCTCAACATGGGGCAATCTTACTCTTCGCTTATTCTCAGCCATTATACAGTAAAATATGTGACAAATCCGAACATAAAAATGACCAAAAGGTTTAACTAGGAGCTGAAAACAGCATAACGAATAAATGGGTGCATATCTTTAGCTTGTACTCTCTTAAGTTTCCTTATAGCTTCTACACAAAGAGCAGCCTGTCATGACATCTCCAAAAGCACCAGTAGAGTTCAAGCAATGTGTTTTCAATTAAGTCCTGGTGGATATGGAAGAAAAAAGTGGTTTGATTTATTTAGTGCTCCGTTTCTATTCTGCTCAGTGTTTTTTGACCAACTTTGCTGAGATCAAGTATTTCATCTCTTCTCTGATGCTGTCCTGGTCAAAGGACAGAAACCCAGCACAATTAACCTATCAAGGTCTACTGATTGTAGCAGTACAGAATGTCTGCTAACTTCTAAAGAGCTGCTCATGCTTGACCAGTGCTTGTCCTGTCCTGTCAGCAAAGTATTATTCATGAGAGAGTAGCTGGAGAAAACCAGCACAAAAAAAAAAAAAAAACACAATTGCTCACCTGGATGATGTTCTATGGACTGACCAATCAAAATGTAATTGGTCAGTGGTTGTAATGCAAGGTCAGCAAATACAGCATTTTATAGCAAGAACAAAAATCTGACAACAATATTATAAAGCAATATAATAAAACTATATTACTGTGATGGTGTGGCAGGGCTCTCCTGTGTCCTGAATAAACCGCTGTTCTTAAGCAAAGTCTAATTTACACGTGTAAAATGTACAATCCTGATAAAAATACAAAAGCAAATTCTTATTGGCTGAAAGTATAAGTCAATGTCCTGACTTGAACCTAATAAAGATGCTGTGGTAAGACCGGAAACAAGCAGTTGATGTGTGTGTCTAATCTAAAGCAGTTCTGCAGTTTTCCAAACATGTGTGAATAAAATGCCAGAAGATGTTTGGCTGCAGTCATTGCTGAAAAAGGTGGCAAGTTACTTTTTCCCCTTAAATTAATAAAATAACAACAAAATACATTATCTTATTCAGGTTTGCTTTGTGTGATGTTAAGTTTTGTTAAATGATTTGAAAGTATTCAGGGTGACAATACACTGATCAGCCATAAGACTAAAACCACCTTCTTGTTTCTACACTCACTGTCCATTTTATCAGCTCCACTTACCATACAGAAGCACTTTGTAGTTCTACCATTACTGACTGTAGCCCATCTGTTTCTCTGCATGCTTTGTTAGCCCCCTTTCATGCTGTTCTTCAATGGTCAGGACCCCCACAGGACCACCACAGAGTAGGTATTATTTGGGTGTTGGATCATTCTCAGCACTGCAGTGACACTGACATGGTGGTGGTGTGTTAGTGTGTGTTGTGCTGGTATGAGTGGATTAGACACAGCAGCGCTGATGGAGTTTTTAAACACCTCACTGTCACTGCTGGACTGAGAATAGTCCATTAACCAAAAATATCCAGCCAACAGTGTCTCACGGGCAGTGTCATGTGACCACTGATGAAGGTCTAGAAGATGACCAACTCGAACAGCAGCAATAGATGAGCGATCGTCTCTGACTTTACATCTACAAGGTGGACCAACTAGGTAGGAATGTCTAATAGAGTGGACAGTGCCTGGACACGGTATTTAAAAACTCCAGCAGCGCTGCTGTGTCTGATCCACTCATACCAGCACAACACACACTAACACACCACCACCATGTCAGTGTCACTGCAGTGCTGAGAATCATCCACCACCTAAATAGTACCTGCTCTGTGGTGGTCCTGTGGGGTCCTGACTATTGAAGAACAGCATGAAAGGGGGCTAACAAAGCATGCAAAGAAACAGATGGACTACAGTCAGTAATTGTAGAACTACAAAGTTCTCCTATATGATAAGTGGAGCTGATAAAACAGACAGTGAGTGTAGAAACAAGGAGGTGGTTTTAATGTTATGGCTGATCAGTGGGTTCGGTTTCACCAGGAAAGATTGGGTGAAAGGCAGGAATACCCTGGACAGGGCTTCTGTTAGACATAGCTGACCATGTCTGTGAAGACACCCGGTTATGATATTATGACTTTGGTTGCTTTTTGTATAGTTAAGGTTGTACAAAATACAGTGGTAGCTTGGCAGTTAAGGTACAGGATGAGTAATCAAAAGGTTGTTTGTTGTTGGTTCAAGCCTCACCACTGCCAGGAATCCACTGTTGGATTGTTGAAATCCTAAAGTCAATCACTTCTGCCACTGTTCTGAGCAGTCAAGCTGCAACCTGAAGGTAGATTATAGACAGAAGACAAAGAGAAAAATGGCGGGTCTGCTTACCACCACTGGAGGGTTGTTCCATTGCTCATATGTGCGAGCAGCATATGGGTAAATGCGATCGTTGATTATCTGTAGAGTGGTCAAACCAATAGCCTTCATGGAGCTGAAGTAAGCATCCCAGAACCACCGAGCCTGTAAATATACACAAAATACAAGACTCAAGCATTAGCTTTATTGCAATAGCAAAGCTAAGACTGTTTTATGCAATGGTACACGCTAATTTAAAAATACTAAAGTAGAAGGACTGTTGGTCTGGACTCAAACAATCCTTCATGGGACTTTCTGACCTTCCATAAGTCACTTTCTGGCAGTGCAGCTCATTAGAACATGATGACAAGACGTCAGAAACCATTCTAAATTGTTACGAGGACTGTAGCCCATCAGTCTTTACCCCTTTGCACTAAAATTGCAGAGGCATTGCTCTTCAGCTCCAAACCCGTGACGAGGGCAAGAGCTCAAGTTCAAAGGTCAAACTCTGTTACTCTTTGTCAAACCCAAGACCAAAGGATGTTTTCCTCATAATCGATCATGCTGCAGAATGAAAATGTGCTTAAATATTCATGTTTGCTTATTTTGTCATGAAAAAGATCAACAACATTAGTAGCATAAAACATTATACTGTGACATAACAAACAGTCCTTCAAGGTAATAACTACACATTCTTTTACTATCCAGTCTCAAGAGCACAAATCCTGAGGCGTAACTGACAAAAAATGTGCTCCTTTGTTTTGCCAGGTTCCCGTCGTTGTTGAGCAGATTTTCAGTTTTATTGGCTGGCATGTTTGCTGTCATATGGTCTACAGAAAGCTCGATGTAGCATTAGTAAAGCACTCAATTTTTCCCTTTCCCAGCCCCCCAGAGCCTGGCACTTAAACACTGAAGAAATAAAGCAACACAAAAACAGCTTTTCTTTTTATGGAGAAGGAAAGAAGATTCAAAAAGACTTTCTGATCCCGGGGGGAGCGCGGCCGCCCATAAATCAGCCAGTGATGAAAGTTTCCTTTCCGACTGGGAGAAGGAAGAGAGAAAAACGCACCCACCAAACTACAAACCCGCCCCATTCATACGCCAGCAAGAATTTTTATGAGAAGCAAGGAGACAGGGTTGCATGAGGGGAAAGATAATTGACTACTCTCCTGTGATGGTCAAAAATACGCACAATCCTTTTACACACCTAACCCTATTTCTAACCCTATTCTGAATTGCAACCGCTTGAGTTACCACAACTGGAATGATTGTATTGGAATACTGTATCATGATGTATATTATAAAAACAAATCCCTGTATTATTAAAGTGGGTTTTTTTTTTAACCATTTTTACAAAAAAAAATTACTTTCCAAAGCACGCCTTCGTCCACAAAAGCCATTATTAAAATTTGCAAACATATTTCATATAATTTCATTTTATCATCAGTTTCCTCCAAATCACTGGACGCAATGCTGTAACACACCCCAGACAAGACGCCAATCAATAACAGAGCCTCAGTCATTCCCTTTAGACATGGATAATCATGTCTGTATGTAGACGTCATTTCTGTATCTAACAGGCCCACAGCACCGGAGATTTGAACCCTGGATCCCGGCAGTAATGGACTAGTGTAATTTACCACAAACATATACACTACAGTGGGATTTTTTTATGTGCACTGACAAAAAGTCCAGAACTGTCCAGCCATACATTATACAGTATGTTTATTTATATATGGTTTGATACAGGATAACTGAAGCCTAGTGCCAAATTGCTTTGATTAGGAAATCACAGTGCTAACTCCTCCCTAATGAGGCATGTGTGAGGCATATGGGTTAACCCAATAACGCTCTAGGGAGTCTCACTTCAGCACACTTTGGTTCAGATTGGCTTCGCTGCAGTCTTCTACATTTTTAACATCCAGCAGCTGTTTAAAACTCATATAACATATTATTTAACCAAAAGTAACATTACCTTTAACATTACCTAGGGCAGTGATAGCTCAGTGGTTAAGGTACTGGTTCAAGCCCCACCACCGCCAAGTTGCTACTGTTGGGCCCCTGAGCAAGGCCCTTAACCCTCAATTGCTCAAAATTATGTTCAGTCATAATTGTAAGTCGCTTTGTATAAAAGCATCTGCTAAATGCTGAAAATGTAAATGTAAATTACCTCTTCAAAAGCAAAAACAAGGTGGTTTTCCTGCTATAAATGCATATTGCTGCCGCTTACTGAAACAGGCAGTCACCCTGCCTCTCCGACATCCTCTATACTTCAGTGGTGGAAACATATTACCCTCCACACATCTCTAAAGAAGTATTTACAGAGTTAAAAATTGTTTCTACATTAAAAAGAAATGCAAACTCCAAGCAAGTAATGGCAAAATTCTGATTTTGACTAAAGGGTCCAGGATATTTAAAGAGCATCAGTAGATGACTGCACCCTCTGTTGGTGAACATATGAAAATGGCACAATCCATCCTCAGACCTCAAAATACAAAGTTCAACTAAAATGTTATGCCACTGGTGGAATAGTTCACTCACAAGTGAAAGTAATAAAACAACCCGTTCTCAAGAATAGAATTAAACAATTCAATAAAAAGAAGGAGCTAGAATAAACAATTTAATACTGTCCTGTCAGGACACTTGGTTCAGAGTGGTTTTGCAGGTAAAAAAGCTAATGGAAACACAAATTGTCTCTGGACAGGTGCACTATACAAGATCTCATGCTTATAATAATAACGACAGCAGTCACAGTATTATAAAGTGACTATAAGTGGAAACTTTACCTATCAAAAACTTTTTTGCCTAGCCAATCCCCTAACCTAAATCTCTCTATATGTCCTCCTGTTATGGGTCGCCGGCGGATCGTGATCCGCATTATTGATTTGGCACAGTTTTTACGCCGGATGCCCTTCCTGACACAACCCTCCCTATTTATCCGGGCTTGGGACCGGCACTACAATGCACTGGTTTATGCATCCTAGCGGCTAGGTACCTATAGGACGATTCAGTGTCTCCAACTAGCCTGGCTGCATGTTTTTGGACTGTGGGAGGAAACCGGAGCACCCAGATAAAAACCCACGCAGACACGGGGAGAACATGCAAACTCCACACAGAAAGGACCTGGACCGCCCCACCTGGGGAACGAACCCGGGACCTTCTTGCTGTGAGGCGACAGTGCTACCCAAGTCGCAGTGCCACCGTGCCGCCCGATTCCCTAACCTGACTGTCATTTAAAATTTGTAGTGTGAGAGGAACAAGCCAATTCCAAAAAAGCTGGACCTGTCGCAACCCTGACCATGTTTACACGGTGGTAAACATGCCAAATGAATGAACTACTCATTGCTGTATGACCTCCAAATTAGTTTGGTAGTGCAAATATGAGGGTGCTATACTTGAGGGGGTTTGTTAGGATGATATGAAGGGACAGGAGCCATCATTAATAGATTATTTTATTTAAAACTTATTAGTATTTCCTTAATTGGAAAAAACTGTATTGTTGTTATTGTTGTCGTCCCCCCCCCCAATTTTCTCCCCTAATCTAGTCATATCCAATGACCCTGATTGCTTACGCTTCACCTCTACTCATACAACCCTCCACTGCTGACTGAGGAACGAAGCAACTGACACACAGCCCCTCCGACACGTGTGCATCTTTTCACTGGCACGAGGCGAGTTCATATGCGGATCAGCCTTGTGCATGGAGAGCCACACCGTGATCAGCATTATTCCTCAACTCTGCGCAGACAGAGGTTGTAATTGCACCAGTTATGAGGAACCCTGGTCTGGCTTATCCCACCCTGTGAACAACAGCCAAACGTCGTTCATGTGGCCGCCCAGCCCAGCCGGATGGCAGAGATGAGATTCGATACTATGTATTCGAAATCCCAGCTCTGGTGTGCTAGCGTGTTTTACCGTTGCGCCACCTGGGTGGCCGTTATGTCTCCTACTGTCCCAGCTTTTTTGGAATTGTGCTTGTAAGTTAAGAATTGTAATAATGTCATTTTTATGTTGTGTCCCAACTTTCCTAAAATTGCAAAAGATCTTTTCAACAAAACAATTCAACATACCAGCCACCCTCTTACCTGTCTTTGCATCTCCTCCACCTGTCTATGGGGAATACTTTTTAAAATGGTATACATCTCTGGAAGCTTTTCCTCTGGAATAACTACTGATGCTCTAAAAAGACACAAGCATACACAAAAACAATCACTTAATGTTACACTATAACACAAAACAGGCATTAATCTGAGATCAGAAATAAATATTAAATAAATTATATTGTGTTAATTAAGACATTTGGTGGTTATACCTTTTCCAGTCCAGCACCTCAGAAAAGGGTAGAATGTACGAATCCGCCAGGATGACCGGAACACAACCTGCCTGCAGTACATCACTGAGTGCGGCCTGGCCGAGTCGAGCTCCACGTAACACCACACAAAATGAGGACTCCTACAGCAGAGTGAACAGGGATGTATAAATGCCACGGAAACAGCATGTCAGTTTATTTATGTTGAACTTGACATCACTTCTACAATATCCATTTTTTGTTGTTATTTAATACAGCTGCAATCGGAAATATTCAACCCCCCACCCCCAAAGAAAGAAGTATTCATGACTTCAAATGAAGTCTTTAACGGCATGTGTTATACCTTTTGGTTACATTCCTGACAGGAACGGTAGTTACTCATTACACAAGATTCATCAGTTCACAAGGTTATATCAAACACAGTCATGGACAATTCAGTATCTCCAATTAACCTCACCTGCATGTCTTTGGACTGTGGGAGGAAACCGGAGCACCCGAAGTAAACCCATGCAGACACGGAGAACATGCAAACCACACAGAAAGGACCCAGATCGCTCCACCTGGGAATCAAACCCAGGACCTTCTTGCTATGAGGCAACAGTGCTACCCACTTATTTCTGTTGTTATTTAATACAGCTGCAATCGGAAATATTCAAACCCCCCACCCCCAAAGAAAGAAGTATTCATGACTTCAAATGAAGTCTTTATTAGTTGAATGATAAAGCAAATAAAAAGAAATAATGTTGTATTTTGTAGTATTATAGAGTAGCCGTATATTTTGGTAATACAGCTGTGTCGCAATTTTTCAACCCCAACATAATAGTGATCTTAAATCCTACTAGTCAGTAAAGACCGAAAGTTGGGTTACAACATGATTAAACCATGGTGAACTCAATAACAAGCCTTAATTTCCTTCAGCTGTGACGTATCACATATAAAACACATAGCAATTCAAGTGTTCTAAAAGCGCTGCACCACCTGAGCACTGAAATCAATAACAAAAACTACAAAGTTTAAATTGGTATAAGGTAAAAGACAGAGCTTAGTCATTACTCATGCTAAACGTTTTTAATGCAAATCACCTCTTAGATTTAGGGTGCTCAGGTAACTACTACTGAGATCCTTGTCTGGAATCTCAGTGGTGCTGTCGGCCAGGCATCTACATAGACAAGATTAGTTATGTCTGAAGGGTGGGGGTGGCCAAACAGTCTGGTATGCAGACCTGGATGATCTACTGTGTAAACCTCTGAATAAGGTAGAACCTGGGGTAAATAACCTTTATTATACCAGCGTATGCTTTAATCTATAGCAAGAAAAAATGTGCCACAAATGTTACAGAATACAGAATCGGCTACTCTGGTTATCACCCACCTGTAGGACCTGGGGATATTCATACACCTGGCCCTTGTAGCATCGTTTCCTGGCTGAAAGCATGCCCTGAGAGAGGTTACTGCATTTGTCCAGGAGAAGTATCGACTCTCCATTTTCTTCCTTTAGCTTCTCCAGCTCCATGCGATACTCTCGATGGATGGCTGTCTGAGTGGACAATATAAAGTAGTGACGTGGTCTGAAATGCAGAGTGAAAAAAATCATTTAGAGCACAGTCACAGTAAAGCAAGGGAGTGGTAAAATGGGCAAATAGGAGAAAAAAAAAACGTACCCTGCCTGTCTCTCTGGAAGGTCGACTTCAGCTGACAGTGGGCTGTAAACAGGAATGCTGACATCATAGCCTTGTCTATAGGTCCATGTGGAGAATCCTCCTCCAGCAAGCAGAGCTCTGGACAACAAACCATTGCCATACTTTTTAATCCAAACTATTTAACAGTTTGGTGCTGCTATAAAGCTAAGCAATTACTGGCAAAGATGTGAACCATGTTTCTCACTTTTATTATACATAGCTAAGGCCCTACCTAACTTACATTCGCGAAGCATTCAACTGCCTTATGTTTACTGGTTAATTTGCACTATGAGGCGGTCCTAGCAATCCTTCAGCAATTCAGCTAGCAATTGGTTAGTCAAAATGTCCAAGATGTCAAAGTCTAAAGCAACTCAAAACAGTACACATGTAACTGAGTTTGGAAAACTCCCAACCAATTCTGTGGACGCAGACGCTTGAATGGAGCAATGCTAATACAACTGAAATTCAGGGTTTAAATCAACAGCATGGTATTAGTCAATGGGGCATCTACATATACAGTGTATCACAAAAGTGAGTACATCCCTCACATTTCTGCAGATATTTAAGTATATCTTTTCATGGGACAACACTGACAAAATGACACTTTGACACAATGAAAAGTAGTCTGTGTGCAGCTTATATAACAGTGTAAATTTATTCTTCCCTCAAAATAACTCAATATACAGCCATTAATGTCTAAACCACCGGCAACAAAAGTGAGTACACCCCTTAGTGAAAGTTCCTGAAGTGTCAATATTTTGTGTGGCCACCATTATTTCCCAGAACTGCCTTAACTCTCCTGGGCATGGAGTTTACCAGAGCTTCACAGGTTGCCACTGGAATGCTTTTCCACTCCTCCATGACGACATTACGGAGCTGGCAGATATTCGAGACTTTGCGCTCCTCCACCTTCCGCTTGAGGATGCCCCAAAGATGTTCTATTGGGTTTAGGTCTGGAGACATGCTTGGCCAGTCCATCACCTTTACCCTCAGCCTCTTCAATAAAGCAGTGGTCGTCTTAGAGGTGTGTTTGGGGTCATTATCATGCTGGAACACTGCCCTGCGACCCAGTTTCCGGAGGGAGGGGATCATGCTCTGCTTCAGTATTTCACAGTACATATTGGAGTTCATGTGTCCCTCAATGAAATGTAACTCCCCAACACCTGCTGCACTCATGCAGCCCCAGACCATGGCATTCCCACCACCATGCTTGACTGTAGGCATGACACACTTATCTTTGTACTCCTCACCTGATTGCCGCCACACATGCTTGAGACCATCTGAACCAAACAAATTAATCTTGGTCTCATCAGACCATAGGATATGGTTCCAGTAATCCATGTCCTTTGTTGACATGTCTTCAGCAAACTGTTTGCGGGCTTTCTTGTGTAGAGACTTCAGAAGAGGCTTCCTTCTGGGGTGACAGCCATGCAGACCAATTTGATGTAGTGTGCGGCGTATGGTCTGAGCACTGACAGGCTGACCCCCCACCTTTTCAATCTCTGCAGCAATGCTGACAGCACTCCTGCGCCTATCTTTCAAAGACAGCAGTTGGATGTGACGCTGAGCACGTGCACTCAGCTTCTTTGGACGACCAACGCGAGGTCTGTTCTGAGTGGACCCTGCTCTTTTAAAACGCTGGATGATCTTGGCCACTGTGCTGCAGCTCAGTTTCAGGGTGTTGGCAATCTTCTTGTAGCCTTGGCCATCTTCATGTAGCGCAACAATTCGTCTTTTAAGATCCTCAGAGAGTTCTTTGCCATGAGGTGCCATGTTGGAACTTTCAGTGACCAGTATGAGAGAGTGTGAGAGCTGTACTACTAAATTGAACACACCTGCTCCCTATGCACACCTGAGACCTAGTAACACTAACAAATCACATGACATTTTGGAGGGAAAATGACAAGCAGTGCTCAATTTGGACATTTAGGGGTGTAGTCTCTTAGGGGTGTACTCACTTTTGTTGCCGGTGGTTTAGACATTAATGGCTGTATATTGAGTTATTTTGAGGGAAGAATAAATTTACACTGTTATATAAGCTGCACACAGACTACTTTTCATTGTGTCAAAGTGTCATTTTGTCAGTGTTGTCCCATGAAAAGATATACTTAAATATCTGCAGAAATGTGAGGGGTGTACTCACTTTTGTGATACACTGTATATACAGACGTGAGTGGCTGCGTTTCAGGTAGGAGGGGAGGTAGCTGATGCATCGCAATGGTTTGTTTGTTTGTTTTTATAATGCCATGTTGTCAACTTTATGACATTTACATCAGAAATCGGTGTTTTATTGTATTATTGTATTTCTGTATTATGCCCCACAATGGACTGACATCCTATCTGGAATAAGATATTGCATTGCGCTCTGTGATTACAGGGAAACCAGCCCCACCACAACTAGGGCTGTCGCGGTGAAAGAATTTCTCCTTGCGATATTCAACCTGCCTCAATATCGCGGTATGCGGTGATATCGCCATATTTTTTTTGTTTTTGTTTTTGAAAATTACTTAATTAATCTGGATTTTAGAGCTATATAAACAAGCTTTATTGTTAGGCTATGATTCGATATATTATTGCTTTATAATGACAAAGATGAGACAGCTTTAAGACCAATGAAATGCGTGTTTAATGTTAAATACAGAACAGAGCAGGGATGCGCGTCTTTTCTCTATTAAAAAAAGATTTTAATTTAGCTTCTAGCCTAGGCTAGATATACAGTGTATCACAAAAGTGAGTACACCCCTCACATTTCTGCAGATATTTAAGTATATCTTTTCATGGGACAACACTGACAGAATGACACTTTGACACAATGAAAAGTAGTCTGTGTGCAGCTTATATAACAGTGTAAATTTATTCTTCCCTCAAAATAACTCAATATACAGCCATTAATGTCTAAACCACCGGCAACAAAAGTGAGTACACCCCTTAGTGAAAGTTCCTGAAGTGTCAATATTTTGTGTGGCCACCATTATTTCCCAGAACTGCCTTAACTCTCCTGGGCATGGAGTTTACCAGAGCTTCACAGGTTGCCACTGGAATGCTTTTCCACTCCTCCATGACGACATCACGGAGCTGGCGGATATTCGAGACTTCGCGCTCTTCCACCTTCCGCTTGAGGATGCCCCAAAGATGTTCTATTGGGTTTAGGTCTGGAGACATGCTTGGCCAGTCCATCACCTTTACCCTCAGCCTCTTCAATAAAGCAGTGGTCGTCTTAGAGGTGTGTTTGGGGTCATTATCATGCTGGAACACTGCCCTGCGACCCAGTTTCCGGAGGGAGGGGATCATGCTCTGCTTCAGTATTTCACAGTACATATTGGAGTTCATGTGTCCCTCAATGAAATGTAACTCCCCAACACCTGCTGCACTCATGCAGCCCCAGACCATGGCATTCCCACCACCATGCTTGACTGTAGGCATGACACACTTATCTTTGTACTCCTCACCTGATTGCCGCCACACATGCTTGAGACCATCTGAACCAATCAAATTAATCTTGGTCTCATCAGACCATAGGACATGGTTCCAGTAATCCATGTCCTTTGATGACATGTCTTCAGCAAACTGTTTGCGGGCTTTCTTGTGTAGAGACTTCAGAAGAGGCTTCCTTCTGGGGTGACAGCCATGCAGACCAATTTGATGTAGTGTGCGGCGTATGGTCTGAGCACTGACAGGCTGACCCCCCACCTTTTCAATCTCTGCGGCAATGCTGACAGCACTCCTGCGCCTATCTTTCAAAGACAGCAGTTGGATGTGACGCTGAGCACGTGCACTCAGCTTCTTTGGACGACCAACACGAGGTCTGTTCCGAGTGGACCCTGCTCTTTTAAAACGCTGGATGATCTTGGCCACTGTGCTGCAGCTCAGTTTCAGGGTGTTGGCAATCTTCTTGTAGCCTTGGCCATCTTCATGTAGCGCAACAATTCGTCTTTTAAGATCCTCAGAGAGTTCTTTGCCATGAGGTGCCATGTTGGAACTTTCAGTGACCAGTATGAGAGAGTGTGAGAGCTGTACTACTAAATTGAACACACCTGCTCCCTATGCACACCTGAGACCTAGTAACACTAACAAGTCACATGACATTTTGGAGGGAAAATGACAAGCAATGCTCAATTTGGACATTTAGGGGTGTAGTCTCTTAGGGGTGTACTCACTTTTGTTGCCGGTGGTTTAGACATTAATGGCTGTATATTGAGTTATTTTGAGGGAAGAATAAATTTACACTGTTATATAAGCTGCACACAGACTACTTTTCATTGTGTCAAAGTGTCATTTTGTCAGTGTTGTCCCATGAAAAGATATACTTAAATATCTGCAGAAATGTGAGGGGTGTACTCACTTTTGTGATACACTGTACACTTTGAAACGAAAAAAAAAAGAGTTTAGGCTAAATATTTGAAACGCACATCTAATCAAAATATGGTAAAAAAAATAGAATAAAGAATAAAGTCTGTAAGAGTTTAAACCTGCATTATCATGCGCGCTGGAAGAACCAACATGTTTTTCATTTATTTAACATTTATTACGCCCGATTGTAAGCGTATAAAACAAGATGGACCCTGCAAAAAAAAACAAAAAAGAAAAACATGAATATCGCGGTGATGCGGTTGCTTGGCATGCCCTGCGGTTGGCTGGTCTATACCGCGATATTTCAAAATTGCGGTTAGCGCGATAGCCCTAACCACAACCCTGACCAGTGGTGTTAACATGAAAACGAATGAATGAGTGGCAGCATGTTGGCTTATACATGGGAGAGAGCTCTTCATTTCTTGGCAGTGGTAGCTCAGCTGTTAAGGTACCGAACTAGTAAACGTAAGGTTGGCGGTTCAAGCCCCACTGTCAACAAGTTGCCACTGTTGGGCCCCTGAGCAAGGCCCCTAACCTTCAATTGCTTGAACTGTAGTCAGTGATGAGTGTGTCACTTTGGATAAAAGCGTCTGCTAGATGCCGCAAATGTAAATTTCATTTATCAACAACCGTGTTCGTGTCATCAACCGACACAAGGCAGGAATACCCTGGACAGGGCGTCAATCGATTGCAGGGCTTCTAGCCAATCATGCTGAGATTTAAACCCAAGCACCCTACAGATTAGATACTGGACAATTTTATTGCCAGCTTAGAGTTCAACTTAGATGAATATTAGTAAGCTGTACTGGAGATAAACCTTATAGCCCATGATTTAATTCTATATTGATGGGAACTAGTTAGCTCTCTAGCTATCAAGCCTAGCCGCCATGACAACACAAGAAGCTAGGGTTCGGCTTTCTCATACTAGTTGGGTGGTCGCCAAATCATACATGCTGTTCAAACCTCGAAAAATATTACTGAGCCAAAAACCACAAACTATAACAAGAGTTAGTCCAGCTCTGACAGTGATTACAAATGTGTGTCAGCTTATCAGTTCCAGGGTTATAGGTCTCTTTCCAAGCCAGCTGACATAAGCATTGTCTTGTCCGACTGGAAACAACTGTCCAGGGACATTCCAGAAACGTCCGACTGAATCAACCTATTAAACTAGAGTTCACTGTGGAGGAAGACACTGATTGAGAACCATATTCATACACTAACTGAAAAGCTGCAAAACACAAACAAAGCAGCACATGCTGTCTTGTAATCTACCCACGCACATACACGCAGACTGACAGATGTTCCTGTCAGGGTTGCACTCCAAATGGTGCACAGCTGGATAAATCCAGGAAATTCTCTACAGCTTCAGATAAGTGTTCCCCATTTTAGAGCTTTCTGGTACATAAAACGCACCTTTTTTCCAACCAAAAAGCGACTGAGGAGCCAAAAACAGGCTAAGAACCACGGGATGTGTAGCAGTAAATACCAGGAGATTATGTATGTCTGTCTGCTCTCTGCACTCCACTGTTCTTCTCTTTCATGACTTCTCTTAGATGCTTCTTTGATCTCTCTTGAACCAATGAAACGTATCGTAGCTATTGTATGTACGGTTTATTTTTCCATCCAGCTATATCACGTTTCATGAAATGCATGCAATGTTGTTGAATATAAGAATTCTGTATGTAAGCATATCCTGTAAAAAGCTCATGAGTTATATTTATGAAGGCAAAAAGTATCCAGACCTTTAAAATAGACAAGTAGTAAACGTGATTCAAAAATACATTGTCAAACTGTCTAGGGATCCTAATGATTTATGCTGAATAAAATTATTTAAATACCGCTGGATAGAATGATTTAAAAATGCACTTCATTGTCCTGCAATAAGGTTTATTGCGGGTTTTCTGAAAGTGAGCTCACACAATGGTGAAAGTCACGCTACCGAAGTTCTGGGGGTTAGGATCAAAGGTTGGGTTCACAAATAGGGAAGGTGAATGGTGTTAGTGCTGGTCCCAAATCAAATATGCTGAAGAGAATCATTCCTGTAGGTTGGTGAAAACGTCAAGTGTGCTGCATCAAATATACACCAAATCCAAGTTCAAACTACTTCATGGATATTCTGGCACAGGCTTGACGTTTCAATCCACATTGTCTTTAGATTCAGGCAATTTAACTATTCCAAAGTACCATAACATTAAAACCACCTCCTTGTTTCTACACTCACTGTCCATTTAATCAGCTCCACTTACCATATAGAAGCACTTTGTAGTTCTACAATTACTGACTGTAGTCCATCTATTTCTCTACACACTTTTTCAGCCTCCTTTTACTCTGTTCTTCAGTGGTCAGGACCCCCACAGGACCACCACAGAGCAGGTATTATTTAGGTGGTGGGTCATTCTCAGCACTGCAGTGACAATGACATGGTGGTGGTGTGTTAGTGTGTGTCTATCGCTGCTGTTTCAGTCATCTTCTAGGTCTTCATCAGTGGACACAGGACGCTGCCCACGGGGCGCTGTTGGCTGGATATTTTTGGTTGGTGGACTATTCTCAGTCCAGCAGTGACAATGAGGTGTATAAAAACTCCATCAGCATTGCTGTGTCTTACCCCCTCATACCAGCACCATGTCAGTGTCACTGAAAGCAGGCTAAAACAGTATGTAGAGAAATAGATGGACTACAGTCAGTAATTGTAGAACTACAAAGTGCTTCTATATGGTAAGTGGAGCTGATAAAATGGACAGTGAGTGTAGAAACAAGGAGGTGGTTTAAATGTTATGGTTGATCTGTGTGGGTGTAAGTGTATATACAGTGTATCACGAAAGTGAGTACACCCCTCACATTTCTGCAAATATTTCATTATATCTTTTCATGGGACAACACTATAGACATGAAACTTGGATATAACTTAGAGTAGTCAGTGTACAGCTTGTATAGCAGTGTAGATTTACTGTCTTCTGAAAATAACTCAACACACAGCCATTAATGTCTAAATAGCTGGCAACATAAGTGAGTACACCCCACAGTGAACATGTCCAAATTGTGCCCAAATGTGTCGTTGTCCCTCCCTGGTGTCATGTGTCAAGGTCCCAGGTGTAAATGGGGAGCAGGGCTGTTAAATTTGGTGTTTTGGGTACAATTCTCTCATACTGGCCACTGGATATTCAACATGGCACCTCATGGCAAAGAACTCTCTGAGGATGTGAGAAATATAATTGTTGCTCTCCACAAAGATGGCCTGGGCTATAAGAAGATTGCTAACACCCTGAAACTGAGCTACAGCATGGTTGCCAAGGTCATACAGCGGTTTTCCAGGACAGGTTCCACTCGGAACAGGCTTCGCCAGGGTCGACCAAAGAAGTCGAGTCCACGTGTTCGGCGTCATATCCAGAGGTTGGCTTTAAAAAATAGACACATGAGTGCTGCCAGCATTGCTGCAGAGGTTGAAGACGTGGGACGTCAGCCTGTCAGTGCTCAGACCATACACCGCACACTGCATCAACTCGGTCTGCATGGTCGTCATCCCAGAAGGAAGCTGACGCACAAGAAAGCCAGCAAACAGTTTGCTGAAGACAAGCAGTCCAAGAACATGGATTACTGGAATGCCCTGTGGTCTGACGAGACCAAGATAAACTTGTTTGGCTCAGATGGTGTCCAGCATGTGTGGCGGCGCCCTGGTGAGAAGTACCAAGACAACTGTATCTTACCTACAGTCAAGCATGGTGGTGGTAGCATCATGGTCTTGGGCTGCATGAGTGTTGCTGGCACTGGGGAGCTGCAGTTCATTGAGGGAAACATGAATTCCAACATGTACTGTGACATTCCGAAACAGAGCATGATCCCCTTCCTTCGAAAACAGGGCCTCATGGCAGTTTTCCAACAGGATAACGACCCCAAACACAACCACCAAGATGACAACTGCCTTGCTAAGGAAGCTGAAGGTAAAGGTGATGGACTAAACCCAATTGAGCACCTGTGGCGCATCCTCAAGTGGAAGGTGGAGGAGTTTAAGGTGTCTAACATCCACCAGCTCCGTGATGTCATCACGGAGGAGTGGAAGAGGATTCCAGTAGCAACCTGTGCAGCTCTGGTGAATTCCATGCCCAGGAGGGTTAAGGCAGTGATAATAATGGTGGTCACACAAAATATTGACACTTTGGGCACAATTTGGACATGTTCACTGTGGGGTGTACTCACTTATGTTGCCAGCTATTTAGACATTAATGGCTGTGTGTTGAGTTATTTTCAGAAGACAGTAAATCTACACTGCTATACAAGCTGTACACTGACTACTCTAAGTTATATCCAAGTTTCATGTCTATAGTGTTGTCCCATGAAAAGATATAATGAAATATTTGCAGAAATGTGAGGGGTGTACTCACTTTCGTGATACACTGTATATACAGTGTATCACAAAAGTGAGTACACCCCTCACATTTCTGCAGATATTTAAGTATATCTTTTCATGGGACAACACTGACAAAATGACACTTTGACACAATGAAAAGTAGTCTGTGTGCAGCTTATATAACAGTGTAAATTTATTCTTCCCTCAAAATAACTCAATATACAGCCATTAATGTCTAAACCACCGGCAACAAAAGTGAGTACACCCCTAAGAGACTACACCCCTAAATGTCCAAATTGAGCACTGCTTGTCATTTTCCCTCCAAAATGTCATGTGATTTGTTAGTGTTACTAGGTCTCAGGTGTGCATAGGGAGCAGGTGTGTTCAATTTAGTAGTACAGCTCTCACACTCTCTCATACTGGTCACTGAAAGTTCCAACATGGCACCTCATGGCAAAGAACTCTCTGAGGATCTTAAAAGACGAATTGTTGCGCTACATGAAGATGGCCAAGGCTACAAGAAGATTGCCAACACCCTGAAACTGAGCTGCAGCACAGTGGCCAAGATCATCCAGCGTTTTAAAAGAGCAGGGTCCACTCAGAACAGACCTCGCGTTGGTCGTCCAAAGAAGCTGAGTGCACGTGCTCAGCGTCACATCCAACTGCTGTCTTTGAAAGATAGGCGCAGGAGTGCTGTCAGCATTGCTGCAGATATTGAAAAGGTGTGGGGTCAGCCTGTCAGTGCTCAGACCATACGCCGCACACTACATCAAATTGGTCTGCATGGCTGTCACCCCAGAAGGAAGCCTCTTCTGAAGTCTCTACACAAGAAAGCCCGCAAACAGTTTGCTGAAGACATGTCAACAAAGGACATGGATTACTGGAACCATGTCTTATTGGCTGATGAGACCAAGATTAATTTGTTTGGTTCAGATGGTCTCAAGCATGTGTGGCAGCAATCAGGTGAGGAGTACAAAGATAAGTGTGTCATGCCTACAGTCAAGCATGGTGGTGGGAATGCCATGGTCTGGGGCTGCATGAGTGCAGCAGGTGTTGGGGAGTTACATTTCATTGAGGGACACATGAACTCCAATATGTACTGTGAAATACTGAAGCAGAGCATGATCCCCTCCCTCCGGAAACTGGGTCGCAGGGCAGTGTTCCAGCATGATAATGACCCCAAACACACCTCTAAGACGACCACTGCTTTATTGAAGAGGCTGAGGGTAAAGGTGATGGACTGGCCAAGCATGTCTCCAGACCTAAACCCAATAGAACATCTTTGGGGCATCCTCAAGCGGAAGGTGGAGGAGCGCAAAGTCTCGAATATCCGCCAGCTCCGTGATGTCGTCATGGAGGAGTGGAAAAGCATTCCAGTGGCAACCTGTGAAGCTCTGGTAAACTCCATGCCCAGGAGAGTTAAGGCAGTTCTGGGAAATAATGGTGGCCACACAAAATATTGACACTTCAGGAACTTTCACTAAGGGGTGTACTCACTTTTGTTGCTGGTGGTTTAGACATTAATGGCTGTATATTGAGTTATTTTGAGGGAAGAATAAATTTACACTGTTATATAAGCTGCACACAGACTACTTTTCATTGTGTCAAAGTGTCATTTTGTCAGTGTTGTCCCATGAAAAGATATACTTAAATATCTGCAGAAATGTGAGGGGTGTACTCACTTTTGTGATACACTGTATATACTGTGTATACCGACATGCCGTACAACTTTATGTACTACAGCTGTACAATGCCAGAAAAAACATTAAATAAAATACACACTCCAACACCTGTGCAATACGTTTAGTGCAGTAAACCACAAAGGCAAATCTAGTAAGACTAATTCTCTGCTTCCCTCTAGTGGACAGAAAAATTCATTCGTTCCATTCTGCCGAATCTATCAGCCGTTAGAAATGCAATGACCACGACCAATTCATTTCAAAAGAGGGCAAAAAAATTACTTCATTTACTCATGGAATTTTAATATCTTGGACGTTTTAGACTCACCTGTCTCTGGGCACGTCCAAAGCTGTATTATAGTCTGGAGGTCCTCCGGGTAACATGTTGAACAGCAGATGATTCATCCCTTTGTCCCATCTGAAAACATACAGGGTATAAATAAGGAATAAATAAGCAAAGAAGTGCTGACTATTTTTTTTTTTTAATTGTTTCCCCTTTTTCTCCCCCTTCCTCATCTCTGTGCAGGCGCCTCTAATTAGCCGGCAGGGGTCGTAATCGCATTCTGACAGAGAGAGACCCACATCCGGTTCTTTGTCCCGCCCCCCAACTGAGCAACCGGCCAATCGTGCTGACTATTTTAAACATCGGCAAAACGTAATTGGTTTCTGACATGAAGTAGCACAAGAGACAAATATCTGCTTTAGCCAACACGTGTCTGGCAATATTTTGGAAAACTACACAAATAGTGTCAGATGACTCAAACAGCTAACTAACAAGTCACTACACCTAATAGCATACATTTTTAATTAGAATTGCATTTTACAGCTGGAATCCAGGGTTTAAATCCTCAAGTGTTATCAGCCGGTCAGGCTCTTAAATACAGACCAAACTCGCTGATGTCTGAGGGTGAAATAGCCGCAGCCCTGTGATGGATTTGTGTCCCGTCAGGAGTATGTTACTGCATAGTTCCCAGTGATTCAGCAAAAACTGGACCCACCTCGACCCTTACCAGGATTAAACGCTGGTAAAAATGAACGAATGAATGAATTTAAGTGCTCATGGAAAACCCATGTGGAGATAGATGATAACATTAAACTTCCTGCAATGAGTCACAATAACCAAGGAGTCACGTTTGAGTTAGGATTTCACATATCCATTCATAACTTTGCATTTGCGGTGGGTCAGGAATTGGAAAGCCCAGCTTACAACACTATTACTCGTCCTTAAAAGGATATTAATTAGGAGGTGTACCTTGGTAACACGGCCAGAGCCTGAGCAGTCTCCCGAATCCGCAGGGAGTTCTGGTTCAGTACATCAACAGAGGGTATAAAAAGACATGCTCGTGTTACATCATCAGTGTAAAAGTCACTGTCTGAGATAGAACTTAGCAGGTCATTATACTCCCGGGACAGGCCAGCACTGCTGATAGGAACTCCGACCTCATCCACAAACCTCTGGAGCGAATAGATGAAGACCTGGAAACACAAAGTACATGAACAGAATGTTTTTCAATGAAAACAGATCGCAGTTGGAAATAAAAGTAAATAAAGCTCATAATTAGTTTAATTACTTATTTTAGAGATTAAATTACTTGTGGATATGGAGAAATGGATGATTATGTGCTACAAATGTGGTTGGAAACGTCTAATACAGTACACATTAAGGGTGGGGGATGAAAGGTGAATGTGTCACAACACACAGTGCATCAAACCCTTCTGTGTCTAGAGCTGCAGAGTCACAGACTAGTCAAAGTGCTCCTGTTCAGGGACCGTAACAAAACAGCAGAGCAAATATAGGGGTCCGACGGATGATTTTTTAAAAGATCATATGGCTGGGCACTGGTTCATCATTTACCCGCTAATAAAGACTGCTTGCAGGATTATCCACCTTACAAAATACAGAAGTTGAAAAACCTGCTGGTAATGTCCTGGTACCTTATTTCACAGGATTTCTTCAAATGGCTTGTCAGGGCAGGTCGGGTCAGAGCCATTCTGACAGCATATTAGGTGGCTGGTCCTTATGTTTTGGATAATCTGAGTATTTTTACGCCCTTTCTAACACAGATTAAGGGAATATCTAGCTTCTTTAAAAAACTAAACGACACAGCACTGATGCTCTTCAGTGCTTTGCAGCTCATGCTACAGACCACTAATGATCTGTAATCTTTAGCTTTTAAAGTGTAAATACACACTTTTTTTACTAGGTTATTGACTAGTAATAACAATACAAATAATGTTCCTATCAACCAGTCGGGCACCTACACAGACAAGACTGGCTATGTCTGTCAGGAGGGATGGTCAGAGGGATGTCATTACTGCTGCAATCTGCTGGCTGGTAGAAGGTGCCTGCACAAAGACAGTGAATAATGGGGAGAACAGTGTGACTCTCTCCAGATGTGATACTGTTCTCTGATTACAACAGTCTCTGCCAGGTAAAAAGAAGTGGTTAGCAATTGTACATGTGTCAGAGGTGACATGTTAGGTAACAGTGCTACCCACCGAGTCACCATGCTGCCCCAAGGACCAGAAGTTATAAAAACAAGTAAATAAATAAAATGAGCATTATTTTATAGAGCCAGAATTTAGAAGTTTCATTTATAGAAAGAAAATATTTTGGACATGTAATGACAATAAATAAATGGTATACAAAAATTTGGTTAAACAATAAACACATGATTATTTCCTTAATGAGAACTGAATTAACATTATCATTGTAAATTAATACGTCTAAGACATCTCACCTTGATGCGGTTTTTAGGGTTGTATCCGCAGCGGTAGACATCAAAGCAGGTGTGCATGCGACAACTAAGGTCTCCCCTCTCAGGAATAGGACTGGACGCAAGTATTTTAACAAGTGGTGCATCATGCACACTGCGGCGGTCGAGAGTCCACTCTGTAGAGGACTCTATAGAGTGTGGCCAGAACTGGAACATCCCAGTTGCGATCAAGCCGAGCAGCACCACAGAGAATAGAGTGATGTAGTAGATGCGATGCTTGGTCTTCATGCGAGGGATGAGAGCAGGGCCCCGAGAGCTGTATTTTACTGATGCACACATTATGAAACAAAAGCACTGTAACAGGGAAAAGAACACTTTTTAGCAAATGTGAACTGAAAGATAAAGTCAAAAAATATACATAATAGAAAACATTGTTTACGTATAGTACAGTAGTACTACTACAATAGCATTTAGGATCATTTGTGTAGGCTGTGGTGCGTTCACATTTTAATTCCAGTTTAAATACTGTAGATCCAAAATGTCTTTACTCACACTGGCACACTGGCCAGTAAAAGTACTAGCATGCATTTATTTATTTTTTAGGATTTTAACATCATCAGTCACATTTACACACTTTGGTTACACTTATGTCTTTAATATCAAACACAATCATGGACAATTTTATATCTTCAATTCACCTCACTCGCATGACTTTGGACTGTGGGAGGAAACCAGAGCCCCCGGAGGAAACCCACGCTGACACGGGGAGAACATGCTAACCACACAGAAAGGACCCTGACTGCTCCACTTGAGAATCAAACTTAGAACCCTCTTCCTGTGAGGAGACAGTGCTACCCACCAAGCCACTGTGCTGCCAAACAAGCTCTGACTTGAAAAGACTTTGTCATGACTGACCAGACAGACCAGACAGACCGGACATAAAAACACAGTCAGACATTGCTGACTTTGCTGCAGCACTCACAAATACACAATTCCCCCCCCCCTTTTTCTCCCCCTTTAGTGCATCCAGTTGTTCAATTTGCATCGTGCTTCCTCTCTGTCTATGCCGAACCCTGCCCTGACCGAGGAGATCGAAGCTAACCCATATCCCCTCCGAAACATGAGCAGCAGCCGGATGCATTTTTGCCACCCACACATTTATGAGTTTGGCGCCACCTAGCGTTGCATGCGGAGAGACACACCCTAAGGGCACTCTTCCTTATCTCTGTGCAGGCGCCTCTAATCAGCCGGCAGAGGTCGTAATCGCATTCTGACAGAGAGAGACCCACATCCGGTTCTTTGTCCCGCCCCCCAACTGAGCAACCGGCCAATCGCTGCTCATACAGCCACTCAGCCTCGGACCGGTGAGGCAGAGCTGGTTTCGATGCGATGTATCAGAATCCAGCTCTGGTTGCAGCGTGTCTTTTTACCGCTGCGCCACCTGAGCGGCCCCAATGCAGCTTTTGTTGTGCTACCAAATGTGTACTGATACATTTGCAACATAGTAATGCATGATATTGCAAAGCTGGAGGCATTTATATTTATTTATTTAATATTTATTAGGATTTTAACGTCATGTTTTACACACTTTGGTTACATTCATAACAGAAATGGTTACACAAGATTCATCAGTTTACAAGTTTAATGTCAAACACAGTCATGGACAATTTTGTTTCTCCAATTCACCTCACTTGCATGTTTTTAGACTGTCTTTGCTCCCGCAGGAAACCCACGCAGACACGGGGAGAACATGCACACTCCACACAGAAAGGACCCGGACCGCCCTACCTGGGAATCAAACCCAGGACCTTCTTGTTGCGAGGCGACAGTGCTACCCACTAAGCCACTGTGCCACCCCAGAGTGAATGTAAAGCCAACTACGTTAAGTTTGTTTATACTGCCAAACAAGCTCTGACTTGCAAAGACTATGCCAGACCAGACAGACCAGACATAAAAACACAAAGTCACTCACAATGCAGCTTGTGTTGTGCTACCAAATGTGTACTGACACATTTGCAACATAGTAATGCATGATATTGCATAGCTGAAGACATTTATGTACAGTATATATTTATTTTATTATTTATTATGATTTTAACGTCATGTTTTACACACTTTGGTTACATTCATGACAGAAACGGTTAGAGATGGACGATCGATCGGCTACGAATCGGTATCGGCCGATTTTTAATCAAAATATGCTATCGGCGATCGGCGATATTTCCTAAAAGTAGCCGATCCGATCGTGTGATATATAAAGACCATGTTAAGTTAACAGCTCAGTGGATTGATCCAGACTTTGAGCTACGAAGCACCAACCATCACATCACCATTCATCAACAATCGTACAGAAACCATCGTGAAAGCTCTTACGATGTAATTTTGCTGATTGTAATATTTACTTTAAAAAGATAATTCAACCCGGTCACATCTGAGTCGATTCTATCAGCACGTTATATAAACTCCTGGTTCAAATCGTAAGCGGTTCTTACTTGTGATGTAGATGAGAACAGAAGACGTTACAGAGCCAATCCGAGGCAAAAGTTTATTAATTACCAAATTCGTTAGTTCCGGATCATCTGCTGAACTTTTAGAAAACGTTTAGCTCCTTAGACGGAACGAGTCTGACTCGGTTACAGATCTGTGGTAATAGCAGTTTAATTAAGCTTTTTAATTAAGCTTTTTAATGTAAGAGAGTCACACAAAATGTTCTGTAGTAGCTGGTGTTTATTTAAAACCACGACATTTAATTAATAACAGTAAACACGGAGAGATAACTGAGAAGAGAAACTTACGCTTCACATAAAAACGAATCAACTCATGAATCAATGAATCACTTATAGCGATACTGTGAACAAAGCGTATCTTCTAAAGGCACAAACACACACACACACACGCGCTGCTCCGGTTTATCTTTACTGTGAGGCTCTTTTTAAGTTTATTTACTGCCCAAGATCGGAATCGGCTATCGGCCGATGTCCCTGAAAGGAGATCGGAGATCGGAATCGGTGCCCCGATCGGTCCATCTCTACAAACGGTCGTTTCACAAGATCCATCACTTCACAAGTTTAATGTCAAACATTTCATCAATTCACCTCACTTGCTTGTCTTTGGACTGTGGGAGGAAACCGGAGCTCCTGGAGGAAACCCACGCAGACACGGGGAGAACATGCAAACTCCACACAGAAAAAACTCTGCTTTGATAACGTTTTAAGCCTAATTCAAATCTAACTGTTCAGATTACAGTTGCATTGATTTCTTCGCTTTGTGGTTCCCTGTAAACAATAACAGTTCTCCATACAGTGTCAGTCAGTAGATGTCTGCTTATAATTTAAAATTGACCATCATAAGTTCTGAAATGCCAGTTTGACATTTCCCCAGTGTTGAAGACCACAAACCCAGCTTCAGTGTCCTTATTGTCATGTACAGGTCCTTCTCAAAAAATTAGCATATTGTGATAAAGTTCATTATTTTCCATAATGTAATGATAAAAATTAAACTTTCATATATTTTAGATTCATTGCACACCAACTGAAATATTTCAGGTCTTTTATTGTTTTAATACTGATGATTTTGGCATACAGCTCATGAAAACCCAAAATTCCTATCTCAAAAAATTAGCATATTTCATCCGACCAATAAAAGAAAAGTGTTTTTAATACAAAAAAAGTCAACCTTCAAATAATTATGTTCAGTTATGCACTCAATACTTGGTCGGGAATCCTTTTGCAGAAATGACTGCTTCAATGCGGCGTGGCATGGAGGCAATCAGCCTGTGGCACTGCTGAGGTGTTATGGAGGCCCAGGATGCTTCGATAGCGGCCTTAAGCTCATCCAGAGTGTTGGGTCTTGTGTCTCTCAACTTTCTCTTCACACTATCCCACAGATTCTCTATGGGGTTCAGGTCAGGAGAGTTGGCAGGCCAATTGAGCACAGTAATACCATGGTCAGTAAACCATTCACCAGTGGTTTTGGCACTGTGAGCAGGTGCCAGGTCGTGCTGAAAAATGAAATCTTCATCTCCATAAAGCTTTTCAGCAGATGGAAGCATGAAGTGCTCCAAAATCTCCTGATAGCTAGCTGCATTGACCCTGCCCTTGATAAAACACAGTGGACCAACACCAGCAGCTGACATGGCACCCCAGACCATCACTGACTGTGGGTACTTGACACTGGACTTCAGGCATTTTGGCATTTCCTTCTCCCCAGTCTTCCTCCAGACTCTGGCACCTTGATTTCCGAATGACATGCAAAATTTGCTTTAATCCGAAAACAGTACTTTGGACCACTGAGCAACAGTCCAGTGCTGCTGTTTCTGGTTCAAAAGTGGCTTGACCTGGGGAATGCGGCACCTGTAGCCCATTTCCTGCACACGCCTGTGCACGGTGGCTCTGGATGTTTCTACTCCAGACTCAGTCCACTGCTTCCGCAGGTCCCCCAAGGTCTGGAATCGGCCCTTCTCCACAATCTTCCTCAGGGTCCGGTCACCTCTTCTCGTTGTGCAGCGTTTTCTGCCACACTTTTTCCTTCCCACAGACTTCCCACTGAGGTGCCTTGATACAGCACTCTGGGAACAGCCTATTCGTTCAGAAATTTCTTTCTGTGTCTTACCCTCTTGCTTGAGGGTGTCAATGATGGCCTTCTGGACAGCAGTCAGATCGGCAGTCTTACCCATGATTGCAGTTTTGAGTAATGAACCAGGCTGGGAGTTTTTAAAAGCCTCAGGAATCTTTTGCAGGTGTTTAGAGTTAATTCGTTGATTCAGATGATTAGGTTAATAGCTCGTTTAGAGAACCTTTTCATGATATGCTAATTTTTTGAGATAGGAATTTTGGGTTTTCATGAGCTGTATGCCAAAATCATCAGTATTAAAACAATAAAAGACCTGAAATATTTCAGTTGGTGTGCAATGAATCTAAAATATATGAAAGTTTAATTTTTATCATTACATTATGGAAAATAATGAACTTTATCACAATATGCTAATTTTTTGAGAAGGACCTGTAGATGCAAAAACTGCATAGTTTGTACAGACCTGAAGGGAATACTGTGACCTTCTTCTAAATATATATAAACAGTAAAGTAAAAAAAACTTGACATAGGGACAGCGGGTCTATCAAAATCAACCCGAATTAAAAATCTAATTAATTGTCTATTCTGACAAGACAATTTCAAAACTATTCATTAAAGATACTACACAGAAGCTTGGTTTTCCTAAGGGCAAGACATGTTAGCTTTATCTGGTTTAGCTAACAGACTCGTCCTGTCAGACAGACAGTTCAAGATATTTTAATACATTAACGTTTCTTCGTATTTTATTATCCACTACAAACTGTAATTAATGTTAAACTGTAGCAAAAGGGGGTACAATAACTTAACGCTGTGTAAATTATGTGTTATTTGCTGTATAAAGGCTCGTCAGAATCACAATAATCTAGCTAGCCAGTTAGCTAGTTACAGATAAAACAAACGTAGCCTACCTTAGCTTGGTCCTGTCACTACTCCTCCAGAAGACGTCGTGTTAAACTAATTCATATTCATTTTTAGTTAAGAAACCGAACAATATCTTCAACAATAATTAATATTTTCTTCAAAAAAATCCATAAACATTCCGAAGATAAGGAACTACTCGAAGAGGGAGGATTCATCCACACCTCTCTCCTTCAGAGTGCGTGTCGCCATCTACTGTAAAGGATCCTTCATTCGGTACAGCACGGACATGGGCTGTATCCCAAATAGTTCTATACAGACTATACAGTGTACATTACACCCAACAGATATTGTCATTTAATACCCTATGTAGTATACCTATACAGAGAAGCTCAAGTAATTTGCCTTGTAGCCCAAGAGTAATGAAACAACATCACCCAGCACACTGATCAGCCATAACATTAAAACCACCTCCTTGTTTCTACACACACTGTCCATGTTATCAACTCCACTTACCATATAGAAGCACTTTGTAGTTCTACAATTACTGACTGTAGTCCATCTTTCATCTTGTTCTTCAATGGTCAGGACTCTCCCAGGACCACCACAGAGCAGGTATTATTTGGGTGTTAGATCATTCTCAGCACTGCAGTGACACTGACATGGTGGTGGTGTGTTAGCGTGTGTTGTGCTGGTATGAGTGGATAAGACACAGCAGTGCTGATGAAGTTTTTAAACACCTCACTGTCACTGTTGGACTAGTGGTGGAGAATAGTCCACCAACCAAAAAAATATCCAGCCAACAGTGCCCCGTGGGCAGCGTCCTGTGGCCACTGATGAAGATAGGTAGGAGTGTCTAATAGAGTGGACAGTGAGTGGACACGGTATTTAAAAACTCCAGCAGTGCTGCTGTGTCTTATCCACTCATACCAGCACAACACACACTAACACACCACCACCATGTCATTGTCACTGCAGTGCTCTGAATTATCCACCACCCATGTAATACCTACTCTGTAGTGGTCCTGGGAGAGTCCTGACCATTGAAGAACAGGATGAAAGGGGGCTAACAAAGCATGCAGTGAAACAGGTAGACTACAGTCAGTAATTGTAGAACTACAAAGTGCTCCTATATGGTAAGTGGAGCTGATAAAATGAACAGTCAGTGTAGAAACAAGGAGGTGGTTTTAATGTTATGGCTGATCAGTGTAAATATACTGTATTAGCCAGCATTTTCTGTGTTTAAACTGTATATGTGTTGGTAAGGTTCTCAAACTTTTTAAGCCTAGATTTAATTTATGAGCAAACACATTAGGCAAATATGTATTTTTGTGGTGTTTTTTATGTGAAGCACTTCGTGAATATGACTTATAACCCACTTAGTCACTCGGGTTTAACAAGGGGAAGTTCCTTCACAAGAGAGAAATAATAGCACAGGTTTTAATGAACTTTGCATAAATGACAGTGTACTTCATTGTCTTCTGTTTGTTTATTAGGATTTAAACGTCATGTTTTTACACTTTGGTTCATTACATTCATCAGTTCACAAGGCATATCGAATACATGGACACGTCATGGACAATTTTGTATCTCCAATTCACCTCACTTGCATGTCTTTGGACGGTGGGAGGAAACCAGAGCACCCAGAGAAAACCCACGCAGACATGGGGAGAACATGCAAACTCCACACAGAAAGGACCCGGACCGCCCCCCACCTGGGGATTGAACCCAGGACCTTCTTGCTGTGAGGCGACAGTGCTACCCACTTAGCCACCGTGCCGCCCAATTTGTCTTCTAGTACACAATTATGACTTATAGTATCCTCATTCTAATATTTGCCAGTAATAGATATTTCTCTATGTTTACTATTCTGGTTAGTGTCATATATTTCTTTTATTTAACATTCATACTGATTTAGAAAAAAAAAATGCTAACAACTTTGTTTATACAGTATACTGTACAGGTCAACATCGCCCAGCAAGCTAAACCCAAGGAATAGTTTAAGTATACTGTAATACCCAGCATTATCTGTGTTCATGGTTAGTAAGACTGATGGTCCTTTACTAAGCCTTTGTGTGGAAACAAAGGAACGCTGGTGGGAATACTCTCAGGCCAATTCTTTCATTAATCACTTTTTCTTGATGAAGGTTGTAATGAGTCCAGAGCCTATTGTGGAAACAGTGAGTGCAATAGGGAAATACACCTTATACAGGGTGACAGTCCCCTGCAAGCCATTCAACACCTTTAAACACGTAAGGCAACAGAGACTCCAAACAGACAGTAAACATAGGCAATTATAGGACATTCGTTTCTGAAGCTGTGCAGCATCATACTACATGCTGTGCCACTGTAGCACCCCACATTTTTATTTTTACTAAGTATAATAAAAATGGTCAGACTTGCAAACAGAACTGGGTTTATAACAGAACTTTCTATACATAAGTTCAACATTTTAAGACGTGTGGTTGCATGGTAATTAATGAGTGTATAGAATATTAATAGATTTAAAATATTTTTAATGTATGTTGGTAAGGCCTCCAGGTAGGATCCGGACCCACCACTACCATGATCAGGATAAAGTAGTAATTAAAAATACACTACTGCTACAATTATGAGTTTTAAGGAAATAGCTCATGTTGTGGCACATGTTAAGAATCGTGCATCATAAATTACAATAAGGCATGAGATACACCGATCAGCCATAACATTAAAACCACCTCCTTGTTTTTACAGATATTGTCCATTTTATCAGCTCCACCTATCATATAAAAGCACTGTGTAGTTCTAAAATTACTGACTGTAGTCTATCTGTTTCTCTACATACCTTTTAACCTGCTTATACACTGTTCTTCAATGGGCAGGACCCCCACAGAGTAGGTAATATTTAGGTAGTGGGTCATTCTCAGCACTGCAGTGACACTGACATGGTGGTGGTGTGTTAGTGTGTGTTGTGCTGGTATGAGTGGATCAGACACAGCAATGCTGCTGGAGTATTTAAATACCGTGTCCACTTCCTGTCCACTCTATTAGACACTCCTACCTAGTTGGTCCACCTTGTAGATGTAAAGTCAGAGACGATCGCTCATCTATTGCTGCTGTTTGAGTTGGTCATCTTCTAGACCTTCATCAGTGGTCACAGGACGCTGCCCATGGGGCGTTGTTGGCTGGATATTTTTGGTTGGTGGACTATTCTCAGTCCAGCAGTGACAGTGAGGTGTTTAGATAGATTCTATATGGTAAGTGGAGCTGATCGGTTGCCTGATCGGTGTAGTAGTGTAGCCAGTTTTATTTTAATGTGAAAAAAATGCTTTACACCATCTTGATTTTTCTTTTTAATACCAATCAGTATCACATACAGATATCATGAATGTAAGTATAAATGCATACAACACAAATGCATAAAATCACATAAAATATATACACAATTACAAAAACATAACTTTACAATGTAGAACGTGTCGGCCTTACAAACATGTGCTCACACAGACTAATAAACAAACACTCTGAAAAGATTTAAGTGTGACTCGAATGTGGTTGTAAGGGAGGTAACGTGTATTTTTTTCTGTACAAACAAATTAACTGTCCTCTATAAATATGTATTCAAATATCAGTGCAAGATCTTCCTCCTTTCAGGGTGACAGACTGCAACAGGAGTGCTTTTTTTCTGGGTTTTTGTTTCAGGCTGTACAGTTTAATCATAGTGGACAATTCCCCATAAGACAGAGAGATGACGTATATACAGTTGTATCTTCTTTTAAGCCATTCGCTTTGTGAAATGTCTTTCTTTACAAAATGAATGGATTACTGGATTCCTCGAAACAGACACATGGCAAACACCATTGCGAAGAGCTGTTTAGAAAGACAACAAAGGACAGAATTAGGATCCCATGGACAGAGCCAAAACAGGTTTACAATAGTTTCCCAACAATGTTTACATTTATGGCATTTAGCAGAAACATATATAAAAAGTTGCTTACAGCTATGGCTGAAAACAGTTCCAGCAACTGCGGGATGAAGGCTTAGCTCAGGGGCCCAAAAGTGGCAACCTGGCCTAAATAAGTGACCTTCTGATTACTAATCCAGTACCTTAACCGCTGTATTTTTCTCTTCAGAACCTGATAATGTGACCACTGTCTGAACAGTCCATAATGTAACAGATCCTACTTTTGCATTGATCAGGCAGTGAAAGCTCAGTAGAAATCCTAATAATCAGACTAGAAATCAGACGGTTGCTGGTTCAAACCCCACAATCTCCAGGTTGCCACTGTTGGGCCCCTGAGAAAGGCTCTAAACCCTCAAGTCGCTTTGGTTAAAAAAAAAAAAAAAGTCGCTTTGGTTTTGGGACAGTGGTAGCTTAGTGGGTAAAGCTTTGGGCTATCAACCGGAAGATTGGGGGTTCAAATCCAGGCTCTGCTATGCTATGCAGCCGCTGTTGGGTCCCTGAACAAGGCCCTTAACCCTCTCTGCTCCAGGGGTGCCAGATGATGGCTGACCCTGCGCTCTGACCCCAGGCTCCAAACAAGCTGGGATATTCGAAGAAAGAATTTCATTCTACTATACACCCGTATATGTATATATGACAAATATAAAGGATATCTGTCTGTCTGTCTGTCTGTCTGTCTATCTATCTATCTATCTATCTTAAAAACGTCAGCTAAATGCTGCACATCTAAATATAAACCGACTTGATATTTGTTAAAAGTATGTCTAGGCTGAATTCACATGATCCATGGCACAAAATCACGTTTGTCCTGGCTGTGCCATTGTTTCCTATGGAGTGAAGCAGAGCCGTTTACATTGCCGCTGCACTACCATGAGCATCATGCACATTTACCGCTTTAACACATAACTAGGGCGCTACTAAATTCACGGGGAAATGTGCTTCATATCACAGATTATACAGATTTTTAAAGAAACACTCATAAATTAAATTATAGAATCAATGGAAGCTATAATACACAGCACAGCTACCTTAATAGCTCTATTTTAAAGACGAATGTTAGTGTTTTGACACACCATCCCGTGCGTCTAAAGAATCGGTTGGGAGTTTTCCAAATTCAATTACCTGAGTCGTGTTTTTAGCTGCTTTAGACTTCGACATCTTGAACATTTTGTCTAACCAATTTCTAATGTAACTGAGCATCTTTAGAGTTTCCTGAGTTTATAAACAAAGAAATAAACTGTACACAAACTATCGCAGTAGGTCATCCGGGTACTTTTCGCATAATACGTATTTGGACACACTACCCACGCTCGCGTACTGCAGTCTCAGTCAGAACACTACAAAACAAAAAGTCTGTTACACTAACATAATTATCGTATGATCGCTAGGATCGCCTCATATTGGGCCTCATATTTCATACTAGGGCTGGGTATCGCCACCAATTTCCTGGATCGATTCGATTCCGATTCACCAGGTCCCGATTCGATTCGATCTTCGATTTTCGATTCGATTTTCGATCCAATTTCGATTCAACACATTTAGGCATATTTGAGTTACATTAACAGGTTTTGTATGTACAGATGTTCAGAGAACGAATGTGATAATTGTACAAAGAACACTCATTATTAAAAATATTTGTGTATTTTGTTTACTAAAATAATTAATCCAAAACAGAAAACAGTAACATTCAACAGCCAGGTGTATGTTTACATTACATTTACAATGTTGTAGCATGTCAGACAAATGAAATAATAATAAAAAATGAATGTTACTGTTTTCTTCCATTTGTCTGACATGCTACAACATTGTAAATGTAATGTAAACATACACCTGGCTGTTGTACAGCTTATGCCAAGTTTACACTACACGACACTCTGATTAACACGTGGTCACTGTAATGTTCACAGTACACGACTGATCGGCGATGGGGAGCTTTACACTACACCATCTATCACCAGGGGGAATCACAGGCGAGCTTCTCTGGTCTCCAAAACTACGTTTTGTCACGAAAACACACGTGAGAAGTGATGAAAGGTTTAATGATACCACGTCCAAACATGCACATCAACAAGTAGCGAGCAATCAAAGTTTGTGCGCTGATGAAATAAATGAATCTGAGTGGATTTGGCAACACGAGCAGCATGGATCGTTCTGTAGTGAGTTGGAGGTTAATAAATATTTTGTTTTGTAGGGAACGATCTCGCGTGTGCTGATGTATTCTGATAGAAACTATATTGCGCTCCACCACCTGTTTCCAACCTCTCCCCTGTGTTTCCCCTCGCTGTTTCTCACATTGATTGAGAGCCGAGTTTTGATCGCAGAGCGAACACCGAGTTCCTCCCGAATCCAGAGCCGAGCGAAAATCAGTGCAAAAAGTTGTGTAGTGGTCATAACTTGAGCTTCTGCCATGCTAAACTGATGTGCAGGTCAGATCTCGTTGCATGAAAAAAACAGTGGCTGGTCACGCGAAATTAAAGGGGGTAACAATAGTAATAGATTTCCGTGTGCACCGTAAAAAGGGGCGTATTTAAAAAATCGATCTCGCATTTATATGAATCGATATCGGATCGTTCAAATAAAGATCGATTAAAATCGAAAAATCGATTTTATAAACCCACCCCTATTTCATACACTACGTGAATACAAAATGTTAAGTAGCTGAACACAAACCTTACATTTTTACTTTTACAGCAAATCGCATATTACAAGGGAAACTGCTCATTTCACGGGAGACGGCTCATTACGCGGTCCGTGACACGATTTTCACGGCCGTGAATTAAGTAGGGCCTTACATAGAACATCTGGTGTAACATCATTTTTATCACATGCTTATATCAGTGTTATTATAAAATGCTTCCTTTATTTTTTTTTACCGTTTGATATATTTGCTTACAGTAATGATATGTAGTTAAATTTCTTTGGTTACCCAACCACAGTATGTGCCATGTAAAACTTTTTGCCTATTTTCAAAAAATATAATGGTATTCAGTATGTGCAGTAGATACCTGATCTGAGATAGTGTTAGATAAAGATCTTTGGAAATTTTGATTAACCTTTTCAACCTAAATAATTTTTTTTTATATATGGTCATATCACCAGACCTTTATAATTACAATTTAACTATTAATATATTACATTACCTGTATTACATGGCATCATTGAATTATTTTATTATGTGTCATTAAAACTGTCATAACAGTTTCACAAACTCTTTACAATTCAGCCACAATGCCTTAAGGGTACATCTGATTGAGTAAACCTTGATATAGACCATGTAGATCTGGCAAAATATTTAAATAATAGTTTAATAGTTTAATTACTTAAACATGGGATTTAAAACATATAAATATTTCACTTTTGCCTTACTACATTATTGGTACAGTAAAACTACTAACAGGCCATAGATTAACGTACTCCCAGGTTTACCATTGTAATTCATTTACATATGAGTTAGTTCAGGAGCATGAACTGTTCATACTCGTGTCACTAAAACTGTGTAGAGCTGGGCGGTTCCTGAATCACCTGGGTTAATGATTCGAATTTTTGTACTGAATCAGGAATCACGAGTCCGAGGTTGGTATTTTTAAATGGTGGAAGCACTTGCATCATTTATGCATAAATGACGTGTAGTTTTTGCACATTTTTGCATATACCGTGTTTCCCCGAAAATAAGACATCCCCTGAAAATAAGACCTGGTAGAGGTTTTGCTGAATTGCTAAATATAAGGCCTCCCCCGAAAGTAAGACCTAGCAAAGTTTTTGTTTGGACCGTACGCTGTCCCTGCTGTGCTGTACGAGTGTGCTGTGGTGAGTTCAATGTTCAACAATAAATGTGAATTCTTCTTCATGGAAAAATAAGACATCCCCTGAAAATAAGACCTAGCGCATCTTTGGGAGCAAAAATTAATATAAGACACTGTCTTATTTTCGGGGAAACAGGGTATTTTTTGGTATATTTATGTATATAGTCTTGCCTTTTTCATTCTTTGTTTCTATTTGGTTGTTGTTCTACATTTAACATATTTTAATTTTGGTTAACTTATAATTAAATTCCATTTGTTGTTATTTGTGGTTATGTTGTGTTTGTTTGTTTTTTGGTGTGTGTAATTAAAATTAAAATTAAAGATCAACATCTGTAACCTAATAATGTGTCTGTGGATCCTTAGAGTTGTAATTTATTTTATTTATTAGAAGGGGACTCAAGTGACTCAAGTGAACCGGATCACATTACTGAGTGACTCAGACTAACCCGAGTCCATAAAATGAACCGAATTTACCACCGTTAATGTGCATATGAACAGCCTAACAAACAAATTTGGATTTGACCAGCAATACATAACTAAGCATAGTGCAAGCGTTCCCATTTAAGTTGTTCCTGATTTAACCAGTAGGTGGCACAAATGCACAATGACTTGTTTTAGCACTGCTGGACTGCATCAGCCACACAAAGCTAAATACAATCCTGGAGTTTCAACTTTTGCATTTAAATTAAAATCATAATCTTACTTCTATGGTCAGGACCACAATAGCTAGGGCTCCAGCGATATATATGTATGTCTCAAAGTAGTCCACCACTGCTGAATAACAGCCCTGTTTAAAGAAAGAGAGCATGTTTCATTATTACAGACAGTGAAATAGAGCAGAGTACCGGCTGGTACAGAACGCATTTGCTTTGGCAGTCATTTCTATAATGACCTCATTTTCCAAATCTAATATACACTACAGTGAAAAATGAATACAGACCTCATATCTTTCAGTGACATGGATGGTATGTCAGTCTACACTTGCAGTTTTATCAATTGTAGTTGTAGCTGTTTTATATTTATTAGTCAGAGTTGCTAAACAGATGGTACTAACCTTGGTGTGATTGGGCATGATCCCCCTGAGACATTCTTCCACGTTCATCAGTTGGTCGTTCCTCTGGCAACAGACCTCGGGCACGGCTCTGCTGGGGTTCAAATGTCTAAAGAGGCTTTGATGATCAAAGTCGTCAGCACTGTTTACCCCACAGCATTCAAACTGCAAAACGCAACATTAAAAGCTTTAGCACTTGTAAGTCGAACAGTAATACAGGGCACAAATATGCGTTATGGAATAATGTTGCATACAGTGGTCATGATGGTATTCCAGGTGGCAGTGAAGACGTCAGTGTTGTTGCTGCCTTGGTAATGTGCCTTAAGTTCCTTTGTAAAGTAATCCCTGGTGAGCTGGTAATGCACAGAAAGACATGATCATTTAGGACTGAGGTGTATAACAGTACCGTCACTTGATTACATGACGAGAATAAATGATAGATGATACTGATTATACTTACATGCTCCCGGAATATGAAGGCCAAAATGGCAGCAGCCAGCTCTGCCAGGAATATGATAAGGATAAGCAGGAAGAACTGTGAGAAAATAAAATGTGTAAACATTAAGTTGTCTTCACACGTTAACAGATCATCAGTATTATCTTATTTTTTCACAAACCACTTAATACTGTCACCCTAAGTAACAGTTTCATTAGGGCAATGATCAGCTCACTGGGGTTAGATCTCAACATGTGAATCCACTATGTACTCACTATGAAAGCGGGAGTGAACTCACTATGTAAGCGGGACATTCCACACATTTAAATTTCAGCACTTATTTATCATCACAGCAACAAGTCAAATAAAACTGAAGAAGTAGGCAGGAATATACGACGGCTTATTAGGGCCACTTTAAAGAAAAATATTTTTGTAGATTTCGATTTTGAGAATAAAATCGAAATAATTACAAGAATAAAGTCGCATAAGTTTCGATTTCGAGATTAAAGTCAAAATAATTACCAGCAGGGCCAGCTGTAGCCTAGTGGTTAAGGTACTGGACCAGTGATCAGAGGGTCGCTGGTTCAAGCCCCGCCACTGCCAGGTTGCTGCTGTTGGGCTCTTGAGCAAGGCCCTTAACCCTCAATTGCTCAGACTATAGACTGTAACTGTAATGTAAGTCGTTTTGGATAAAGGCATCTGTTAAATGCTGAAACTGTAAATGTAATGTAAATTACAAGATTAAGGTCGAAATAATTACAAGATTAAAGTGGAAATATTATGGCCATAGCAACCTCCTTGTATTAAAATGAGGGATGTTCATGATTTGTTGTACTTTCATATCAGTTTCCCAAATAAAGAAATTCCCAATCTCCTGCACATCAGCACCAGTTTGTTATTAGTGTAAGGATGATGAAACGGCTTTGTAATAAACTGTCTTTATCTATAAGAACGTGAGCTTGGCGCCTGCGTCGTCAGCAGTACTTCAACCGCGCCTTATAGACTTGTACAATAAACTAAAGCCGTACGGCATCGCTATAAATGGTTGCATTGATGGGTTTAGTCATCGTGTTATGTGGATGAAAGTGAAATAATCAAGGGTTATTGGATAACCACAATAACACTCATTATAAGCTGCCCTCTGCGCTTGTGTGCCGATCCAGGTACTGAGACCCGTGCTTCTCTCAACTGACAATCCAACAACGGCTGCACATTCTTCGGCCATAATATTTCGACTTTATTCTCATAATCATTTTGACTTTAATCTCGAAATCATTTCGACTTTATTCTCACAATATTTCAACTTTAATCTTGAAATTAAAACTTATATGACTTTATTCTCAAAATCAAAACTTAAAACTATTTTTTACAGTGGCCCTAATATGCCATCATAGGAATAGATGTTTTATAATGCTAAAAGTTTTAGATCATAAGGTTTGGTCCTTTAGAGCTGATTTACTAAAAGCGATGGGATGTTTACCAGGAAGTTTTTAATGACTGACAGACACTAAAAATAAATAACAGTTAAATAATTGCTATTGGTAAAACTAGGGATGCATCAATACCATTTTTTCCCAACCCAGTACAAGTACAAGTACATGTATTTTTGTACTTGCCGATACCGATACCAATACCTATTGGATCAGATATCTGACATGCTAGAAAACTCGATCCGGTCGCCGAGCGCTCGGTGAGCCGATCGGATCGAGTTGTTGGATAGTTCACACTTAGCGATCGAGAGCCGAGTTTTGATCGCCGACAAATCTAGCGCCGACCAGTCGCCGAGCGAAAATCAGGGCAAAGATCGTGTAGTGTGAACCAGGCATAACGCAGCAACGTGCACTAGGTACACGGTATCGGATGTTTAGTCTCGGAGCCTCGTTTGCGAGTACGAGTACAAGTTAATGAGCGCGGTATCGGGCAAATACCCATTCTAAAAAGCAAATAACTGTTATTATAATTGTTTATTTATTTATTTATTAGAATTTTAACAACATGTTGGGTTACATTCATGACAGGAACGGTAGTCATTCATTACACAAGATTCATCAGTTCAGATTCGAACAGTCTTGGACAATTTAGTTTCTCCAATTCACCTCACTTGCATGTCTTTGGACTGTGGGAGGGAACCGGAGCTCCCGAAGGAAACCCACGCAGACACAGGGAGAACATGCAAACTCCACACAGAAAGGACCCGGACTGTCCAAGCAGGGGATCAAACCAAGGTGCCGACTCGAAACCAGAGATGAGACCACATTGGTGGAAATCTCACATAAGGCCTGGTTTGCAGTCAATGTGTGTAGGACTGTGTGTATGCCACTGGAGTTTTTACACACAAAACCAGGTTGCAACCCTGACCAGGACAGTAACTGTAATGAAATAAAAATATGCTTCGCTTTTTCATTCTATGACGTGTACACCATGTTAATTTAAAAGACACTTATTGAGAGGTCAATGTGGGTTTGTCAGTTAACTATAAATCGCTGACTTATCAGCAGTTTTAGGGTGAAGGATTTAGCTAAATCCTGTCTCCGTAAACTCAGAACAACTGCATATTCTCATATTTCTCAAGGCCAGAGGGTTGGCATGGTATCACCAGCTTTTTGTCAGTAAAATTACATTTGACAGATTTGCTATGATCAGCAGGTTCACATTGTAGACGTTATAATATTAGCAATGTGATGACTGATACTATATTATTCAACCCCCCTTTAATTAATACACGTAAAAAATTGGCAGCAGGGTTTGGGTTGGTTTAAAAGGCTTTATTAGATAGCTTTCTCATTGTAATTTGCAGCCTGTCTGAATAGGTGGTTAGCAAGATGGTTAACTTGGCACAATAAAAAGTACAAACACACTTTAATTTTACAAAACTGTGGTATTTTTTGACTTGACTTAGCACCTGTAATCTAAACACAACATTTATTAATTTTTTTTGTTTTTTATAATCCCCCCCCCTTCCCCAATTACCCTGATTGCGTCCTCTATACTGATTCGACCCTTCACCGCTGACTGAGGACGCCTCTCAACTGACATACGCCCCCTCCGGCACGTACAGTCAGTACAGACTGCATTTTTCACCTGCACGAGTCGAGTTCATACACCGACGGGCACTGTGTACGGAGGGCCACACCCCCATCAGCATCATTCCTCAGCCCTGTGCAGGCACCATCAGTCAGCCAGCAGGGGCCGCAGTTGCACCAGTTATGAGGACCTATGATCCGACTTTTTACCCTCTAACCCTGAACAACAGCCAATCGTTGTTCATGCTGCCGCCCAGCCCAGTCGGAAAGGCAGAGCTGAGATTCGATACGATGTATTCAAAACCCCAACTCTGGTGCGCTAGCGTACTTTACCGCTGCGCCACCTGAGCGGCCATTTATTTATTTTTAAACCCAAAATGAATTTTTACAATTTAATGAAGCCACAGCTAGAGTTTATGTAAATAAAGTCCTGCAGATGTGCATTCCATTCATAGATGCTAGATTTAGTTCTTATGGTCACTTTTGTCCCTCTACCAATTTACTTTCAGCAAATATAACAACAAACAGGTGTAGTGTTTTTCCATTTACACACACACATACACACACCCCCATTCTTTTCTGCATTAAATTAAGGTAATTTAAACACACTATTATATGCTCCATGTTACCTATGCTTTAATCATAGCCTTCTCTGTTTCTGATTCTGAGAATCATTTGCACACACAACCCCCCTCCTTTATTTGAACTACCCTAAATGCACCCAACATGCATGCAAATCTAATAGGTTGTGCATATAAATTAGGAAGGTCTTAGGTAGGTCCTACTGCTTAAGAAATGTACTTACAAACAGTAGTAGACACTTATTTTCACGTATAGCTCCACAGCAGCCCAGGAAACCGAGCAGAAAGAGCATTCCGCCCATAGCCAGGATCACATATACACCTGTGAACAGAAGTGGGTTGGCTGCCACGATCTCTCTGAAGCCAGTAGGATCCACCAGCACCCAGATGCCCACTCCCAGCAAAAAAGCACCACCAAGCTATAGGAGAAAAAAAATATCAAATAAAAGCTACAGTAACTGTACACATACTGGCATACACTGATCAGCCATAGCATTAAAACCACCTTGTTTCTACACTCACTGTCCATTTTATCAGCTTCACTTACCATACAGAGGCACTTTGTAGTTCTACAATTACTGACTGTAGTCCATCTGTTTCTCTACTTACTTTTTAGCCTGCTTTCACCCTGTTCTTCAATGGTCAGGACCCCCACAAGACCACCACAGAGCAGGTGTTATTTAGATGGTGGATCATTCTTAGCACTGCAGTGACACTGACATGGTGGTGGTGTGTTAGTGTGTGTTGAGCTGGTATGAGTGGATCAGACACAGCAGCGCTGCTGGAGGTTTTAAATACCATGTCCACTCACTGTCCACTCTATTAGACACTCCTACCTAGTTGGTCCACCTTGTAGATGTAAAGTCAGAGACGATCGCTCATCTATTGCTGCTGTTTGAGTTCATCATCTTCTGGTAAAATGGGGCTGGTAAAATGGACAGTGAGTGTAGAAAAAAGGAGGTGGCTCATTGGTGTAGTCTGGTATAGTCAGTCTACAGGGCTTTTCTATGCACAGTTAAACAATAACTGGCATCAGGCCACATCCTTTCTTTATTTTCATGCAGTAAGAGTGGAAAAGCAAAACTTTAAAGACTGTTAAATGTGTTAACACTGTTAATACAAAAGAAATCCAAGCACAGGAAGTGGTTCATGGGCTAAACCAAGATTCGTTGGCATAAGATTAATGTTTCCTGTCGGAATAGCTTCAACATTTATTGTCGGTGACAACCTGGATTGTTCAGAGCTTTTACAGATTCTTTTGAACCACATATGGTTTTAGGAAAACAAGACTTGTTGGCCACACACCCCCTAAAAAACATCCTATTAAACCCGTTTAAGAAAACAGGAGGTGATAAACCCACTCAAACACGTCCTAAACCATTATCCTGGGCCTCTTTTGCTATATTGTGCCTGAAGGGAACAAAGCCAATCAAAAATGTTCTTGCTATAAAGGTCAAGGTTTAGACAGCTTTTCTGACAAGATAAATTAGAGGTACTTACAAATATGAAGAAGTTAAAGATGAACATGAGGTACTTGACACAGCTGAGGCAGTCACCCTCCATAGCTGTGCTTCTCGCAGAAGCCTCTCCTTGCCCCTAGAGACACAGAGTAATAGAGAAAGCAAGAGAATCATCATCGGATCATTGGAAAATAGGCAAAATGACACAGTCACTCACCCCATTTGAGAAAGAAGGAATGGAATGCTCTGTGCACTGAGTGAAAAGCAAGAGCTTTGTGCTCTTAACTTAATTAAAATGAATGAGTGCATTCTGCAGCTTCCTGACTTAAAATGAGTTCATTTGCATGGGAACAGGCACACAGTGTTCATGCATGTGAGGAGGAAAAATAATAGATAATTCTGTTAAATAATTCACTGTCAGATCCAGCATTTGTTTCCATGGAAATATAAAGTTCATTTTCTTAATCAGATGTCTCATGTAATTACTCTTCAAAAAAGGATTTATAAATGTAACGTTTCTATAGCGCATACATTACACTAGGTCTTCAAAGCTGACATAGTGGAACATGATAAGCTGTTTATGTGAATATTAAAAACAAGTGAGACAGAACAGAGAGGCAGAAAAACAACATCAGGTCTGGTGAAGCGAAGCACATTTGGTCCTGTTCACACAAGGAGGACTCATAAAACTAAATAAACATGTCCTTCCACCTCCTCAGACCACATGCTGCAGATCTGAGCCTGGCCACGCGATCTTGCCAATCAATCTAATTAATGTGGGTTACTTGTTTGCTTGATTTAACAAGCCTACAGGGACCAATGTTGATTTACTGGTGAAATTTATTTATCTAGGTCAGTCATGAAACAGTAGCACTGGGAAGTGCATTGAATTGATTGAGGTAATCTACCAAATAATTATCCAACTTTTCTGTATATACACTGATCAGCCATAACATTAAAACCACCTCCTTGCTTCTATACTCACTGTCCATTTTATCAGCCCCACTTACCATATAGAAGCACTTTGTAGTTCTACAATTACTGACTGTAGTCCATCTGTTTCTCTGCATGCTTTGTTAGCCCCCTTTAATGCTGTTCTTCAATGGTCAGGACTCTCCCAGGACCACCACAGAGCAGGTATTATTTAGGTGGTGGATCACTCTCAGCACTGCAGTGACACTGACATGGTGGTGGTGTGTTAGTGTGTGTTGTGCTGGTATGAGTGGATAAGACACAGCAGCGCTGATGGAGTTTTTAAACACCTCACTGTCACTGTCGGACTGAGAATAGTCCACCAACCAAAAATATTTAGCCAACGACGGCCCGTGGGCAGCGTCCTGTGTCCTCTGATGAAGGTCTAGAAGATGACCAACTTAAACAGCAGCAATAGATGAGCGATCGTCTCTGACCTTACATCTACAATGTGGACCAACCAGGTAGGAGTGTCTAATAGAGAGGACAGTGAGTGGACACGGTATTTAAAAACTCCAAATGTATGTACTGAATGTTTGTTTTATTTACAAAATATTATGCTTCTCAATAATTTAGCTTCCAAGACTGCCATGACGTATATGTCATTTACAAGTGTATGTACAGTTTTAATTGTACATTAAAATGAATTTAATTATTTTGAAATTGAATTAGATACAAAAAGCTTTTTATATTTTCTGAGCCATAATGAATGAGCATTTGTTAATGCATTTCCTGCATAAAGTAATTTACATTAATGAAGTGAAAGGTACTCTGGTCGTCTATGAACCACTGTCTTTAGCTGACAAAGCACTTTGGATAATTACAGGCCATGAGGGAAAATTTCGGTTAATGGTGGGGCTGTTCATTAGTGCACATTGCTTTTGGTTCCCTGGGGCACACAGTTTTAATTCTCTTTTGGTCTCACAGCTTTTGACTTGCAGCCGCTGTAACACAGAATGCCAGGACTAAAGTAATATCCAGTAGTTAGCAGGTCCTCCAGTGAGTCCAGCTGGGGTGCCTCACTAAAATAGCCCCAAGCAGCTGGCTGATTTCATGGTACGCAACAGTAGATAGCTGTAAATAATTTCATCTCTCTTCATATGAAACGCTTCAGCCATAATTTAATAATACTTTCAGGCAGCCTTTCCTGAACTCATTTCCTCCACATTAAGTGCTATGAAATACTAGCTAGATAGAAGCTCTGTGGAGTCCTGCTGAGTTGTGTTAATCTAACAGGTGTGTGTTTGGCACCATCATATATGACTTTATCATGATAATGTGACCTTACTCACCAAGCAATGGCTCTTTCATTAGTCAAATTCTCTTAACCTAAACACAATAATATAGGACTGTTATATATCTATTACAAGTCAGGCTAAACATGGACATTCGACCATTCCTCGACATAAAAAAACATAACTCGCTATCATTGAAATGCTTTCTATGCTCTTAATATTCAGTTTTATGTGTTTTAGCCACAATTATGACTAACAGGTATATATCATTAATCAAATAAACCATTTGTGGAAGGCCCTTAATTGTTAAAGAATAAGTCTGTCACTGTGCACAAAGCAATATACACCGACTAGGCATAACATTATGACCACTGATTATCTCTTCATCACGGCACCTGTTAGTGGGTGGGATATATTAGACAGCAAGTGAACATTTTATCCTCAAAGTTGATGTTGAAAGCAGGAAAAATGGGCAAGCGTAAGGATTTGAGCGAGTTTGACAAGGGCCAAATTGTGATGGTTAGACCAGGGTTTTTCTTCATTTTTCCCCTTAATTTTCTCCTTAATCTAGTCGCATCCAGTTACCATTTTTGCGTTACACTTCACCTCTACCGATACAACCCTCCACTGCTGACTGAGGAGCTTCTCAACTAACACACGCCCCCTCCGACATGTGTGCAGAACCGACTGCATCTTTTCACCTGCACGAGGTGAGTTCATATGCGGATCAGCCTTGTGCACAGAGAGCCATGATCAGCATTATTCCTCAACTCTGCGCAGGCGCCATCAATCAGCCAGCAGAGGTCGTAATTGCACCAGTTATGAGGAACCCTGGTCTAGCTTATCCCACCCTGTGAACAACAGCCAGTCACGAAATAAACTTGGCTTTACTTTACACCTTGTACCACCTTGTGGCGGGACCAGATTGCCACCAATTTCATTAATTAAGTAAATTTCGTTTTGTGTTTAGTTTTGATGCATTGTTTGTGTTGCCTGGGTCGTGGTAAAAATCATGAACAAAAATGTGGGGCACTTGGGCTAGACAACTGGATCAGAGCATCTCCAAAACTGCAGCTCTTGTGGGGTGTTCCTGGTCTGCAGTGGACAGTATCTATCAAAAGTGGTCCTAGGAAGGAACAGTGGTAAACCGGCGACAGGGTCATGGGCGGTCAAGGCTCATTGATGCACGTGGGGAGCGAAGGCTGACCTGTGTGGTTCGACCCAACAGACGAGCTACTGTAGTTTAAATTGCTGAAGAGGTTAATGCTGATTCTGACAGAAAGGTGTCAGAATACACAGTGCATCACAGTTTGTTGTGTATGGGGCAGCAAAAGGGGGACCAACACAATATTAGGAAGGTGGTCATAATGTTATGCCTGAGCGGTGTACATAAAGACATGGTTTGATAAGTTTGTTAAGGAACTTACATGTTCTGCACTGAGCCCTAAAAGCTCTAACTTCAACCCAACTGAACACATTTAACAATCACATTATTTAAGAGTGTTTACAGCATTATACATCTAATAAATGTTTCTTTTTTCAATCCTACTGCTCTATATGTACTATATATACACATATTTAAAAGACATCATCACAGCAAATGCCCTTTCTGATGCAACCCTCCTATTTTTATCAGAGCTGTGACAAGTTAAGTTAAGCTGACACTACGCTGTTACAGACACCCACAGACACTAGTTAATCATGACTGTGGGGACAACCTCAGAAATAGTGGGCTACCATACCATACATGCTGTTCTGAGTGGATAAGACACAACAGCGCTGATGGAGTTTTTAAACACCTCACTGTCACTGCTGGACTGAGAATAGTCTACCAACCAAAAACATCCAGCCAACAGCACCCCGTGGGCAGCGTCCTGTGACCACTGATGAAGGTCGAGAAGATGACCAACTCTGACTTTACATCTACAAGGTGGACCAACTAGGCGGGAGAGTCTAATAAAGTGGACAGTGAGTGGACACAGTATTTAAAAACTCCAGTAGCACTGCTGTGTCTGATCCACTCATACCAGCTCAACACACACTAACACACCACCACCATGTCAGTGTCACTGCAGTGCTGAGAATGACCCACCACCTAAATAATACCTGCTCTGTGGTTGTCCTGTGGGGGTCCTGACCATTACAGGTTAAAAAAGTATGTAGAGAAACAGATGGACTACAGTCAGTAATTGTAGAACTTCAAAGTGCTTCTATATGGTAAATGGAGCTGATAAAATGGACAGGAAGTATAGAAACAAGGAAGTGGTTTTAATGTTAATATACGTATATATATATATATATATAAAAAAACTTATAAAATAAAGTTTCAAGGGTGCTCAGGTGGCACAGCAGTAAATTGTGCTAAGCCACTTTTGAAAGGCAGCCAATCCGCCTTTTGCATGTTATTTTAGATGTGAAAGGAAACCGTAGTACCTGGAGGAAACCCGTGCAGACATGGAAAAACCAGAATGCTTACTTCTGTGTAGCAACCAGTCAAGCAGCTATGGTGCCACTCTGCCATAATTTGTACTTGTGCAGTTGATATTTTTGGTCTTTTGGCTACCTTTCCCAAAATATCATCATACAATCAACCTTTGTCTAATTCTACTTAAGGAACATTAAGTTTCACGCCTCAAAAGAACACAGTAAAAATTCCCCTGCAAATACACACATGGGAATACTCGCTCCCTGATCACGGGTCAGAAAAAAACAGCTTGTTTCATGCTACAGAGGAAGCTTATAAGCCTGAACCAAACTCTTCACTGCTGAGGAGGAAGCAGAAAAATGAGGAACACTAAGTGAGGAGTCCATGATGAAGAGTCCCTGCAAAAGGCTCCGTGCTGGCGCCTCCAAACCAATCGCATGTTGCTTCTTTCCAAATAAATCAACCTGTCACAGCAGCCTGGGGGAAGTGCTGCGTATAGAAGAGATTTCACATAGCTCCTACAAAGCACCACATTCAGATGGGTATTATCCATCAAGGAGCAGCCGCAGGAAGCAGGCAAATGGTACTGCAGGAAGGTCGCATGCCGAGACTTCTTCATTAAATTTTTTCATTATGTATAAAGTCTCATTTACTCCGTTTTGGAGCAATTGGGAGATGTCACTCTGAGCCATCTGTGCATGTTTGACTCATTTGATGTGTGAACTATTAAGCAACAACATGATTAATGAATATATAAATTGTTTTAATTACATAAATTTGGCTTTTCTAGGTTGTTGGGCCAAAATAAATCGTATGTCTATTTAAAACAGATATCTAGGATCCTGACTGGCATAACAAAAAAAAAGCATTCACCATATCATATGCTGGTTGCAAGTTTAGAAACCCACTGGCATCTCGAGCCATCCTGTTCTGGGAACTGTAAGTTTAACCATGTGAGCTCATATGTAGGAATGAGAGCAGTTGGTGCCTTCCTCCAAAGTTAGCAGATCTACCCAATAATAGTACATGAACGACAGTCAAAGATTAACTCAACTGTTTATATATATATATATGACATGGTGGTGGTGTGTTAGTGTGTGTTGTGCTGGTATGAGTGGATAAAACATAGAAGCTGCTGGAGGTTTTAAATACCGTGTCCACTCACTGTCCACTCTATTAGAAACTCCTATCTAGTTGCTTCACCTTGTAGATGTAAAGCCAGAGACGATCGCATATTCATTGCTGCTGTTTGAGTTGGTCATCTTCTAGACCTTCATCAGCGGTCACAGGACGCTGCCCGCAGGGCGCTGTTGGCTGGATATATTTTTGGTTGGTGGACTATTTTCAGTCCAGCAGTGACAGTGAGGTGTTTAAAAACTCCATCAGTGCTGCTGTGTCTGATCCACTCATACCAGTACAACACACACTATGTCAGTGTCACTTCGATCGTTGTGGCAGAAATACATTAATTCAAAAATTAGAAGATGTGTCCCAATACTTTTGGGGATCCCGATAGTGTTTGAGGTGGGTATATGGCCTTTGTTGTTTGTTGGAAAAAATCCATTAAGGTGTTTGTCTATGCTGGCATGCTTGCACCACATAACAGGGGCAGTTTAGTCAGCTCTCCATTCATGCTGCACATCTTTCATTCTTTCACATTCTCTATTGGATTAGGATCTGCCAACTGGGTAGGTCATTAAAGTACAGTAAAGTAAACTTATTTTCTTGCTCATGGATCCAGTTGATGTCATTACCATGCTGGAAGTTGCCAATATAATATGTCAAAATGTGGATATAAGAAGATGCATATAATTAGCAGCGTTACTCAGATACTCATTCTGTACATCCATGTTGGCAGAGGAGGGCCAACAATTTATTTCCATTGCATGAAGCTGCATGATCCAGATGTTTTTAACTTGCCACACATTTTCATCTGAATCTGCTCAAAACACATTCTGTGGAATGTGGGAGCATGTATTTACTTTGAGAGCTTTACATTCTTTAAATATTTTAGTAGCCGACATGCTCAAATACATGTAGACACCCCCACTCCAACTAAAGGAACTGGCCATTTCACATTACCAACAGGCTAGTTAATCAAATTTATTACCTTTTATGACAAATTTATGACTAGTGAATGGACACCAACACACAAGGTACAGTAGAGTTTACTTTAACTGTTTAGTCAGGACTTCAATGAGCAATACAACACTTTAGACTGCCTAGCTCCAGCACCCGAACTACCAATTGGGTTTAATGCTGGGGCCATACGGCGCGTCTCGTATACAAAACTAACTAACTGCAGAACGTCCGAAAACACATGTATAAACCGGGTGCTGCATTCTGATTGGCTGAGCTGAATATCGCTCACATATCGCCACTACAATATTGTAATATAATAATAACAACCTGGCGAGTGCAGCCAATTGGGGGCAGTGCGGTGGGGGGTTGAGTTCATGTCGTGGAGGGCCCCCCTTCACCATAGGCCCCAGTGCACCTGCTCCCCCTGCCCCCCGGTAGTTATGCTGATTCACTATCTGATTAATAAAACTAAGTTTGATGGTTGCCAGGTGAATCCCACAGTATGCTACCAAAGAGTTGGACTGGTGGAGGAATAACAGTCCTCTGCTGTTTTTTAAAAACTCATCTAGAACCATTAGTTACAACATTTTAATGCTACAACATTCAATGACATTCGAAAGAATTTTGTGCTTCCAACTGGTAGCAACAGTTTACAGAACTGAAGCACCCAGGTGGCACAGCGGGAGGATCCGCTAGGACACCATCGCCAAGATTCTGAGCTCTCAGGTTCAAATCTCGGCTCTGCTACCAATCGGCACTTGGGATTAAACATGCTAGGACTACAGGCACCTAGGTGGCACCACGGGATAATGCACTAGCACACCAGTGCCAAGACTGAGCTCTCGGGATCGACTCTCGGCTCTGCTACCAGTCCGCTTCCTCTAGCAGGCACAATTGGCTAATGCCTAGGGCTGTCGCGCTAACCGCAATTTTGAAATATCGCGGTATAGACCAGCCAACCGCAGGGCATGCTGGACAACCGCAACACCGCGATATTCACGTTTTTTCTTTCTTTCTTCTCCTTTTTTTTATTGTTGCAGGTCCATCTTGTTTTATACGCTTACATTCGTGCGTAATAAATGTTAAATAAATTCATAATGAAAATGAGCTAGGAGCGACATTTTCCCGCAACCTGTTCGCATGCGTTGCTGCTGAGTGTCAGGCTTTGTGTTTTAAAATGTAAACAATCGCAACAGGAATTATAGGCAAGTTTATTAATGATTAAATTGAGTTCACACTCAATAAATACTTGTAATTTAGACTATATTTAAACAGCCTTGGCGAACTAAAACACTTAATGACGGTTAATATGGCATTGCAGCCTGCAGATTCTCTCTTGTATTGAATGTATATGAAATGTATTGAAACGAATAATAACTTGAAACGTAGTATATATTGTTATGTTAATTATACCTACTAAATAGATGGTTAATAGTGGCGCGATAACCAGGCTAGACTTTCTCTGATCTCTAAAGTCGCATGCAGGTTCAGTACATCTACAGTGTATTAATGCAACGAGCACCATCAGAGAGAGTTTTAGTACCGAGGGGAACATCGCTACCCCACTCAGATCCTCTCTAAAACACATCAGGTGAACATGTTGGTTCGTCTAGCGCGCATGATAATGCAGGTTTAAACTCTTACAGACTTTATTCTTTATTCTATTTTTTTACCATATTTTGATTAGATGTGCATTTAAAATATTTAGCCTAAACACTTTTTTTTTGTTTCACAGTGTATATCTAACCTAGGCTAGAAGCTTATTTAAACCTTTTTTTAATAGAGAAAAGACGCGCATCCCTGCTCTGTTCTGTATTTAACAATAGCCTAAACACGCATTTCATTGGTCTTAAAGCTGTCTCATCTTTGTCATTATAAAGCAATAATATATCGAATCATAGCCTAACAATAAAGCTTGTTTATATAGCTCTAAAATCCAGATCAATTAAGTAATTTTCAAAAACAACAAAAAAATGGCGATATAACCGCATACTGCGATATTGAGACAGGCTGAATACCGCAAGGGGAAATTCTGTCACCGCGACAGCCCTACTAATGCCTGCAACTGACTTCCAGTCTGCTGGGTGGGAAAGACCTGACTAAGGGGTTGGGTTATCAATGCTGTTTTAGGACCTTGGTTGCTCGGCACCTGTGTAGAAAGTGGATGAGCTCGGGGCGTGGCTCTCCGAACATGAATCTGACCTCACATGCAAATCCACCAAGTATGGATAATATATGATTGGTGGAATAGTGGAGTGTGTGTCAGGCAAATATACACCCTCCTTGGATGCCATCGGGGTCCCCAGCAGCGGATTGGCTACAAATAGGTACTATCATCCAAAAGCAGTACTAAATGTCTGCAGTCCAGTTCCAAAATCCAGTAAAGAGCCTTCTGAAAATAGATGCTGTTACAGCAGCAAAAAAAGACAACTTGATATTAATGATTAAGGTTTGAAATGTCCAAAAAGGACATACAGATGTGATGTTTGACTGTCTACATACTGCTACTACACACCAGCACATTATAGAAGTTCTTTCATCTTGCAGCTCACTTTGCACCTTCTAATTGTTTATGAATGTGTAATAAAGAGTAGCTGATAGAGTTGAATAGAAAATGGGCTAGATAGAACTAACCAAGGGTTCATTTGATTCATTATGGCTAGAATTGGATTTTATGCGCCTTAACTGTCACTCTCCCAGTGAAATTGAGCCCCCATTATTCTCCCCTGCAGGGATTTCCAACTCCGGCTTAATCCTCCTCTCCACACTTCGGATGCAGCACCTGAGCCTTTTTTGGGAGCTCGTCACCCACTCAATCTGCTGCTACGGTTTTATGATTCTGTACTGAAAACTACTCGTAACGGGTCGATTACCTTCATCCGCTTCATCTCGGTAAGAAGCGTGGAGCGGTCAGTCTTTGTCAAAAATAGACCTTTAGTTTGTTGCACCCGAGACCAGAATCAGATTGGTGGTAAATTGTTCTCTCTGCATTTCTTACTACCCTGTTAAACCACAGTAGCTCTTGGCAGCGCATACAATGTTTAAAAAAAGGTCATCATTAAGCATGTCTCATATTTCATTTGTAAATTGTAAAATAATAAGTAATAATATTAAAATATCCAATAAGGGACAAAACTGTTTACTGCTAAGGAGCAAATTCTGTTGAGCTAAATAATGTGACAGCTCAGGACTAATGGCCTCAGTTTATCAAAATCTAGACCCCTATAGCCAAAATAGTGGTCCTGTTAGGAATATGATAACTTAAATAGACATCGGGTTTCTGAAATCAATACTGTATTAATGCATAGCTAGCTGACTAATGTTAGCTGCATATTATAAGTATAAATGATAAGTAATAAAATCCTTTCTAACCAATGCACCTTAGTTTACTAGCCATTAAGTAAATGGCCTGGTTTGGCTCATGTTACAGAGCTTACTTACTGCAAAGTGTCAAAACAGTAAAGCCATCAATAGCATTGCATTAGCAGTATACAGTATAGAACACAACTGACATAGTACATACTGAAACTTTCTCCACCTGTTTTTCTACATACTTTTTTAGCCTGCTTTCACCCTGTTCTTCAATAGTCAGGACCCCCACAGGACCACCACAGAGCAGGTATTATTTAGGTGGTGGATCATTCTCAGCACTGCAGTGACACTGACATAGCGGTGGTGTGTTAGTGTGTGTTGTGCTGGTATGAGTGGATCAGACACAGCAATGCTGATGGAGTTTTTAAACACCTCACTGTCCCTGCTGGACTGAGAATAATCCACAAACCAAAAGTATCCAGCCAACAGCGCCCCAGGGGCAGCGTCCTGTGACCACTGATGAAGGTCTAAAAGATGACCAACATAAACAGCAGCAATAGATGAGCGATCGTCCCTGACTTTACATCTACAAGGTGGACCAACTAGGTAGGAGTGTCTAATAGAGTGGACAGTGAGTGGACACGGTATTTAAAAACTCCAGCAGCGCTGCTGTGTCTGATTCCAGCACAACACACACTAACACACCACCACCATGTCAGTGTCACTGCAGTGCTGAGAATGATCCCCCACCAAGTGCTTCTATATGGTAAGTGGAGCTGATAAAATGGACAGTGAGTGTAGAAACAAGGAGGTGGTTTTAATGTTATGGCTGATCGGTGTATACAGTAAACAATAAATACAATAACTAGATTAAATGTAAGGCACATTTCTAACCTACACAGTAAAGGGATGGGACTAAAGAACATTAGGAGAACAAAGACAAGTGTGGTGTTGGTCAGTACATAGCGTGTTTGCAGTTACAATGTGTTGTGATTACAATTCTACAGTATTTTAGTGACAAATCCCCATACTGTCTCTCAGAAACACTCTGTAAGGCAAGCGGTTTATACTCAGCATTTTATCCTCCAAAGCATTCTTCAAGGCATTCTCTGCTTTGAAGTTAATAATGGAGATTGACAAATGTCTACGTCTCTACATTCTTATTAAAAGCCCACTATGATTATACTTTTGGGAGAAAGAATCCTTAGTGCCTAACTGTATTAGCACTTCTATTCACCAAGGAACATCAACCAATGTTGAAAGAGCACATCAATACCCAGCGCTGGCTGACGATTGATCTTTAATTAATAGCTTGCCATGCTGAGATATGCACAGGATGTTATTCAGGCATTAATACAGAAGCCTCTGTGCTCTCACTTTACAGCAAGCCAACAACAGCGAACTAATATTTAGAAGAAAGTAATCACAATGTAATCAAAAGTTTTATTTAACAGACAGCAAAGAAATTCAGTATACTTCAGTATACTTTAGAAATACAGTGTAAAAACTCAGCATTCCAAATAGTGGGTGGTCTCCTGCTTTCTTCCACATCAATCCCTAGTAAGACAAGACTGCAATAAAAGTTTAGAATATAAATAAAAGAATATCCACAATAAACACAAGGCCTCAGCCTAACTGCAAAAATGAAAAGATTGTATTTTTAGTCCCTGTTGAAACAGTGTAATAAAGGCCTGAGAAGAAAAAACAAGTGGCGTGTTTGAGATGAGCCCACCGCTGTTACAGTATCATCAAGTTGCAGATGACTGACAGTGCTGGTTCCTATAATTGTCAGTCTCTGCACCTCATTATGTGTTAATTTGCTGCAGCTGGAGCCCATTTATAATCACTGCATCATGGCCAGACCCTTGCTGGTTTCCCTGAGTTTCCTGTACTTAACTTTTGTCCAGGAAAATCAGCCTGTTTTGCAGGACTTCATCCTTTTGTGTTACAGCAAATCCTGAATAGGCGAGGTGCCTGCAGGGGTGGCATGACAGCATCCCATTAATGGACCCCACATATAAATCCATGCTGGATGCATACAGCATCAGTTGGTGGAGTGGCTGCTTCACTCCTTCTCTTGCCCATGTCATAGCTGCTGGCAGTTTTTACCGAGTTAGAACTTGGGTTGTCAAACGCTGGTGGATTTAGTAGCTGGCACATTTGTACCAATGAGTTCACAGTCTGTCTATGCTTGAGTTCCCTGTCCTTTCTGTCCTGTCCTAAGCATTGAGGCTGGTTATACTTTTGGTATGGTTTTCTTTACCACCTCCTTGTTTCTACACTCACTGTCCATTGTATCAGCTTCACTTATGATATAGGAGCACTTTGTAGTTCTACAATTACTGACTGTAGACCATCTGTTTCTTTGCATGCTTTCTTAGCCCCTTTTAATGCTGTTCTTCAATGGTCAGGACTCTCCCAGAACCACTACAGAGTACGTGGTGGATCATTCACAGCACTGCAGTGACACTGACATGGTGGTGGTGTGTTAGTGTGTGTTGTGCTGGTATGAGTGGATAAGACACAGCAGTGCTGATGGAGTTTTTAAACACCTCACTGTCACCGCTGGACTGAGAATAGTCCACCAACCAAAAATAGATTCAGCCAACAGCGCCCCGTGGGCAGCGTCCAACAGCAGCAATAGATGAGCGATCATCTCTGACTTTACATCTACAAGGTGGACCAACTAGGTAGGAGTGTCTAATAGAGTGGACAGTGAGTGGACACGGTATTTAAAACCTCCTGTGGGGGTCCTGACCATTGAAGAACAGGGTGAAAGCAGGCTAAAAAGGTATGTAGAGAAACAGATGGACTACAGTCAGTAATTGTAGAACTACAAAGTGCTACTATATGGTAAGTGGAGCTAATAAAATTGACAGTGAATGTAGAAACAAGGAGGTGGTTTTAATGTTGGCTGATCGGTGTCTATATCTTATATATAATAAGATAAAGCTGTGATAAAATGTACACATATATATATTTATATATATATACAGTGGGGGCCAAAAAGTATTTAGTCAGCCACTGATTGTGCAGGTTCTTCTACTTAGAAAGATGAGAGAGGTCTGTAATTTTCATCATAGGTACACTTCAACTATGAGAGACAAAATGAGAAAAAAAAAATCCAGGAAATCACATTGTAGGATTTTTAAAGAATTTATTTGTAAATTATGGTGGAAAATAAGTATTTGGTCAATAACAAAAGTTCAACTCAATACTTTGTAACATAACCTTTGTTGGCAATGACAGAGGTCAAACGTTTCCTGTAAGTCTTCACCAGGTTTGCACACACTGTAGCTGGTATTTTGGCCCATTCCTCCATGCAGATCTCCTCTAGAGTAGTGATGTTTTGGGGCTGTCGCTGGGCAACACAGACTTTCAACTCCCTCAACAAATTTTCGATGGGGTTGAGGTATGGAGACTGGCTAGGCCATTCCAGGACCTTGAAATGCTTTTTACGGAGCCACTCCTTCGTTGCCCGAGCGGTGTGTTTGGGATCATTGTCATGCTGGAAGACCCAGCCACGTTCCATCTTCAATGCTCTCACTGATGGAAGGAGGTTTTGGCTTAAAATCTCACGATACATGGCCCCGTTCATTCTTCCCTTAACACGGATCAGTCGTCCTGTCCCCTTTGCAGAAAAACAGCCCCAAAGCATGATGTTTCCACCCCCATGCTTCACAGTAGGTATGGTGTTCTTGGGAGTCCTTCTCGGCATAGTGTGTTACTGATGGTAGCCTTTGTTACTTTGGTCCCAGCTCTCTGCAGGTCATTCATCAGGTCCCTCCGTGTAGTTCTGGGCTTTTTGCTCACCGTTCTCATGGTCATTTTGACCCCACGGGATGAGATCTTGCGTGGGGCCCCAGATCGAGGGAGATTATCAATGGTCTTGTATGTCTTCCATTTTCTTACAATTGCTCCCACAGTTGATTTATTCACAACAACCTGCTTGCCTATTGTAGATTCACTCTTCCCAGCCTGGTGCAGGTCTACAATTTTCTTCCTGATGTCCTTCGACAGCTCTTTGGTCTTGGCCATGGTTGAGTTTGGAGTCTGACCGTTTGAGGCTGTGGACAGGTGTCTTTTATACAGATAACGAAGTCAAACAGGTGCCATTAATACAGGTAACGAGTGGAGGACAGAAGAGCTTCTTAAAGAAGAAGTTACAGGTCTGTGAGAGCCAGAAATCTTGCTTGTTTGTGGGTGACCAAATACTTATTTTCCACCATAATTTACAAATAAATTCTTTAAAAATCCTACAATGTGATTTCCTGGATTTTTTTTTCTCATTTTGTCTCTCATAGTTGAAGTGTACCTATGATGAAAATTACAGACCTCTCTCATCTTTCTAAGTAGGAGAACCTGCACAATCAGTGGCTGACTAAATACTTTTTGGCCCCACTGTATATATAAATATATATAAATATGTAGCAAAATTCATGGATTGTTTTAATAAACCATGTATCATGATGAGTATGGTATTGCAATAAATATCTAAACCTCTTATTAAACATATGGGTAAATTGTTTAAAATTCCAAGGTTATATAGTGCAGCTGTGAAAGTTTAATCCTCTCAAGCTCTGTTGTCTGGTGGATGGAAAAGGCAGGACACGTGCATAACATTGACGATCACTCAATTAGGGCTAATCCAATAATCAAATCAGGGTCAGAATCAATAGCAGGGGCCAGGAAACAGGCAGGCAGGGTTATTTTAAGCAAATCTATAATCATAGCCCAATAAACATGCACCAAGAAAACAACAAACAAATGAACAAAGAAACAGGGCATGCGAGCAAGGAACTAAGAACACAGCCTTGAAATATGGACTAGGAACCTGATAAAAATTGCTGATATGTGTACTGATATGGTAATACTCAGCAGTAAACAAATGGACACACATATCCTATCCTATATATCCTCATGCTAAATACCAGGTGAATACAACATTTACTACAAAATAACATGACAAACCAAACAAAAACTCACGTGGAGCATCGTCATGGAAATTAGGCCAGGATGTTACACAAGCTCCTTAGTCTAAATCCTCACATCATCATCCATGGCTGGCAGTGAGTTTTAGTGAATAAGATGCCCTCGTTTCTCTCTCTAGCTACATTTACATATGACGTAATATTCTATTTATAATACGCATGATAGTTCAATCCCTAAATTGCAAAAAGGCCATACACTGATCAGCCATAACATTAAAACCACCTCCTTGTTTCTACACTCACTGTCCATTTTATCAGCTCCACTTACCATATAGAAGCCCTTTGTAGTTCTACAATTACTGACTGTAGTCCATCTGTTTCTCTGCATGCTTTGTTAGCCCCCTTTCATGCTGTTCTTCAATGGTCAGGACCCCAACAGGACCACTACAGAGCAGGTATTATTTAGGTGGTGGATGATTCTCAGCACTGCAGTGACACTGACATGGTGGTGGTGTGTTAATGTGTGTTGTGCTGGATCAGACACAGATCAATTTTTAAATACCGTGTCCACTCACTGTCCACTCTATTAAATACTCCTACCTAGTTGGTCCACCCTGTAGATGTAAAGTCAGAGACGATCACTCATCTATTGCTGCTGTTTGAGTTGGTCATCTTCTAGACCTTTATCAGTGGTCACGGGATGCTGCGCACGGGGCACTGTTGGCTGGATATTTTTGGTTGGTGGACTATTCTCAGTCCAGCAGTGACAGTGTGGTGTTTAAAAACTCCATCAGCGCTGCTGTATCTTATCCACTAATTTTTGAAAGGCTGAACATGTCGAATTTAATCAAAACGTCAAATTTAAGGGTACATATTTTTCCCCAAAGAGTGTCGAGTTTCAAATATTTCAAGTTTAGGGGACGTCGAGTTACAAGGTACCACTGTACCTCTAAAAGACAGTTTACAAATCATGCCTTTTCTGTTTATTTGAACTTTTACCTAATGTCCCAACATGAAAATGGTGCAATTTCAAGTGTGCTGGCATGTTTAATGTCCAGTGCATTTTCTTAATGGACAGTTTAACACCTCCTACTGTTCTGATAAATCTTGAATGCCCAGATATCCTGAATATGCACTGTACATGAACTAATATTCTAGTTGTTATTTCAACACAGGGAATTTTGCTGTGTATAATAACAGGGAAGTTTAAGCCGTAAAATAAATCAGTGTAGCACTAATGGGGCGTTACTGTCATTTTCCCATGCTTGATAATTCTGAAAAGTTGTTGTTTTTCTTGGACAAAGCTGAGTTTTGAAGCCAAGTACTCCATAAGCACTTTTTTTTTATCTACAGTAATATAACTGAGTGATGGATGCTGTACTGACAAATTCCTTCCTCCAGAGAATATTAGTCATATTTTGAGGTTAACCAAAGCTAAGAAAGACGATCTCGTTTGAAAGGAAAGGATCAAATCTTTGGCAGCACGAAGAGTGACCCAAACAACTACAATTACAGACTGTATATGAGACAATCCAAAAGACAAGAAACTTTATCCATGAAATTTTTTATAAATTGCCTGATCTGCAGAAAGTCCCACATACAGTAATAATAGTTCTTTGAAGACTCGGGATGATGTGTTATTTTTCAGAAACCAAGAGCGGGAGCAGAACAGCTCACGTTCAACATGTAAGGAACAGTCTGCTGTGAAAGGCTCCTTGCATTAAGCTAAACAACTGTCACTGCTCTATTGTAATCTGAATAGTCAAAGTGCTTTAACAATCCAGGGCTCAAGAAAGAAACCAGAGCAAGTGGTCCAAATAAGACCCCAGCTGGCAACTGATGCTGTGGAAAGGAGGGAACAGGTGCCAAGAACCTTATGCACTGCAATCTGTACTTGTACCAACTGCTGTTTAATGTAACAAACAGCATTGTAGATCAAATGCGCTTTAAAATGAACTGAACTGTGCTGACTGTAAAGTTGTAAAGTAATACAGGGCACAAGAAAGTGAGTTTATACAAAGATACACACCACTGAATGTGTGGTCTACATATTCAGCAACAGAATGTAGCAATTTATACCACCCAAATATACTTTACAAGAACCCGAGCCGCAAACCACCACACGTGAAGTCAAAACAGCTAAACACAGATATATGTATTGTATTTTAGAGTGGATTAGATGGTTATTTCAAACCATGTTTGAAATGTTCATGTCGTGGAACTTCGCAAATCGGTTATTTGCGCAGAGGGTCGCGGTGAGAGCGAAGTACAAAACGTTTCTCACGTCAGTCAACTAAAGAAAACAATAACTGCGACAAACACGTCTACGTCTTCTTATCACTAATAGTTGAGCGATGCATTTCGCATAAAAACGAACATCTGTAACAACAGCACAAATGCTCTCAGGTAACCTACACGCTCCGCCATCATGTTACTACTCTTTACTTTCGTTGTGTAACGCCCACCGTTGATGACGCAGGCTTGGTTCCCAAAAACTCGTGGAAACGCGGGTCGGTTCTCTACAAAACACCTTGGTTCAAAGAAATCTGAACAGAACCGGTTCAAGAACCAGGGTTCTTTTGGTGGAAAAGCGCTAACAGAATTAAACAACCAGACTTGTTTAACAGCTGTCTTGTCTGTGATCTCTTCTTTCCATACATTGTCTTGTAAGGATACAACCAGGGTTGGGCGATATGACTAAAAACTCATATACAATACAATAGAATATGATGAAAACCTAAACAAAGTATAATGTTAAAGTATCAGTATTTATCTGTAACACCAAAAAGAGCATAACTTTACTTATCAAACTGTATAGCTAAGTTATATTTAAAGTAATACTAATAAATCTAAGACAATTCCAAACCCAGCATACAACTAGTATCAGAGGAGCTGGCAAATCTGTGAGGAAGAAACCGTGATAAACAAAAACACTCCCACCAGGAGCAATTTGCAAATTAATGCTCAACAGGATGCAGGGGACTGTTGGTTGAGAGGAACTTATGTGTCAATCATCTGCACCTCCATGCCCCCTTTGCCAGGAAATTTGAAAAAGCAGAAAAACATAATTCCATAACCATGCCACAGGTGGGCTTGTAATAATCTTATTGGCTAATTAGTAGCAAACAATGAAATAATACTGTAAGGCAGCGTTTCCCAACCTTTTTTTTCATATAAAATATAATTTCACAGACCGGCGGGGGCAGAGAGACTTAAAATAGAATAACTATACTGCCCACAAATGAGCTTTTCTCACTGCAACGAGACACTGCTTCCACCTGGGGGTGATATGAGGCGATAAACACCCATGTGTTGGAAATAAAAGCAGTGTTTTCATGGCTGATGTAGCGATCTCTAATTATTTATTCTTTCTGTGCGGCCAGGTAATAAATGACCCACGGACCGTGCCGGTCTGTGGCCCGGTGGTTGGGGACCTCTGCTATAAAGAATTAGCACACAGCCGAAATAGAAACCGTCAAAAACTATGCGATTCCATAAAGCTTATCATTTACATTATTTACATTTGGATTTGTTTGGCTCAAAATGTAAGAATATTTAGTGTGATGTTACTCAGTGACAGTCTGCTGTCATGACACTAAACATTTTACCCAATATACAATTTAGACGACCTTAGTTAATCATGTCAGAGGGGTTAAAACTTATTTTAAACACCTGTTTTTAAAAAGGAAGGCAGGTTTTCTTTAAAGATAAGACTGAGTGTTGCAGGATGAACAGTTAGACTCAAAGATACATTAAAACTGATAAAATGATTGTCATAATAAGCATGCTGTGTGAGTTGAGTTTGGAAAAGTATATTTTAAGAATGATTTAGAATTATAAAAAAAAGGTTTGCCATACCATATGTACCTGTAAATGTCTCTCCCTCTGAGTAGCTGGTAAAGGTGATGGTTCCCACGAAATCTACTTCACACCACTTCTGTACAGCTGTGGGTAAGACCAGAGTACACACTGTTTAGCTTCTCACAATACAGTTACACATTTTGAATTAATTATGCTAGATCATATGTATTTATATCATTATAAGTGCTATTCTGTTTAGTAAGATTAGGGCACAGCAGTCTTTTACACTAGCCCACCAACTATGGGTTTCAGCTGACCGGACGTCTACACAGACATGACTGGCTATGGCTGAAAAAAAAAAAGTCGGGGGGGTTGCTGATGACCCATGTTGTAACCCGATGGTATTCCTGTGTTTCCTGGTGGAACCTAACCAGTCACGACACTGACCAGAATAAAGGTTGATAAAAATAAAACAAAAATGTAATTAGTTGATTGAGGTTTCAAACACACATTCTTTAATTGTTATTAATAAGTTGATAGGGTTAGAGAAAGTTAGTTCATTAGAGAACATTAACTGCATGTTTGCTTAAAAAAAGCCTCTTATACAAAAAGGCGCTCAAACAAACTGAATAGACAGTGTTAACAAGAAGCTAACAAGTTATTAATTAACTTACAGAAATGAGAAAAGTCAATTTAGAAACAAAAAAACGACAACACACACAGAATGTGGAACGAAGTCAAAATCAGATAATACTAGACAAAAGGATACGTTGCTAACCAAAATTAGGAAGACAAATTTCGGAAATTCGGAGTCCACACACACCTTTTCAAAAATAAAAAAAATAAGCACCCAGGTGGCGCAGTGGGATATTCCGCTAGCACACCAACACAGAGATTCTGAATTCCTCGGTTCGAAACTTGGCGTTGCCACCGCGCGTTGCTGGGCGAGATCTAGCGGGCATAATTGGCAGTGCCTGCAGTGGAGGGAGGACCAGATTATGTGGGTGGGGTCTTCAAATGCTGTGTAAGGACCCTGATTGGCGGACAGAGGCACCTGTGCAGAATGCATGGGTGGAAAAGGGTTCCGTTAAGGGCGTGAGCAGCAATATACCCACCTCAACTGCAAAAAAAAACCCAAAAAAAAACCGGAGATCCCCAGCAGCAGAAAACAAATTGACTACATTGAATTGGGAGAAATGGGAGAAAATGCATAAAATATCTCTATAAAAAATAAATAAAGAAAGAAAGAATATCTTATTTTTACTAAAGAAGTCACTTGGGTGAGTGATGAAACGTATCTCTACAACAAACTTGTGTCCAGATGAACTGATTCAATATTGTGGATTAATGTACCTGGATTATTGAGCATGCATCAAGAGATCATATATTTAAAATCATTATTGTTCAAAACCATTATATACTCCCCACCTGGCAGAGGAAACCTGTGACGCCACTGCCTCCTTATAACCCAGTGAATACAATAACAGTCTGAGAAAGGATTGTCCAGAGAGGACGCAGATAATTGCCATTTGATATAAACTAATGTATGTAACAGAATAACACTATAAGCACTGCAGATGCCTTTACATTGAACAGTACATTGCATACATATTAATAAAGACAAGACATATGAACAAGATCGGAATGACTCATTTATTGGGTTGAAAGGCTCAATCTAGATGTAACAGCGCTCCATCCTTGAGTGCGCAGTTAAATTAAGCAGAAAATAGGTTTCATTAAAATCCATCTGCCGCTGAGTGCTATTAGTACACTTTACTAACCAGGGCTAGAGGTTTGTATGGGGTATGCCGCTAAAGACCCGATAAACTCTTTGGTTTCCATGGCAACAACAGGAGAAATAAAGGCCCGATGAAACCCTGCTGGATGATGTATGAGGTGAAGAGCGCAGCGGAGCGGAATAAAAAGCAGTCCAATAAAACGTTTAGGGGAAGCAGAATGGAGATGAGAAAGGCCATACAGGAGGAAAAAACGGAGCTTGCACAGCATGATTTATTTATTATCTATATTTAAGTGAAGTGCGGCCGTATTAACACATACAGAGCTGCAAGAATGTTACTTTATTTGACTAAAAACTAGTAGGCAACAACAAAGCAGATGTTGTTTTGTTTGTGAAGCCTAAATTATTACCTTATTTTGAAATTGGCATTACATGTGCAGCATACATGGCAGAACACAAACAAGCATGTTTTTTTGTTTTTTTTAACAGAATATGTTAATCTAACCTGTGTTTTTATTGAACTTTGCCCTTGGGTTCAGCTGCAGCAGATGTGCAACAGAGTGACACATCCTGAAGGAGGAAACCCTCCAACGGGGGTACACACCATATCATGCACAATCAGCAATGATTCCCAAAACTGGCATCCTCTATAAAAAGTGCGGTCTATTGCAAAATATTCAAAATTACCAAGTGCCGCAGCTCAGGTGGCGCAGCGTTAAAACACGCTAGCACACCAGAGCTGGGATTTTGAATACACCAGGGCTCCTTATAATTATAAATATTAATGATGCAATTACGACTTCTGCTGGCTGATTGATGGCATCTGCGCAGAGTCGGGGAATAATGCTGATTAGGGTGTGGCTCTCCGTGCACAAGGCTGATCCGCATATGAACTCGACTCATGCAGGTAAAAAGATGCAGGTGGTGCTGCATACGTGTCAAAGGCGGCGTGTGGCAGTCAGCACTGAAGGGTTGTATCAGTGGAGGTGAAGCATAACGCAATCAAGATAATTGGATATGACTAGATAAGGGGAGAAAAATTGGGGGGAAAATTTGGATAAAAAGAGAAAAACGTGACAGTTTTTATATTGTGTAATACAGAAAGTTCATTTTAAAAGTAAAAGTAAACCTCTGTTATTTTAATATTATTTTCATGTGTTTTTTATATATATTTGTCCAAGTCTAGTCACCATATATTTGTTTTCTTCTTTTCTTTTGCCTATCTACAAAACCCAAAAAAGGCAAAAGAAAAATCACTATCCCCAATTATTTTGTCAGACAACACAACGTCAACTACATGTGTAGATTTGCAATTAATTATGCAATTGACATAAAAATAAGACTTTTCTCCCTTTTTTAGCGCATCCAATTTTTACCCAATTGCGTTATGCTTCCTCTCCACTGGAGCTGACCCCTGCCCTGATTGAGAAGAGCAAGACTGACACACGGCCCCTCCGACACATGTGCAGTACCGACTGCATCTTTTCACCTGCACGAGGCGAGTTCATATGCAGATCAGCTTTGTGCACGGAGAGCCACACCCTGATCAACATTATTCCTCGACTCTGTGCAGACGCCATCAACCAGCCATGATGAGGAGTCCCTATCCAGCTTATCCTACCCTATGAACAACAGCCAATCGTTGTTCATGTAGCCGCCCAGCCCAGGTGGATGGCAGATGAAAAACAAGATGAAAATAGTATAAGTAACAGTAAATATCTCTTATCTTCAGAACTGGTGAGTTTCATTTACATTTTCAGCATTTAGCAAACGCCTTTATCCAAAGCGACTTACAGTACAGTTACAGTATACAATCCGAGCAATTGAGGGTTAAGGGCCTTGCTCAAGGGCCCAACAGCAGCAACCAGGCAGTGGTGAGGCTTGAACCAGTGACCTTTTGATTACTAGTCCAGTACCCTAACCACTAGGCTACGGTTTGCCTAGTGTCTTTGCTGATACTGTATATAAAACAGTATGATACTGTTCATAATAAACTTCAGAATTGCCCGTGAATTTATAATAAAATTTAAATAAGGTGAGGAAGGAAGTCACTACATAAACTGGTCATCAAAACCGCAATGTCTTGCACAAACATGAGATTTCCTTGTACACTACGACCCTTCCACCCTGGCAAAAACTGTTGCTCCAAGAAGGTGCCGTACCCCTTCTAGATCAATTTCACTACATTATGCACATGAAAAGCACCAATAAGTTCATAACAGATAATACCGGCCCATAACATGACATCACTGCCGCCTTGTTGATGGCGGAGTCGCACTGGTGCAGAATGGCCATTAAGAACCATCTGGTCTATCTAATGCTGCACGGCCCTCGTCAGTAGTTATTACCTTTGAGTTCCTAGTCTTCATGAATTTTTTTGTCTATTTTATCCTCAAAAATGTTAATTTATACTAGAAGTATTAATACATAATCAATTACTACTTAGAAAATGTAGATATGCTTAGGGCATTTTTGCCAGTAGTCATATTCCAATAATACTGCTACAATAGAATGTTAACATGGTGTACGTGATAAGAAGTGCGTCAATTGCTTTGTATGACCTCCAAAACCCAGCTCTAGCTGGTTTAGACCAGTTCCTATGTTCTAGCTAGGAAATTTCTTTTAACAGTGGAATCTTCCACTGTCCTACAAGGTCAACAACAAGTATAAAAAGATGTTTGTTATAGTTATCGTTATCACATCCACAGAGCCTCTATGTGAGACTCGGTTGGTGTGATCCTTCTCTGTTGATTTTTATAAAACTTTTATACTCACAGTCCAGTCTTTGAGGTATTTCATTAAAGGTTTTTCTACCACAACACTTTTGCTATTTGATTTAAAACTTCACACCAAGGTGTTTACTTTATTACTACCAATCCACGGGCTTCAAATATTTTCTTGCTGGTTAACATGGATGTTTTGCAGCTTGTCTTTTAATTCTTCTGAGATTCTGGGCTTTGTTTTCAAAACCTGTGGTCCACATGTTTGTTCCAACTTTCATCACTACTCTGCAGAAACTTCTTCATTGTGTGAGAATCACATTGAATTAATTTGGCTGAGTGTTTTCAGATCGAGCTTTTACCATCTTTTTTTTCTGCTGTAAGTTTCTCGTTTTTGCTCATTTTGAGCTTGGCTTAATAATTATGAACACCAGCAACTACTGTGTGCAAACAAAAATGACTTGGTTTGCATTAACAGCAAGTGAAGTGACATTTGTAGCCTAATGGTTAAGGTACTGGACTAGTAATTAAAAGATCACTGGTTCAAGCTCCACCACTGTAAGGTTGCCACTGTTGGGCCCTTGAGCAAGGCTCCTTACCCCCAATTGCTTAAATAATATAGTCACAGTGCTGTAAGTCACTATGGATAAAAGTGTCTGCTAAATGCTGACAATGTAAATGTGACACTAATTCAGATCCAGTTAAAGATTATTTTTGGAACAGCTGTGATCATTAATAAAAGAATATAGTGTATATGGATGCATAAACATTCTGTACTCATTGCAAGTGAAAGGATGTCAAATATAGTAGTGACCATATGCCTCCCCAGAAATAGCCAGTCTGTTCAGCTAGCCAATGGCACTGCTGAGATAAAACTGCATCATAATTACATTATATATATCTTACCATGAGCCTGTAGGACATCCCATTTCTTAAAAAATAGTATTAAAATAGACTTTGAAGTATGTCTGTGGGAACGTGTGTCTATTCACTGAAAAAGCATTTGTATGTCTGGGTACTGATGTTGGCCAAGTAATGCCAAGTTCACACTACACAACTGGATCTCTTGTAATCGGGAGTCTTTCAAGTCGGTGTGGCTTTCACACTACATGACTGATCGGCGATAGGGGGTTTCACACTACACCATCTATCACCAACTGGAATCGCAGGCGAGCTTCTCTGATCTCCCGAACTACATTCTGTCATGAAAGCAAACGCGAGAAGTGACAAAAGGTTTAATGATACCACGTCCAAAAATCCACGTGCAGCGTAAAATCAAGAAGTAAAAATAAATGAACCGGAGTGGATTTGGCTACGTGAACAGCATAGATTGTTCTACAGTGAGTTGGAGGTTAATAAATATTTTTTTGCAATGCAACGTTGGTGTTATGTTTTGTAGAGAACGATAAGATCACAAATACTGTAAAACGTGTGTGTGTTGATGTATTCTGATATAAATTATATTATGGCCCTGTCCCACCTTTTTACAAATCCTCCCCTGTGTTTCCCCTCACACCGTATCTTAAGTTCTCATTGGCTGTTCGACATAGCACTCATTGCCAGTTGGGCAACTCATATCCAGATGTTTGACATGCTAGATATATTTGTTCAGTCGCTGAGCGCTCAGCGAGCCGCTCGGATCGAGTTGTTGGGTAGTTCACACATAGCAACTGAGAGCCGAGTTTAATTGCCGAGCGAACGCCGAGTTGCTCCCAAACCGGCAAATCTAGCGCCGACCAGTCAGCGAGCGAAAATCAGGACAAAATTCATGTAGTGTGAACTAGGCATAAGGCACAACCAAGATTCCAATTCAAAAGGACTTTCCAAAATTGTTGCTGCATAGTCGTAAGCTTATAATTTTCAGTATATAATTTTACTTCATATAGTTAATTAATTACACGTTAGCAAATGGTGTGACTGAAACACATGAATTTAAAAATTAGAAATAATGTCCCAATATCTTTGTCCATATAGTGTAGCTCAGATTCTGGTTTGATTGAATTCATTTGGCAAGCCAGTGGCAAGCCAGTGGTTAGGGTACTGGACTAGTAATCAAAAGGTCGCTGGTTCAAGCCTCACCACTGCCAGGTTGCTGCTGTTGGGCCCTTGAGCAAGGCCCTTAACCCTCAATTGCTCAGATTGTATACTGTACTGTAAGTCACTTAGGATAAAGGCATCTGCTAAATGCCGAAAATGTAAATGCAATGGCTGAGGAACATGTTAAAGTACTCTTGCTTTAGATATAGCTCCTGTGAAGATGTAGTACAAGCTGGAGGGGCCAGCCGGCTGCGTAGGCATTAAAATGTGTGTCGCACACTGACACACACTGATGACTGAAGTCCCTTCTGTCTGACCACTGAATCATAAATGTAAAACACATGACAAATAATTATGTTGTTTACTTAATAGTGCTGGTCCTCTGCATTTAGTCATTTTTAATGAGCACACTTGTTACAAACAACAAAGAAGGGAATATGGCTCGTGTTTTATCCACAACAATTGCTAAAGATGTAATAAATCAGTTATATAAAAATAATGTGCCTCCATTTCAGCAGCAACAGTTTAGGGAGGACACTTCCTGTTCCAGCATGACTGTGCGCCTGACATAAAGAAAAGCTTGGTTTAAGGAAATTCCAGTGGCCAGCACAGAGCCCTGATCTCAGCCCCACTGAACAGCTTTGGAATAAAATGGAACATCAATTGAGGCTTTTCTGACCAACATCAGTGTCCAGCAGTGTTAATTTCGTTGACGAATGATTCTCGTCATAGTTTTTGGCAACGAACCTTTTTTCATGACAAAAACGAGACGATAACTAAATAGAAACTACATAAAAGGATAAAAACTATGACGAAATGAATCGACACTTTCGTCAACGAATAAAAACGAGACGAAAATGTTTGGCAGGGACGACATCCAATAACTGATTTAGTTTTGTGGAAGGTAGGGACAAGTTAGAAAGAGATCCAATCATAACTACTTTAGCGTATGTGGAGAGGCGGGACAAGCCGGGTAGCCATCCAATCAGTACTAATCTCTTTTGCAGTACCGCGGTAAGACCACACTTGCACAAATTCTAAATCCTAAATCTAAACCCGGGAAGACCAGACTAGCCTGTGAACTGTCTTTACGACGATGTGTAAACCATGTGGGGCGACGATCTCGGGTAAAAACACAACAAATCTGAAACATCTCGCACTGCTGGCAGTATAATGGCAACATAATGGCACAGCTGCTTTTACGGTACCGTTTTATAAAGAATGTAATATGCAATTTGTTATAAACAACGCATATATTTTTCAGGCAGAGCAGGCCTACTGGTCATTAATATTTTGTTATTGTTATGCTGCTTAATAAGCAAGGTCAGGTAAATAAAGATGTTGTTTGAAATAAGTTAAATCTGGTTTTGTGTGTATTGCACATTTAAACATTAATAATATTCCATAACTGGTTAAAAAATGTTTAATTTTGTGTAAGTGTATATAATGACTTAAATAATTCAAGGGAACTGATGAAAAAGCATTTACATTTTACACCCTTTATATTTTAGTCGACTGAATCGACTGTAGATTTAGTCGACTATATTCTTATGATAATTAGTCGACTAAAACTAAAACAATTCAGATGACTAAATTATGACTAAAACTAAATGACATTTTAGTCAAAAGACTATGACTAAGACTAAATCAAAATGTGCTGTCAAAATTAACACTGGTGTCCAGCCATATAATTCCGTCAGACGTACTTCAAAGTCAGGTGAGAAGACTTCTAATAAGAGTGGCTGGTGTTATAGCTGAAAAGATGACATGAAGGCCACTCTTATTTTAATATAATTTTAAAGAAATAGAATGTCCAACTAGCTCCAAATATTTTTGGCCATTCACAGGGCTTTACTTTAAATTGAATTATACACTGATCAGTCATAACATTAAAACCACCTCCTTGTTTCTACACTCACAGTTCTACAATTACTGACTGTAGTCCATTTATTTCTCTATATACCCTTTTAACCTGCTTTCAACCTGTTCTTCAATAGTCAGGACCCCCACAGGACCACCACAGAGCAGGCATTATTTAGGTGGTGGGTCATTCTCAGCACTGCAGTGACACTGACATGGTGGTGGTGTGTTAGTGTGTGTTGTGCTGGTATGAGTGGATCAGACACAGCAGTGCTGCTGGAGTTTTTAAATACCGTGTCCACTCACTGTCCACTCTATTAGACACCCCTACCTAGTTGGTCCACCTTGTAGATGTAAAGTCAGAGACGATCGCTCATCTATTGCTGCTGTTTGAGTTGATCATCTTCTAGACCTTCATCAGTGGTTACAGGATGCTGCCTACGGGGCGCTGTTGGCTGGATATTTTTGGTTGGTGGACTATTCTCAGTCCAGCAGTGACAGTGAGAGTTTAAAAACTCCAGCAGCGCTGCTGTGTCTTATCCACTCATAGGCAGGTAGCTTTTTATGATGTATGATAAGTTAACACACCTTTGTCATATTTAAACTTCTACATGAAAGTCCATGAATAAATCTATTTGATTCCCGAGTTACCTCATAATTAGTGCCCAGTGAAACAGGAATTTATGAATGATGCTTAAAGTAACTTTCACGTGATAAGCAGTTTGCGCCTTGTTCACTTCAAGGCTGACTGCAAATTGCAGTTTACTGCAGCCTTTAAGCCTTTTTTATGACACATGGCAAAACCACTTCCTGCTGCCTGAGCCACTGAGCGGGAAACTAGAAAACAATAAGAATTGTTTTTGAGCTTTGGCAGTGGTTGTTATTTGGAGCTGTGAAAAGATAAAAACTCAGCAAAAGAATAAAGTGGAGTCACTATCTAAGGGCAAATTAAATTATATTAAAAAGCTACAAAGCCATGACAAGCGATTTCAGAATAAGTAAACTTGCGCCGCAAAGGTAAAAACACACGTGGAACCAGAGCTGGATCTCGAATACATCGTATCGAGTCTCGGCTCTACCTGCCGACTGGGCTGAGTGGCCACATGAACAACGATTGGTCTGTTGTTCAGATAGGGGTGGGATATTAAAAAGCCGGATAGGGTCTCTCATAACTAATGCAATTACGACCTCTGCTGGCTGATTGATGGCGCCTGCACAGAAATTGGAAAAGAGTGCTGTCAGGGTGTTTCTCTCCGTACACAGTGCTGATCCGCATTGCACTCATCAAAGTATGGGTGACAAAATGTATATGGCTGCTGCCCATAAGTCTGAGGGGGCGTGGGTAAACTTCGTTCTCCTCAATCAGAGCAGGGATCGGCATTGGTGGAGAGAAAGCATGACGCAATCAGGCAATTGGATGGTGGGTGGTGGATCACTCAGAGCACTGCAGTGACACTAACATGGTGGTGGTGTGTTAGTGTGTGTTGTGCTGGTATTGAGTGGATAAGACACAGCAACGCTGATGGAGTTTTTAAACACCTCACTGTCCTTGCTGGACTGGGAATAGTCCACCAACCAAAAATATCCAGCCAACAGCACCCTGTGGGCAGCGTCCAGTGACCACTAATGAAGGTCTAGAAGATGACCAACTCAAACAGCAGCAATAGATGAGCGATCGTCTCTGACTTTACATCTACAAGGTGGACCAACTAGGTAGGAGTGTCTAATAGAGTGGACAGTGAGTGGACACAGTATTAAAAAAAAAACTACATACCAGCACAACACACACTAACACACCACCACCATGTCATTGTCCCTGCAGTGCTGAGAATGATGCACCACCCAAATAATACCTACTCTGTGGTGGTCCTGACCATTGAAGAACAGTGTGTAAGCAGGCTAAAAGTATGTAGAGGAACAACAGTCAGTAATTCAGTAAGTCAGTAGAACTACAAAGTGCTTCTATATGGTAAGTGGAGCTGATAAAATGGACAGTGTGTGTAGAAACAAGGAGGTGGTTTTAATGTTATGGCTGACTGGTGTATGTATAATTATCATTATATTATACTCCTAAATGTGCTACCTTCGCAATGACTAAGCACATAGCAGCTATCTACAGGGTAAACGTTTAGACTTGTCCTGCTGTGATTAACAGCCTGAAGTTTAATGTCAACAAAAATATCCTTTAAACACAACTGCTTTCCCCAAAACTTGTAATATAGATACAATTACTGGTTGTTCCCTAACTCAGGCCAACGTTTTGTGCTTTTATGATCCTGTCTCTGTATTTACTAGCAAAACAGGCCTCTTGGCTAGTCATGGAATGATGCAGACCAGGAATGAAGCCGGATCCACTTATTTCAAAAAGTACAAAGCAGGGAAACCCCCGAGAAAACAGACTAGACCTGAATTGTGAAGACCAGCAAAGACAGTAGAAATCCACACTCTAGGGATTCAAATCAGAAAAAGTTAGAGTAAGAAGAGTAAGAACTGAAATATAAAAGGAAATGAAAAAATGGCCTTCTTTTTACTAAAGAAATGTATTATTGCTGGCAAGAGAAAAACAATCTTTCTATAACACTGAATCAACTCCCAGATTTTCCTATCCTGAACTGGATTCATGTAAAGAACAAAATAATATCTCATTTCAAGAATCTTGACACAAAATACAGTAGTACCTTGAAACTCAATGTCCCCTAAACTCAAAATCTTTGAAACTCAATGCCTTTCGTTGAGAAATATGTACCCTTAAACTCAACGTTTCCCTTAAACTCAACTTATCTTTGCTTGGATTGAGCGGTGCAGTAAAATGTCATCAAAGTGCGAATATGAGACGAATCTGCATTTGAGTGGAATAACTGTCAAAATTACTCTGAAAGCAGGCCGCTCAGGTGGCGCAGCGGTAAAAAAAAAACACACGCTGGAACCAGAGCTGGGATCTCGAATGCATCGTATCGAATCTCAGCTCTGCCTTGCAATTTCTCAGAACCCCGACTGGCCTGTTGTTCATATGGGCGGGACTAAGCCGGATAGGGTCTCTCTCCCATGACTGGTGCAATTACGAACTCTGCTGGCTGATTGATGGCGCATGAACAGAGATGAGGAAAGAGTGCTCTCAGGGTGTGTCCCTCCGTACCCGCAGCTAGGCTGCACTGCACTCGTCAAAGTGTATGTGATAAGATGCATACGGCATGCTGCCCACGTGTGGGGGCGTGGGTTAGCTTCGTTCTCCTCAATTAGAGCAGAGATCGGCATTGGTGGAGAGGAAGCATGATGCAATGGGGCAATTGGACGCGCTAAAAAGGGAGAAAAACGGGAGAAAATGCATAAAGAAAATACTATATATAAAAAAAAAATGACTCTGAAAGCGTCCATATGTATCTGTGTTTAGATAGATTTTCCTCCTGTTTCACTTTTAAACTTGTGTTATAGCTCGGGGTTCTGAGAAATTGTAAGAATTAGCTTTTTTTCAAGTGAGTCTAAAATGCTTATTGTTAAAAATATATTAAAAGAATGACATAGAAGCACTAAACCGCTGTTAAATATTATTGCTCATGAGTTCTCACCACTAATGAAATTCCTCATTTGTTTTAGTACAATAAGTCACTTTAGGCTTTGAGCACCACCATACTCCATAGGAAATAACAGCACAGCAGCGCAAAAGCTATTTTGCTGCTTCTCATGCCTTTACCTAACGGAATACAATGTTCCAACATCAAGCATCTCCACGATTAATGCCAAGTTCACACTACACGACTTCCCAAGTCGACAGGTCACTGTACAATTCACACTACACAACTGGATCTCTTGTAATCGGGAGTCTTTCAAGTCGGTGTGGCTTTCACACTACACGACTGATCGGCGATAGGGGGTTTCACACTACACCATCCATCACCAACTGGAATCGCAGGTGAGCTTCTCTGGTCTCCCAAACTACGTTTCGTCACGAAAACAAAGGCGAGAAGTGACGAGGGGTTTAATGATACCACGTCCAAAAATGCACGTCAACAAATAGCGAGCGATCAGCAAAGTTTGTGTGCTGATGTGCAGCGTAAAATCGAAAAAGAAAAATAAATGAATCAGAGTGGATTTGGCAACGCGACCAGCAAGGATTGTTTTGTTCTGTAGCGGGTTGAAGGTTAATAAATATTTTTTGTAATGCAGTGTTGGTATTATGGTTTGGCGTGGACGATAAGTTCACAAATACTGTAAAGCTTGTGTGTGTGCCGATGTATTCTGATAGAAACTATATTATGCCCCTCACCAAACTCATTGCCAGTCGCAACCGACTGATCCAGATATTCAACATGCTAGATCCGTGCCGCTCGGATCGTGTTGCTGAGTAGTTTACACATAGCGATTGAGAGCCGAGTTCAGATCGCCGAGCGAACGCCGAGTTGCTCCCGAGCGGACACATCTAGCAGCGACCAGTCGGCGAGTGAAAATCAGGGCAAAACTCATGTAGTGTGAACTAGGCATAAGAAGCATTAGGAAACAATAAAAAAGTAAAAGTAAAGTGCATTTTTTATTCATTTTAACTGTTTTCAATTGTATTTCAGTGTTTTTATATTATATGTGTTATTTTTATTGTATAAGTGTCAAAAACAACCCCATTATTTTACATAAGCCTAAAATATATGCAGTTCCACGGGACCATGGAACACGACAGGTTTCCTATACATCCTTATCAGAAAAAGTACCTTGAAACTACACGCCTTTTAAACTCAACTCCACTCTCAGAACCAATTGCCGTTGAGTTTCAAGCTACCACTGTATTAAAAAAAACTTCTATTTAATCCAACTTTAGGATTATTTTAAAGCAGTTTCTTTATATTAATATTGAAATCAGTTCCAAACATCTATTCAGGACTTGTGTGCTGGGGACACAACAAATGAACTTCTAAGGTATATTTTCTCTAAGGTGGTTCAATAGTGGTTCAATAGTTTTGTGTTTCTCTGTATGCAAGTCTTCATTTGGTCATAATCCCCCGGGCAGACCAGTGTTACAACATGTGGGTAAAACATGCGAGTTCACACTGCACCATCTTAAAGTCTGCCAGCATAATTTAATAATACTAGACTTTACTTAAACGCTCTAGACACACCTGTGGAACCTAATAGACCTGGAGCTTGTCTTGTCTGGTTTAGGAAGAAAACAAATACAAATCCCTTGGTATTCACTAGGGCTGGCTCGATATCACTTTTTTAAGTCCGATACGATACCGCAATTTAAGTATCTGCCCATACCGATACTCCAATCAGATACCGTCATTTCTCCTCTCAAACAACTAAGCAGTAATAATACATGTCTCAATGCACCATGGTTAAACTAGCTATCTACATAACAATGCTCAGACCGTGAAACAAATATTCTAAAGGAATAAATACAGAACCTACATCACACTTATGCAAAAAAGAACATTTAGCAGCATTTTTGGTTTCACTTAAGTTTGAGCTGTTGTTCACGTGGCACATCTCGCTTTACGGCGTGTCGCCCAAAGTGTCTACAATTGGAAGATGTGGATGTCAATCAAACGTGATTGAGATTTTCCTGTTAAAGTTCTGTCACGTTTTTAGATTATAAAACCCTGCTGGATTTTGAAGAGGACATCTGTGGCTAAACGGGAAACGATGGAGTTTGTTTTATTTCATAACACTAATGGATTAATCGTTGAGGATGTGAGAGATCTCCAAGCCGGGACAAGATAGGTTTTCTTTATCTCAGGTGAGCGATAATCATTTATAAAGAGATTTTTATTGTGTTTAAACAGTGTGTTTGGATGTGGCAGTAGTAGATGATTTTTTTTAATGCAAAAAGTTTAAGTAGATCAGTGTGTTTTAATTGTGAGTGTGAGTGAGCTGGCAATAAACGGCACTCTGTTGGAACGTATCGTCTTGTGTTATTTGCTTTACACACAAACAATGGCCTTATTTACATTAAGTGTTATTTACATTAAGCAACAGTATCGGATCGGATTACACGTTTTTTTTTTTTCTTCCGATACCCGATCCAGTGATTTGGGCCAATATCGGACCGATACCGATACCCTAGTCCCTCAGTGTATACTCAACCCTAGTATTCACATATTATTTTCTTTAGTTTGCATTAAAACAACACAAAAAGCTAAGAAAAAGATCACATCTGATATCATTCTTACAGTACTCCAGGGTTGGACTGGGCAAAACTGTTGGCAACTTCTCAAAGTTCTAGAAATAGCTGCATTTCAATCCTGTGATGATCCTTTAATTTGTAGTTACTCACCTGTGGAAAGTAACTTGTGCTGACAATGTGCAAATCACAATTTATCTTTGTGTCTGTAGGTACTACACTGAGCATACAGAAAAGAAAGAAAAGCAAAGAACTGTCCAATAATGTGAGAACCAAAATTGTGCAACAGCATGGACAATCTCAGGGCTACAAGTCCATCTCCAGAAAACCTACTGTTCCTGTGTCCACTGTGTGCAACATCATTAAAAAGTCTACAGCCCATGGCCATGTAGCTGAACCCCCTGGACATGGGTAGAAGATAAATAAATAATAGAAGAGCAACAAACTGCTATTAGAATGGTGTACAAAGAACCTCAGACCCCAAACAAATTAAAGCAGCTCTGCAGACACAGCACTAGCTCGCACTATCGTTGTCCTCTTAAAAAAATGGGACACTATGGTAGGACACCCAGGAGGAACTGACTGCTGACACAAAGACATAAAAACGCCAAACTGGAGTTTGTACCATTTACAGAAAATGAAACAAGGCAGAGAAAAGAGCACAGCACTTATGATCAAACATGGTGGGGGTTCACAAATGTTTGAGATTCATTGGTGACCTGTCCAGGGTGTGTTAGCACAAACACAAAGCGTTGGTCAAACATGAAAATGACATGAAGAGGTCTACATTTAAAAGTATGTCCCAACATATTGTATATATACACAAGTAGCCTAACAATACGTAGCCTAACAATAATGCAGATGCAACATAAGCTACCAGCTAAACATTTGCATTTGTGTTATTTCTGTTGTTAAGGCCACAAGAGTACACAAGATTGAAAGATTAAAGAATAACAATCTTGCCGCTCAGGTGGCGCAGTGGTAAAACACGCTAGCACACCAGAGCTGGGATTTTGAACACATTGTTTCGAATCTCAGCTCTGCCATCCGGCTGGGCGGGTACATGAACAACGATTGGCTGTTGTTCATATAAGTTAAGATGAGCCGGACCAGGGTTCCTTATAACTGTGGCAATTATGACATCTGCTGGCTGATTTATGGCGTCTGCACAAAGTCGGGGAATAATGTGTTGACCAGGGTGTGGCTGGTCTGCATATGAACTGGCCTCGTGCAGGTAAAAAGATGCAGTCAGGACTCTCCCAGGACCACTACATAGCAGGTATTATTTGGGTGGTGGATCATTCTGCTGGAGTTTTTAAACACCTCACTGTCACTGCTGGATTGAGAATAGTCCACCAACCAAAAATATCCAACTAACAGTGCCCCGTGGGCAGCGTCCTGTGACCACTGATGAAGGTCTAGAAGATGGCCAACTCAAACAGCAGCAATAGATGAGCGATCATCTACAAGGTGGACCAACTAGGTAAGAGTGTCCAATAAAATGGACAGTGGGTGGACACGGTATTTAAAAACTCCAGCAGCACTGCTGTGTCTGATCCACTCACACCAGCACAACACACACTAACACACCACCACCATGTCATTGTCACTGCAGTGCTGAGAATGATCCACCACCTAAATAATACCTGCTCTGTGGTGGTCCTGACCATTGAAGAACAGTGTGAAAGCAGGCTAAAAAGGTATGTAGACAAATAGATGGACTACAGTCAGTAATTGTAGAACTCAAAATTTGTTGAGAGGGCCCTACATTTTTTTTTGCAGTGGGGCCCATGAGCTCCAAGTTACGCCACTGGACCCAATCATTAAAATGTAGCAAATAGCATGAGTGTGTTTATTCAATAAAAATAGTGCACAAATAGACCAAAGAAATATGCAGCTAAATTAAACATCATAGATATACTGCAAGTTATTTTACTGTCACACAATCTGGAAAGAAGCACAGCGCAGTTTGCAAGTAATTTATTATTCCACTGGGTCACGGACAGCAGCTGCTTTTCCCACAGCCTCGAGACATAACCAACTAACCTCTTATTGGAAGATCATCTCTATGTGTTGTGTACTATTAACACTCACATTGATCATTTCATTAGGGTCACTGCTGAGGGCAATAACACCACAACAATCGATAACTAATACGTTTGTGCTGACCTAGGATTTATGTCCACGCTGAGCCTTAATGCATTTTCTATTCAGTTCAATGCAATAAGGCAGGAGCTTTATGTCACCAGAGAAAACCACTGAACAGATTCCAACGGGCCACCAAGACTTTCAGAACCTAATCAGACGACCCACAATAGCATTACTTAAATGGCTTTTAAATCTTTCCACCATGATGAACTGCAGATTCCGTTGTTGTACACTAGGCCATGCTGAACAGTCTTAAACTTCTTTTAATGACATGAATCTACTGGGTTCCTGTTTTCGATTGATGTTAAAATATTAGAAGATAGTCAGGATGCAGGATAACCCCAACAAGAGGTGAACAAAATGTGCATACTTTTCACATAGTTTTACAAGCCACTGGATAAGGAAACGAAGCATTTTAGTGTGCTGTGGATTCATTTGGCTCTCTGTATGAATCTGATCCATGGAAAAATAAAGTGCTAATATTTTCCTCCTGTCTCTAGTAGTGAGAATGTTCTTCACCCACTAGTTTTCTTTCTGTATTCTTAATTGCATTTATAGTGGAATATTTTGTGTACATTGCATGTGAACAACCTTTAGGGCTTAGGACTGACAGTGAAAGTACACCGACATGTACACCTCCTAATAGCTAGGCCTCCCCCCCCCCCATCCCTTCCTGAACATTAGTCAATCATTTCCTTGCAGAGGCCCAACCAAGATTCCTGGATTCCCCAATCTCAGCAGTATTGGGCTAGCCTACTTTACCTCTGCACCACCCGAGCACCTCCGAGGCATAACATTCTGACTACCTCCTTGTTTTTACACTCACTGCCCATTTTATCAACTCCAATTACCATATAGAAACACTTTGGGGTTCGACAATTACTCTACATGCTTTGTTAGCCCCATTTCACCCTGTTCTTCAATGGTCAGGACCCCCACAGGACCAACACAGAGTAGGCATTATTTGGGTGGTGGATCATTCTCAGCACTGCAGTGACACATCATTGTCAGTCATAAAGATTCAAGATCAGGTATCTTACTTCAGTACGATCTTAAAATAAAACAACAGCAGGTAAACAGCTTTATGTTTGTTAACAGTCAAAAAGATGCAATTTATTTAAGAGATTCACACACACTGGATTCTAAAAGCATTAGTAAAGGATAATACACGACTAAGCATTTGATTAATGGTCTCTTCATGCTAATTATAAGAGGGTGGTGAAAAGGGCTGCAACAGCAGATTCCCTACCTAATTGATTCTGGACCCAAGTGTAGTGGCTAAGCAGAATCAGATACAAAAGAAAGACAAAGAAAAATTAATATCAATCACACAAACCTGAGTGACAGAAAAAAGGAAAAGAAAAAAAAAACACCAAAAACAGGGATCGTACCAACGTAGTGAAGCAGCAGAGGTGTCCACTAAACAGCATGAGCTAACTGATGGGTCAGCAGAAAAATTGTACGAATGTGATCAATCCCCCATAAAGCCTGATTGTGGGAGGAAGGAAGTTAGTGGGATGAAAGAAGAAAATAAGTGTTATATATAATTGTTAGGGATGTCCCGATCCCGATCATTAATTTTTATCCCGATCCGATACCGAGTCTCAAACCGATACTTGTATTTTCTAGATGTTGTCTCGATAAGAACTAGATAATACTGCTCACACAGTGCACACATCAAGTACATTACAGTTATTCAAATTAATCCAATGTATATGTTTAACAACTGAATAGCTCTGCAGTGCTGTAGGGAAAGAATTGGCTGTATCCAAGCTATTGCTTAATGTTCTTTTATTTTTACAAAATAGAAGTAAACAAACTTAGTGCAGCACTGTAGTAGTAAAACTAGAACACTCAAAATGAAGTGAAGGTTCTTTTTGAGGAAAATCAGCATCTCTGCCGTGTTAGCGGACAGTCGGTTCCTCTTCTCATCATATAATAATAAACTCGCTGTATTCGACTGAGTGTTTATTTTTTAGGTGCCGTATCAAATTGGTAGTAATTGTAGATCGTTTGGTTAAATGATATCTGGTTTGTTTCTTATGAGCCACCGTACTTGTATGCGTGTTGTAACTGTAACAATGGTTCTGTGGTTGTATTGTGACAATGGTTTGATGGACGTTTCTACGCAAAGTGAGTGTGTTTTGACCCTTTGGGGCTTCGATAGTGCATGGAATAGCGTGCTTGGATAACACGATGACTCTAGCTGTCTGCTATTCGGTACCGTAACAGAAGAAGTTAATAAAGTGTTCTGCTCCCGACAATCTGTGAATATACCATGTATTTATTTATTTATTAAGCAAGTGCATCACTACGATGCTCGGTTACATAACTAAGCCAATCAGAGTGCTTGATACTGAAATGTCGTTCAGTCTTGTAACACGTAAACTCGTAAAAGCTGTATGTTATGGTCCTGAAGTTTTCATACTGGGATTAAAAGTTATTGTTTTGTGAACCGGAGTGATCCTTGACTCACACACCATATAAATAGTAAAATTCTACAGTAATGAACGCAGCTCTGCTCCTACCGCCTCGTGAAACGCTCGCATTGCAGACATTACACTTCGCTGTTGGACTTGTTTCACTTTCCAATTTAAAGTATTTTCACACAGCGGACATGCTGACGATTGGGCTTAGAATCAGGCTTAGTATAGCCGATACCGATCAGTTAAAAAACGCCTTGATCGGCCCCGATTCCGATGCAAGACCAATGCTTCTCTTAAATCCTAACTGGTTAAAAAAACATGAATCACTGATCCTTTAGACTTGTGTCTGTAATATGTTTTCTTAAACAATATTCTAAAGAACTCTTTGAAATGAGCTAACAAACGCTATACCAGGCGCCTACCTTAATAACTGTGTCTGGCCCTAAAGCAAAGACTCACCGCCCCACTGAACCCTAGGCACAGCTTTACAGTGTTAAGCTCAGGTGCTGTGCATTAGTGATAATGAGATCGGTAGCCCCTGGGATTAGTCGTTCACTTGGAACTAGAACATGTTGACTTGTGGATCCACATGCTACTGTAGCATCAGCTGTTACCTTTTACCGTTCTATCTGTAGAATGTTCCAAATCAGATGCCACAAACTTCCCTGTGCTACACTGGCCATATCCTAATTTTTGATGCTGTAGGTATCAAAAATAGGAATCAGTCCATATATACAAAAATTTTCAAAAATATATACAACAAAGTGCTTAAGTAATAATAAATAATGTTATACATAATCCCTTCTGTGCTGTTTTCAATTAAATTTCTATGACGGAGCATTTTAAATACCACTGCTTTCTATTTGTGTTTGCATTTGTCCTACTGTCCCAGGAAAAACTGGTTAAAACTTAATTGTTCAATTGTTTGACGTCATAATTTTATTAAACCAAATTGTAACAAAATAGTAAAGGTTGCATCTACAGCATTTATACTGCTTTACCCTAATAAACCTAATGCCAAGTTCACACTACATGACTTTCCAAGTTGTCAGGTCACTGTACAGTTCACACTACACGACTGGATCTCTTGTAATCGGGAGTCTTTCAAGTCGGTGTGGCTTTCACACTACACGACAGATCGGCGATAGGGGGTTTCACACTACACCATCTATCACCAACTGGAATCGCAGGCTTCTCTGGACTCCCAAACTACGTTTTGTCATGAAAACAAATGCGAGAAGTGACAAGATGTTTAATGATACCACGTCCGAAAATGCACGTCAACAAGTAGTGAGCGATCAAAGTTTAAAATCGTAAAATCAAGGAGAAAAAATAAATGAATCTGAGTGGATTTGGCTACGCGACCATCATGGTTTGTTCTATAGTAAGTTGGAGGTTAATAAATATTTTTTGCAATGCACGTTGGTGTCAGAAATACTGTAAAACGTGTGTGCCGATGTATTCTGATATAAACTACATTATGCCCCAGCGTTTCCCATCACCCCGTATCTTGCATTCTCATTGGCTGTTTGACATAGCACTCATTGCCAGTCGGCAAACTCAGATCCAGATATTTGACATGCTAGAGATCTCTCTTCAGGCGCTCGGATCGAGTTGTTGAGTAGTTCACACATAGCGATTGAGAGCCGAGTTTCCCGAGCCGGCAAATCTAACGCTGACCAGTCGGCGAGCAAAAATCTGGGCAAAAATCATGTAGTGTGAACTAAGAAAACATAGAAACTAAGAAAACATAACTAAAACAAATCTAACTTCCAATGTAGGTTTTTGAATACGTTTCAATTGTAAAATGAATTAAGTCCTGTGGTAAGTGCTAAGAGAGAACAGAGAGAAATACAGGCAACCAAGGTCATTTGCAAGTCCATGGTCATATAAGCACAAAAACATTTATGAGGCACTGAACCATCTGACTTGTAGTCAAGAGGACAGACATGCAATCTAAAAATGGAGGAGCTTGAAAGTAAATGAAGTAGACCTTGGATAAAAGGTTATAACATGGCTATAAATAAACAATAGGTGTGCAATTGTTACCTATGAGAAAACTGCTTATGACCCATGACTTCTAAGAAATAATAAAAGCCAGTAGTGACTCCTAAAACTTTTTTTATACATGAGGCATCATGGGTACCTTATAAAGTTTTCAAAATTACAAAGATTCATACGTGGATTATGAAATATTCATAACAGTTTAAAGAGGTATCAAAGGCATTTCACAGCTGATACGAATCAAGGAGACGTATGGCTTTGAGGCATTGCATAACTCATGATAAAATGCAGAGCCAAACTGAAACCATTTAAAGCTCTGCTAATAAAATATGGCAGAGCTACAACTAATTCTCCGAGACAAACATACAGGTCTTTTGTTTTACTAAAGGCACTAACAATAATTCTTCACACAGAATGAATTATGCATTTTATACTTGGCAAGCTAAAGGGTGCATATTAAAATCTTGGAGAAAAACATGGAGAAAGGAATACTCCCCATAAGAAAATCCCCATGAGGTCTTGTGACAGAGTAAAGAAGAGCAGAGACTAAAAACGGCATTGTACTCCAATTGTCACAACAATAATTGCCGGCTAACACAGTTTACCAAAAAATGCATTAAAGGATCCAAACGACCCCCAAAAATTCAAAGCATTATAATTTGAGGATTAAAGTTAATTCTGTAAACACTTTATTTGTTTTTACTTTCCATTGAATGTACGCTTCAGTGACCTTGTTATTATAATTTTTAATTAACTGATAGTGAGTAAATAAAAGACAACATTTCATGCATGGCCAACGTAGAACAAATGAAATCATCTCACATTAACAGTCCTTAATTTATATTGTTAGAAAACAGAAACAGAAGTATTCCCTTAAGACACAGACAAGCCAGATAAAGGACTGTTGATAAAACCACCTCCTTGTTTCAACACTAAGTGTCCATTTGATCAGCTTTACTTACCATATAGGAGCACTTTGTAGTTCTACAATTACTGACTGTAGTCCATCTGTTTCTCTGCATGCTTTGTTAGCCCCCTTTCATGCTGTTCTTCAATGGTCAGGACTCTCCCAGGACCACTACAGAGCAGGTATTATTTAGGTGGTGGGTCATTTTCAGCACTGCAGTGACACTGACATGGTGGTGGTGTTAGTGTGTGTTGTCCTGGTATTGAGTGGATAAGACACAGCAATGCTGATAGAGTTTTTAAACACCTCTACAAGGTGGACCAACTTGGTAGGAGTGTCTAATAGAGTGGACAGTGAGTGGACACGGTATTTAAACACTCCAGCAGCGCTGCTGTGTCTGATCCACTCATACCAGCACAACACACACTAACAAACCACCACCATGTCATTGTCACTGCAGTGCTGAGAATAAATAATACCTACTCTGTGGTGGTCCTGTGGGGGTCATGACCATTGATGAACAGGGTGAAAGCAGGCTAAAAAGGTATGTAGAAAAATAAATGTACTACAGTCAGTAATTGTAAAAGTACAAAGTGCTTCTATATGGTAAGTGGAGCTGATAAAGTAGACAGTGAGTGCAGAAACAAGGAGGTGGTTTTAATGTTATGGCTGATCAGTATATACTGTATATATATGGTTTTGAGCATATCAGAGCTGGTTTTTCTTGTGCTTTTGGGTCAGTATGGAGTCAGCTTAGTATGCGCCTTTACAAACTCAAACTGAAACCTCAGTGCCTGCTGCTACCACATCTTGCTGCAGGTCTGCAAATCTACAATGCAAACTACTATTCACAGCAAAAGCCATATGTGAACAATGTCATGTTAGAACAGCATGACTGCATAATCAGAGAATGGGGGTGCTAAACCAACCTGTTCCCAATTAAAAATGTGTGGCTCATTCTGAAGAATAAAATATGACAAAAGAAACCCTATACCAGGGGTGTCAAACTCATTTTCACCGAAGGCCACATTTGCATTATGGTGGCCCTCAAAGGGCCAATTGTAACGTATCCTGCTGAGATTATAGTCTTGGACAATCTGATGTTTTTCTTGGAGGCTAAATTCTGTCTTCGGTGTCAAAATGCCAAATTTATACTGTATATTTATAATGTACTGTATATCTACATTCATATTATACTCCTTTACCACAGACACAGACTCATAACACAAGAGACGTACCGTTTTTTCTTCTTGAAGCACAAACTTGTATTCACTTTACCATCTTTTATTAAATGACCTTCCTTCGCCTCTCAGGTGGCGCAGCGGTAAAAGTACGCTAGTGCACCAGAGTTGGGATTTCGAATACATTGTATCGAATCTCAGCTCTGCCTTTCTGACTAGGTTGGGCGGCTGCATGAACAACGATTGGATGTTGTTCAGGGTTAGAGGGTAAAAAAAGTCGGATCATAGGTCCTCATAACTGGTGCAACTGATGGCGCCTGCACAGGGCTGAGGGATAATGCTGATGGGGGTGTGGCCCTACATACACGGTGCTCGTCAGTGTATGAATTCGACTCGTGCAGGTGAAAAATGCAGTCTGTACTGACTGTACGTGCCGGAGGGGGCGTATGTCAGTTGAGAGGCGTCCTCAGTCAGCGGTGAAGGGTCAAATCAGTATAGAGAACACATTCAGGGTAATTGGACACGACTAGATTAGGGGAGAAAATTTATTCTTGTACAGTTTGGGATTATTTGTAAATATTTCTCAACATCATCCTGTGGTATAACAGAAGTGCATAACAAGTGCATCTCCATGGCTCAATGCATGGCTTTCTTTATGTACCTTGAGTTGAACCCCAGCTGAAGTCCACTGGCACCCCTGTTTTTATTATTTAGTACTTCTATTACTTCATATTTTATGGAAATGGGCACAACCACCATCAAACAAACTTAATGCAGGGCAGAAATGCTGTGTCTGTGTAGTGTGTACTGCACAGGTCATGGTCTGTTTCCCTGCTGAGCTCCCAAAAAAGATGGTGATACCCACATACACCAGATGAAAAGAAGAGGCAGATGGGACTGCAAGTTGTCTCTGCATATTTTGCATTGCCCTCTTACAAGGACCATGGGGCACGAGAGAAGAGACGTCTGATTGTTACACACAGCGCTGCTTCTTCTCTTTTACTTTTTTTTAATTAGCTGACACACAGCATGGCCCAGCTTCCTGACTAGCATCTAAAAGCAGACAGAACTAAAGACACCTGTGAGCTTTATCTACACTCCCCCCGTACTGAGCTCACACAAAGCTTTACAGATGGGTCTGGCTGGCTTGCTCAATGCACTGGTCTGCATTTATTAGGGTGGAAACAGACCCTACTGAGTCGCCATTCATATCGGTGGGGAAATTAGGTGGAACCAATTGAGCTGCAGGCAGGTGGGGTTGGCACAATAAAGCTCTCTATTAAAGCATTAATCAAAACCCGCACAGCATTCGATGGCTGTGAACAGACAGAATACAGCTGGACTACGATCTCAGGGAGTGATGAAGCAAGTCCTAAATTAAATGTAAAGAAACTGTGGACGCCTATTTTCCAGCTAGAACTATTTTCCAGCAGAACTCCTACCAAGGTTTGGACGAATCCCCAAACAGTCGCCTAATGCTACAGAAAATTTGTCCAGATGGAGGATGTAATCAAAGAACCACCAAGAAACAAGTCTGTTAATGGGTGGCATTGCAACAGGTGTACAACTCCAGTCCTGAAAAGCCAGCACAGTTGATTGGGTGATAGTTGACAGGTGATTTTCCTTTTTAATCACACCTGATCAAACCAGATTTAAAAAGTATAAAACAGCAGAAAACAGCAGACAGCACTAACAAACTGTTCTGGATCTATGTGTACCAATACAAATAGCACACATGATTCTTGAACCGGTTCTGTTCAGGTCTCTTCGAACCTCGGTGTTTTGTAGAGAACCGATCTGCGTTTCCACCAGTTTTTGGGAACCAAGCCTGCGTCATCAACGGTGGCGGTTACACAACGAAAGTAAAGAGTAGTAACATGATGGCGGAGTGTGTAGATTATGTGCGAGCATTTGTGCTGTTGTTACAGATGTTCGTTTTTATGCAAAAAGCATCGCTCAACTATTGGTGATAAGAAGACATTGTTGTTTTCTTTAGTTCACTAACATCCATTTGTGTGAAATAACCATCAAATCCACTCTAAAAGCCACATGTATCTGTGTTTAGCCATATTAACTTCACGTGTGGTGGTTTTGCAGCTCGGGGTTCTGAATCCGTGAAAAGCTTCACCTAAATAAAGCGTAACGTGTTTTAATGTACTAAAAGTACGACACAGAACACTCAATTTCTCTCCGTTATTTCTGGTTATAAACACTCTGTCCTGTCAAAATTCATAGGTGTTGCACTGTGTTACGCTTTATTTTTCACATTAGGCGTTTATACTGCCTGGGTCACTTTTACCACGTCATATCACACAGTTCATCGCTTTGAAAATATCAGCGAATATCAGCGGCAAACTGGTTTAAAATTTAATCAGGTGAACTTTAAAAGATGAAAGTGCTTTAAATTCTATATAATGTTATCATGTCTAATGTGAAAGCGTCCAAACCTCTACACTGCGACATGCCCACATATGACGCCACGGTTCGCGCTGAAAAACCAAGTATTCTGTGGTGCCAGATTAGAACCCTAGTTCGCTGTCTGGAAGCTCTTTTTCGGTGGAAACACGCAGACCAGTCGGTGGAAAAGGGGTATAAGTGCACCAGGTGAACATCACCTGCGAGATGTAGAAAAAGGAGCCAGTTGCAGGTTGCTTAACCAAAGTTGAACAATACTGTGGCAAAAGAGTCGCAAAAGAAAAGGTAAACATCAGATAGGGAATCACGAGAACCTTGTTGTTACATATGTGCCAGCTGCTAGGTCCTCCAGCATGTGACAACCCAAGCTCTCAAAAAAAGGATAACAAAAAAGAACTCAGTAAAAACTGGCAGTGGCTATACATGGGAAGTGAGAGATTCACCTACTGATGCAGCTCAAGTTAACCATGGATTCCTATACCACAGTCAGATAACTGCAAGGAATCAGATGCACTTCACCATGATGACCAAAGCCATAAGCGGCCACCAAAAACTGGGCTGGACAAGCATCAGGGCTTCAAAGAAAGCATGTAAATAGACAAACCAGCAAGGATCAGGCAAGGAGGCAAAGATTTAAAGGGACTCCGCCAGCTAAAGCAAATTAATGTTTAATGAGGCGCAGAGACTGTCAATAAAATAACCAGCAGTGTCGGTCACCTGTGCTTCCATGCATTCTGCTGACGCCTCAATGCATTCTCGCTACATTCTGACCCTGTTGTGCACCTTTCACTTAGAAGCTGTGTTGTGAGACTCACCTTGGAAACCGATCACTGTTCCAAGTCGGCATAGCCCTACATAAATGTCACTGTAGTCGATCCTGATTACTAATAAGAAGGCTATGCTAAGAAGACAAATTTATAAATCTTTAAAAATAACTCATGTATTCACACTTACTTACAACTGGTGTGCATTCTACTACTGCAGTATCCTACAACAAGTATCACTGGTGCTACTAGATACTGGGTGCTTTATGAACACCATCAACAATCATTTTGCATATATTTTGGGGCTCTTTTCTTATGCATGTTGCGTTTACAAAATGCAAGTTGATACTGTCTTTAAATAACAACACTGAGCTTAGATTTTACATTTGTGTCACAAATGTTTATGTGCATAGACCACTGAAGTCGTGCGTCATTCTGTAGTCCTCGTTATGCCCATATTTGGAGACCCGGGTCTAAGTCAGATTTCCTATAGGAAAAATGAATGGGGTTTTAAAAAAATCGGCTCTAACGTATCCTGTGCTAAATAAACATGTTCAGAACACTCTACGTTTTGTCCTATGTACATTTTTCTCTTGTACATCACTGGATCCTCTGAATTACGAGGTTTTTAAAGGATCGTAATACTAATAATGCTACACGAAAGCTAATGCTACTGCGCATTAATTAGACGTCACTGAACTACACCAATCGAATTGACGGAAAGAGCAGCCCGCTTTTGTTGAGTACAACCAAAGGCGTAACACCCAACCATCCTTGCTTTCTACTTTAATGTAGCTAGCTACTAAAAATATAAAATAAAACTCGTGAATATCACTCCACTGTTACACTGTTGAATCGCGCTGCCTTGTGCGGTTATTTAAGAGGCTTATAAAAGAAAAAATAAACACAAATTTAAGAGGCTTCCAGTCTAGTGATGTTAATTCAGTGTGCAGTAACATTAGCTTACATGTAGCAGTTTTCATATTTTGACTCTTTAACGACTTCGTAATTCAGAGGATCCAGTGATAATAGACAGAAGGATCTCCATAAAACAAAATGTAACAGCTTTGGAACATTTTTTATGACTACAGGATGCGAGAGAGGAAATTTGCGAAATCTCCATTCATTTTTCCCATTCAAAATTTCTCTTTATTTCTCTTAGACCCTTAGACCAAATATGGGCATAACAACATGGCGTGGACTACAAAATGACGACACGACTTCAGTGGTCTATTTAAACCTAAATGAAAATCCTAGCCATTTCTGACAAAAATAATGATTCACCTAAAATAGTAATAATATAACAATGTTGCTGATCACAGTCATAGATCAGTTTCCATGTTCTGTGATGTGAGCAGTTAATTTAAACCTAGTTTAATGCCATTAATTACGATTTACAATTACAATTACGATTAAATACAATGCTAACAAGTGAGGGTTAATGCCCAAACGTGGCATTGTCAGTGACGAGTCTTTTAGAGACCACTAAGCTACCACTGCACATAATTACTGTACTTTTATTACCATTAATGTTTTATTAAAAGTACCTATTACATTTGTTCATCTGTTTCATTGTAAACACACTATACTCTCATATACCACTTAGAGAAAAGATCAAGATTGCTTGGCAAAATTTTGGGAAATGCCCTTTTTAATCTGGCGTGACCGTGCCTCTGTACACAAAGTTCTATAAAGATAAGGTTTAAAGAGAAGAACTCCAATAATCTGCACAGACCCTTGACCTCAACCCCACTCCGAGACCTTTAGTAACTGGAACGTCAACAGCGAGCCAGGTTTGCTTTCGGTCACTGTCTGTGAGGAGTTTGAAATGCTCTTCCAATGTACACTGATCAGCCATAACATTAAAACCACCTCCTAGTTTCTACATTTTATCAGCCCCACTTACCATATAGAAGCATTTTATAGTTCTACAATTACTGACTGTAGTCCATCTATTTCCCTACATACTTTTTTTGCCTGCTTTCACCGTGTTCTTTAATGGTCAGGACCCCCACAGGACAACCACAGAGCAGGTATTATTTAGGTGGTGGATAATTCTTAGCACTGCAGTGACACTGACATGGTGGTGGTGTGTTAGTGTGTGTTGTGCTGGTATGAGTGGATCAGACACAGCAGCGCTGCTGGAGTTTTTAAATACCGTGTCCACTCACTGTCCACTCTATTAGACACTCCTACCTAGTTGGTCCACCTTGTAGATGTATTTTATTGCATTGCTGTCATTTGAGTTGGTCATCTTCAAGACCTTCATCAGTGGTCAAAGGATGCTGCCTACTGGGCGCTGTTGGCTGGATATTTTTGGTTGGTGGACTATTCTCAGTCCAGCAGTAACAGTGAGGTGTTTAAAAACTCGTTTTGCTCGTACCAGCACAACAGTCACGAACACACCATGTCAGTGTCACTGAAGTGCTGAGAATGACCCACCAATCAAATAATACCTGCTCTGTAGTGGTCCTGTGAGAGTCCTGACTATTGAAGAACAAGATGGCTAACAAAGCATGCAGAGTAACAGATGGACTACAGTGAGTAATTGTAGAACTACAAAGTGCTTCTATATGGTAAGTGGAGCTGATAAAATGGACAGTGAGTGTAGAAACAAGGAGGTGGTTTTAATGTTACGGCTGATCAGTTTATGTATGGGCTCCCTCCAGATACTCCATTCACATTTGTCCTTCCAAAATACATGCAGAAAAGAAACTGGCTAATCCAAATGGCGCCTATTTGAATAATTGAGCTTGGTGCATGTGTATTCCTGTTTTGTGACCCTGATAAAGATGAAGCAGTTAATAAAGATAAATAAATTACAATACTTACTGTAACAGCATTCATTAAAAACTACTGCCTGACTAAAAACATCTATCTCACAAGTAAATCTGAGCAAACGTATGCTGATGAGAAGCTGGCTCCGCAGTCCTTCTGATTGTAAAGACTGACAGGTGTGTTTACTTTGCAATTCCTGACCTCTTCTGGAAATGACGACAAGGTTTAACCCCTGGGAGTCACAAAGTTTCACCCAGCCGTGTCTGCTTTCAATACACTATCAGAGTACGTAATTAACTTAAACTGTCCAATTACCTAAATGCTCAGTGGTTTAGGTTGGAAGAGGTACAAAAGTGTAATGGTGAGTGGTGACCCGAAATCAGTTTGGACACTGGCATGTCAGCCCTTTTCCCATCTCTCTTCCTCTCTCAGTAAATGTGGCTTAGCCTGTTTAATCAGAGAGAGGAGAGCCAGGCGTCAACTGAGCCATTTTCTTCTCCCAAATACACATTTCAGTAATCCTGCTGCCTCTAAATCTCCCCTTTCACCTGCCAATCAGACCTCAGCTGGGACTGCTGCTCCTTTTAAGCAGTTTTAGCAGTATTAACAAAAGCCCAGGGATAAATACCAGTGGATAGCAGGATAGAGACTCCATTCTGAAAGGGATTTTCCTGACATATTTTCCCTGAAATGATAGACTGATATTTGGCAGCAGGTTTTGATATTAAAGCAGACTATGGACATCTTTGTTTTCTTAAAAAAAAAACACAAGTCAACATTTCAGATGTAGGCCTTAGTCACCTTGAATGTGGCCGTTGCTTATTACATGTCATTAGCTCATTATGAAAGCAAATCATGCTGAATGAACTATCTTAGCTTTAGATCTAAACTAGAGGATCTGTTTCCTCATGATAAAGCGAGTGGTCCAGGACCTGGAACGTTGTTTTTCTGAGTTTCCTTGAGAGCAAGGACTTTGTTGTTCCAGATAAGCAATTAACCATTAAGTCATTGAGTTTGACAAGTGCTTTGAGGGAAAGAAACTTTACAGTGGGCTGAAAAACAGTTGTGAAGGTTGCGGCTCAAGGCAAACATGTTTGAATGGGGTGGAGGGGGGCTGGGGTGAAAGAACGCTACCAAAAAGAAGAGAGAAAACCTTTCACTCAACCAGGACACTATTCCATGAATAAAAGGAATTCAGGAGGAGATGAAAAAACGCTACTGAAATATACACAATATGGCAGAAAGTATGTGGACACCCCTCGAATTATTATGTTATCGGTTTCAGCCACAACTATTACTTACAGGTGAATAAAAACAAAAATAATATACTATATTACAATAATAATTGTTATTGAACTCATTAATTAGTTTGTGTAAGACATTACTTGTTACATCATGACAGTGCAACTTTAGTGTATGACCTCACAAAGAGCAGGCACAAATTCCCATAGGCCCCAAAATTCTGAAAGCCTGGATGGAAAACCTTCATAAAAGACGGAAGCTGGCATATTAATGGCAATGATTTTAAAATTGGATATCCAATAAGATCATTGTCAGGTGTCTACATACTTTTGGCCATTTAGTGTAGTTTTTTCTCAAAAGGGCGGCAGCACAATGGTTCAGTGGGTAAAACTGTCGCCTCACAGCAAGAAGGTCCGGGGTTTGATCCGGTCCGGGTCCTTTCTGTGTGGAGTTTGCATGTTCTCCCAATGTCTGTGTGGGTTTCCTCCGGGAGCTCCTCCCACAGTCCAAAGACATGCAGTCAGGCTAATTGGAGATACAAAACTGTCCATGATTGTGTTTGACCTTAAACTTGTGAAATATTGAATCTGGTGTAACGAATAACTACCGTTTCTGTCATGAATGTAACCAAAATGTGTAAAACATGATGTTAAAATCCTAAATAAATAAAATATTTGCCCAAAAATGCCATGAGATAAGTGTTGGCATTGAAGTTGGCATTGCACAAGCAAGGTATCTCTGCATCAGAGAAGTAGCTGTATTGCCCACAGAACTGGCAAGTCTGCGAGGGAGAAAACCATAATGTACAGAAAAACCTCCACCTGGAGCGCTCACAAACTGATGCTTACAAGGCACAGGTCTGTTGGGAAAAACTGACTTAACAAACATCAAAGCCTCCATGCCACCTCTGCCTGTCAAATTAGCAATGCAGAAGGACACAACTCTTAACTAGGCTCACTGCCGAACTATATTCGCGGCTAAGCCATGATACATGTTGTGTTTACATTCCTCCTGTGGGTCTAATTTTAGACGCACCCCACAGACCCTGTAGACCTTAAACCAAAACATGGTTGATTTCCATGCAAAATAGGCAGTATTAGAGGCACAAAAAGTGAATAAATCATTTTAATGGTTTGTAGCACCCCTTATGATCTTTCTCCACCCAGTTGGCCTTTAAGATAAAGGTAGAATAAACGCTTGATAAAATAAATGCACATTTAGCTCTCACGTTCAAGGATGTTCCTCAAGATTGCATTGAAAAACTGTGACACCTAAATTTAGTGCCTGTTCTTTAGCCTTGACTTCTGCCTGCCTAATGGGAGCAGCTGTGGCAGTTGTGACACACAAAATTAAACATGAAATGCACAGTCAAGAAATTCTTACAGTTTTGTAACTGCTCACTGGGGAGACAGTTATAACAATAATGTGACAGGCAGAGCATGACCGGGAGATAACGTTAAAGATACAAATATCAGAGCAGAAATGTGTGCTTCCATCTTATATACCACTAAATATTAACAAATTTGGAATATATAATGTAGGGATTTCCGAACCCTATTTTGCTATTTTCTGTATTATACCTATTATGGAGCTAGATACTCTTATCTTCATGGTTACTGAGTAGGGATGTTAATAACCGATTAAAAAAGTCCACGTTTCAAATCGATTTGACATGTAAAATGAATTGATAATCACTTTAAACAGCAGAGGGCACTGGCACTATACACCTCGCCTGGTTGACGTCACTGGCGTTATATGCCTGGTTGCCAAATTCAGGTTTTTTCAGCCAAATTGGGCTTAATTCTAAATTGTTTTGCATAGGTTGTACCTACCTTAGAAATAAAAGGGCATTTATTATTTAGATTAATAAAAGAATCACAAATACAGCATTTTCTTTTTTCAAGAGAAATAATCAAAGGAAACTTTGTCATAATTTGTCTTCAATTTCAGTTAAAAAAATCAGGAAAAAATCATATTGTGAACCCAGTATCGTGAATCGCATGGCATCGTGGGTAGTGTGTATCGTTACATCCCTATTACTGAGACAACGTTCTGTAACCATATTCCATAGTACAATATGTGTACTAGGTTCACATAAATGATATGTGCTGTATGTTGCCATTACATGTATACCTCTTAAAAATAAAATACAACAATCAATGTATTAAACCAAAATCCTCTCTGAGTGTATCTGTGATTTTACAGTCTTTGGACACCCTTTATCATAATCCACATTGGTTAATTTAAATCAGCCACACATCCTCAAACTGCTGCATGTGCAAAAGTGTATGGGTTTTGATTTTCTTAAATTCAGCAAATAAATAAATAGTGAATGTCAAACTGAACTGTCAACCAACATCCCTCAAGTGCCTTTCTGACATGTGTTAAGTCAATGGGCTCTTTTTTTTTTACCAGGCATTGGTGGATTCCTACATAGGGCCATAACACACAAGGTAGAACATGCTATACTTTAAATATATCTCCTTAGCTTGTGCTGGCACCTTAATCAAGCAGCAAAGAGGTGATATAAATACCACATTTGACCTTCCCCAGACACTGCCCATTTAGTCTGTTCAGCGCCCAATTAGCCTGGTAGCACTAGATGGGGTAGCTTTATAGATTGCCATACCCCCCAAGCACCATACTCAACATTTACAAATGCAGCATACTGTTTTATACAAGTGAATTGTTTGACGAACAATAGGTACAGATGCAAATCTTGATAGTCTGGGCTATATATATATATATTTTTTTTTTTTTTTTTAATGTTTACATTACAACAAACTGTAAAACCATGGTATGTGGGAAAAAATCCATAATAATAATGATTTAGATCCACAAACTTGCTAATAAATAATGGAGCACTAATCCAGACTTACTTGTTAGCATGGAATATTAAGTCGACAGGAAAACAATAATGGTTGTTTTACAGTTTACAATGATTTCTGACCAATCTGTCAATGATGAAAAACAACAACACTATTCTTCTGATTTGTGTTTTTTTTTTCCACAAAAATCCTTAGACGTTTCATAACGTAAATGTTTCATAACTTAAATAGCAATACAACCGCAGTTACCGTATATAAATTTCTCTTGTTTGTAGGTCTGTTTTTTCCCTATGTTAATGTTATCCATATTATAAACATAAGATCCTGTTTGCAATAAAGACAAGTATGTGAATGATTACACACACTGACAGACATAGAACGTAACTAGATCTAAGTGTGGTTCTTGTTGTAGTTGTGTACTTGCTTTTAAGTGGCTCAGGATGAAATCATGTGCAAATCATTGTGAGCAAATATATCAAGAAGTGCTCTAGTTCTGTACATTGTTATTGATGTCCAACTAGCTCGTCTTTAAAGACCTTGGCCCACTTTCCACTTTTTCTTTCTGTTTTTTTACTTGTACAGGTGGGGACACCACCAAACAACAATAATTTCTGAACATAAATGTTACAATAAAGAAACAGAGTTATTCCAGGTCCTTTCTGTGTGGAGATTGCATGTTCTTCCCGTGTCTGCATGGGTTTCCCCCAGGTGCTCCACAGTCCAAAACATGCAAGTGAGGTGAACTGGAGCTACACAATTGACCAAGACTGTGTTTGATATAACCTTGTGAACTGATGAACCTTGTGTAATAAGTAGTTATCGTTTCCTGTCATGAATGTAACCAAAGTGTAAAACATGATGTTAAAATCCTAATAAACAAACAAGCAATAGTTGGTAACCCAAAGGCTGCTCAGATGTGCCATGTGAATATTCTGCAGAGAAATGTCACACACAATCTTGTGATATATAGTTAGTGGTAGATTACATACACCGGACCGATCAGCCATAACATTAAAACCACCTCACACACTCACTGTCCATTTTATCAGCTCCACTTACCATAGAGGAGCACTTTGTAGTTCTACAATTACTGACTGTAGTCCATCTATTTCTCTGCATGCTTTGTTAGCCCCCTTTCATGCTGTTCTTCAATGGTCAGAACTCTGCCAGGACCACCACAGAGTAGATATTATTTGGGTGTTGAATCATTCTCAGCCCTGCAGTGACAATAGCATGGTGGTGGTGTGTTAGTGTGTGTTGTGCTGGTATGAGTGGATCAGACACAGCAGCGCTGATGGAGTTTTTAAACACCTCACTGTCACTGCTGGACTGAGAAGATAAGATAAGACTTTATTGATCCCCTTAGGGAAATTAACTTGCTACAGCAGTATGAAGACAGTAAAAACAGAAAGAAATACAACTAAGTGAAAAATATTGCACACATAGTGAGTAGCTATTTACTCTTAAGAAATATCAAGAAAGTAATATATACAAAAGTGATATATATATAAAAATATCTAAAAAGTAATATATACATTTGGATATGCAAAGTATATTATGTATTGCACTTATTGTAAATAAATTACATATTGCACTTCTTATTTCACCATGAACATAAACGTGTAAGAATAGGTATAAGTGGAATATTACATATTATTACAGTTGTAAGCCCTGAGAATAATCCACCAACCAAAAATATCCAGCCAACAGCGCCGCGTGGGCAGCTTCCTGTGACCACTGATGAAGGTCTAGAAGATGACCAACTCAAACAGCAGCAATAGATGAGCGATGGCCAGTGATAGCTCAGTGGTTAAGGTACTGGACTAGTAAACAGAAGGTTGCCGGTTCAAGCCCCGCCACCACCAGGTTGCCACTGTTGGGTCCCTGAGCAAGGCCTTTAACCCTCAATTGCTCATTGAGTCGCTTTGGATAAAAGCGTCTGCTAAATGCTGAAAATGTAAAATGTAAATGTCTCTGATTTTACATTTACAAGGTGGACCAACTAGGTAGGAGTGTCTAATAGAGTGGACAGTGAGTGGACACGGTATTTAAAAACTCCAGCAGCGCTGCTGTGTCTGATCCACTCATACCAGCACAACACACACTAACAAACCACCACCATGTCAGTGTCAGTGCAGTGCTGAGAATCATCCACCACCTAAATAATACCTGCTCTGTAGTGGTCTAGTGGGGGTCTTGACCATTAAAGAACAGGGTGAAAGCAGGCTAAAAGATTTGTAGAAAAACAGATAGACTACAGTCAGTAATTGTAGAATTACAAAGTGCTTCTATATGGTAAGTGGAGCTGATATAATGGACAGTGAGTGTAGAAACAAGTAGGTGGTTTTAATGTTATGGCTGATCAGTGTATACTGTACTGTATGATAACAGATGATTTGAGTTATATCGCCCACCCGTAATAGAAACAGAGCAACCTGGGCTTAGAATTCACTTACAACAATAATGTAAACATGAAAACTGAATGTTTACAAGCGACACTGACATAAAACAATAATATTTGTTAGCCAAACCACAATAAACGTGATAAAAAACGACCACATGCACATGCAGGATGTAGTAACACACAAGTAATTTTGTTTAGTTGACTCAAATAACGTCCCTACTAAAAGCAGAATGCTTTAATTTAGCTACACAAAAACTTATGGATTCTGGTCTCAAGAAAACTGACAAGAAACCAACACGTCTGTATTCGTTTGCTCACATTTGAAAGTGGTATAGTTAGCTCGAGTATTTCTGTAGGAGAAGAACTGTTGCGTTCTGCACTTACCGTGTAATATTTTCCCCAGTACTTTTAATCAATTTTCCTCCTCTCGAGTTCGAAAATAAATGCTATCCGAGCAGGTTTAGTGTGATATAAAATGTACCGGTTTGCGTTTGCTCATCCCTTCGATAGTAGAAGCTAAGCTTTTACTGTGTGTGTGTGTGTGTGTGTGTGAGTGTGAGAGAGAGAGAGAGAGAGAGAGAGAGAGAGAGAGAGAGAGAGAGAGAGAGAGCGCTTCAGTGGGCGGTTCAAAATCATGCACACATGGCCATATTTCAGTTAGGAGTGGTTCATATCATTTATACAAGCATTCAGACGTTGTTTATTGTCATTTCGTCAGAGGTGGAAAGAGTACTAAAATATTGTACTCAAGTAAAAGTACTATTACTTTAATGAATTTACTTTAGTAAAGTTACTAGTCTAAAAATCTACTCAAGTAAAAAGTAACTCATTTAAAATGTACTCAGAGTAAACGTTACTTAGTTACTTTTTTAACAGGAGAGGGTGACAAGTGGATATAAATCTCACAATAGTTGTTTTTTATTCAAATATAATAGAAAAAACATGCTGATACAACATTTAACATTTAGGGATGTGTAATCATTTTAGTACAGACCATTCCATAAAACTAAATGCAATGCAACCACATGTCTCTTCCCTGTAGTTTTTTCTCTATTACCGAGCGGAATGTAATGAAATGAAATGTAAGCCCAGTTTGGCTACAAGTCATACAACAGATGATTTATTGCATTTATTTTAAACTATTTTTGCTATTCAAATATACTTGTTGTCAATTTGTATACTTTTGACAACAATCTTTTTTTCTCATTTGTTGTTTGAATTAGATGATTGTTCATCATTGTAGTAGGCTGTATTATAGTTACAGTAGCGCCTCTCGCTGCCTGAACAAAAGAATGAAGAGCCATTTTTTTTGAACGGCTCTTTAAAAGGAACCGAGCCAAAAGATCCGACTCCCCATCGCAGAATTTACTGCAGCAGTTTCGCAGACGCGATTTTTTAGCGTTTATTTTACTCAGTAACAGGTGTTATTTAAAATGTAGCGAATTACAATTCTTAATACAAAACATACTTAAGTAAAAGTAAAATTACTGGTTGTAAAATCTACTTTAAAAAGTACAAGTATGCAAAAAACTAGAGTAAATGTAATTCGTTACTTTCCACCTCTGCATTTCGTCATGTATTTTTGAAACGCAAATATTGTATTTGTTGAACATTAGTGCAATTGTAACTCAAATAAAATGCGTTAAAATATTGATGAAAATCAGTTGGTGCTTCTACTTAATTAATTTTTATCTGGCAACCAAAACATTTGAATAAAACAACGTACATAAATGCCAAAATAACGTAAACACTAGTGGTGTGCAATACTGCAAAATTTAGTATCGATCCGATACCAAGTTAATACAGGGCCAGTATCGCCGATAGCGATATCAATACCGATACTTTTAATAAATAAGGTAGATGCATCATCAAATTGCTAAATCTGAATGAATTTGTATGACCTTTATGTGTATTATTGTAATACATACATTATTTGTAAGTAGCTGCTCTCAGTAGGATTGTAAATAAATTTTGTTGTTTAAAGCTCAGATTTCTTGTTTCTGGTGCTTTACTTTCTCACAACGTTACCATCATGGCGTATCACCACCAAGCGGCTAACTCATACCACATACAGTAGTTGTGTTTGCTGGGTAAGTAAATTTGTCAATTTTTAATAGTGACCGAATACATGTGTCCTTGTTCATTTAAAAAAAAAAAATCGATGCTATTCTGTTTACATTTATAAGCACAAAGGTCAAAAGAAAAGAGCACTTATTTACCAAAACACAAACACACGGTATAAGAGCCTCACTACATGCTTCGGTTTATGTGCGTAGGCTGCGCAAAGTGCGTGAGGTGCGTCCGTACTTTACGTACGTATAGTTTACACTATTATTTCCATAAAATTGACCCTGTTTCTGTATCTGCAAAGCAAAGTATTCAAAAACTTACAATCTATTATTCAAAAAAATTCCAATGTACTGATGTCTGTTAGGATTTTAACAACATGATGATACCACAGTAAACACAGCAGAGCAGGAGGGGAGGAGCGAGGTGAGCATGTAAGATGTGAGAGGAGTCGAGTCTGTACAGACATGGTCTCTACTTTCTGATGAAACGGGAGAAACGTGCTGAATGTTGCGGAGAAAAAGTAAAACTAAAGTATCGATCCCATCACACTAGTATCGATCAGATACCAATACCAACGTTGGTATCGATAATATCGATATTTGGATCGATCCCCCCACCACTAGTAGACACCAGACCATGGGCTTGTTAGACATCCCAAGGGAGGTGTCTTAGAGACAGTGCTGGCCTACCAGGGAAGGGCTTTGGGCTATCAACTGATGGGCCCTTGAGCAAGGCCCTAATCCTCTCTGCTTCAGGGACACCGTACAATGGCTGACCCTAAGCTGGGATATGTCAAGAAAGAATTTCATTGTACTGTACATCTGTATATGTATATACATCGATCAGCCATAACATTAAAACCACCTACTTGTTTCTACACACACTGTCCATTTTATCGGCTTCTCTTACCATACAGAAGCACTTTGTAGTTCTACAATTACTGACTGTAGTCCATCTGTTTCTCTGCATGCTTTGTTAGCCCCGTTTCATTCTGTTCTTCAATGGTCAGTACTCCTCCAGGACCACCACAGAGCAGGTATTATTTGGGTGGTAAAATCATTCTCAGCACAGCAGCGCTGCTGGAGTTTTTAAATACCGTGTCCACTCACTGTCCACTCTATTAGACACTCCTACCTAGTTGGTCCACCTTGTAGATGTAAAGTCAGAGACGATCGCTCGTCTATTGCTGCTGTTTGAGTTGGTCATCTTCTAGACCTTTATCAGTGGTCACAGGGCGCTGTTGGCTGGATATTTTTGGTTGGTGGACTATTCTCAATCCAGCAGTGACAGTGAGGTGTTTAAAAACTCCATCAGTATTGCTGTGTCTTATCCACTCATACCAGCACAACACACACTAACACACCACCACCATGTCAGCGTCACTGAAGTACTTTTGCTACAAAGTTTAACGTTTCTTATTAATTCAGTGTAGTTGATTTAATACACCTTTACTGTGTCTAAAATACCTTATCTTGGTAATTAATGAGGTGTCCACATACCTTTGACTATAAAGTGAATGTAGCGATCATACTGTCAACAAGACGTGTCCCTCATGCCAGCAGTTGTAGGGTAATTCTCAGCATATGGTGGCATTACAGTATGAAAAACACTTCTAATAAATACATACTTATTTAATCATTCATTTTTACAAAGCTCATTAGTCTGATTAGGGATGCAGTGGGTCCAGTGGCACCGGGAAACATTGGTCATAAGGCAGGGATACACCATAAACAGCATTTCATTCCAATTCAGGACATGACACAAATGCATGTTCACTCATTCAGAATGGAGGAGCAAATGCATTTATAAATTATTTACAATGTTTACTGTTCGTAATCAATGCATTTTTAATGAACGACATTTAATTTAATGAGTGTGAAATGTTAATTTGAATGTTTAAGTAGGTTGATGGAGTGCTATACAAGAAATAAGATTGTTTTATGCAGGGATTTTAACAAATAAAACATACATATACAATAATAGTAATGTACAGAGTTTTATGGTGTTTGGTAATTTAATACTATATTAAGGTCACAAAGGTGATGCGTGTTTGTTTTAATTCATGAGTGGAATTAACAACAGAATTCACATTAAACTGCAATCATTGTAATTCTTAAGGGTCATTGTCTCTATTGGGGTTGGTGTCTGGGAACTATCTATCCATGCTAAGGATGGTCATCACGTGTATGACAGAGATGATTATAACACTCCTGATGGGAATGGTTGGGAGTGTTTTTCATGATGTGGATAGTCACCATACCCATGAGAGAAATGGTTGTGACACACATTATGTTCATGATAGATACACTCCTGCCAGGAATGGTTGTTACACTTATGATACAAATAGTCGTAGCATTCAAGATAAGGATGGATGTAACACTCATTATAGGGATGGTTGTCACAAACATTATGGGGATGGTTTTCACCCTCATTACTGGGATGGATGACAAACCTTTAAAGGGTATGGCCATAGCACTAATGAGAAGGATGGTTGTCACAACCGTAATACGTATGGTTCTCACCCTCATGATGGGGATAGTTTTAGCACTAATGATGAAGATGGCGAGTCATGGTGGGTATGGATTTTATCCAATACTAGTGTAAAAGTTTCCTAGGTTTTTTTATTTTTTTATTTATGCATTTTCTCCCATTTTTCTCCCTTTTAGCACGTCCAATTGCCCGATTGCGTCATGCTTCCTCTCCACCAATGAAGCTAACCCCCACCCCCTCCGACACGTGGGCAGCATGCCGTATGCATCTTATCACCTACACGTTGACGAGTGCGGTGGAGATCAGCGTTGTGTACGGAGAGACACACCATGAGAGCACTCTTTTCTCATCTCTGTGCAGGTGCCATCAATCAGCCAGCAGAGGTCGTAATTGCACCAGTCATGGGAGAGAGACCCCATCCGGCTTAGTCCCGCCCCTATCTAAACAACAGGCCAATCATTGTTCATGTGGCCGCTCAGCCTTAGCCGGCAGGCAGAGCTGAGATTCGATACGATGTATTCAAGATCCCAGCTCTGGTTCCAGTGTGTGTTTTTACTGATGATAATTCATTATAGACCTAATTGCTCAGTTCATCTTTTAGTTTTGGAGGGACAGTGGTAGCCTAGCTGGTAGGGCTTTGGGCTATCAACTAATGGGCCCTTGAGCAAGGGCCTTACCCCTCTCTGCTCCAGGGGCGGCGTACAATGGCTGACCCTGCAACTGACCCCAGCATCCAAACAAGCTGGGATACGCTGGGATATGTGAAGAATTGTACTGTACATCTGTATATGTTTATAGGACAAATAAAGGCATTCTATCATAGGATGATAATTCTAGATGATAACTCATTATAGACCTTATTGCTCAGTTCATCTTTTCGAGTTTTTTGTTAGTGTGACCAACACACGCATTTGTCTGGAATTCACAAAATCTAATATCATAGATGCTGAAAAATAATTTTTTTTAGACAGTTCAGTGATCGCAACAATACACTTTTAATATTGAATTTACCCCATAAAAATAGTTGTATTATGCCTGAATGTGAATACAGCTCATATGAAATGTAAAACTTGCATTACACAATGAATATGACACTGTTAAAAACGCACACTGCCCTTCATCATGAATCATTTTATAATTTTCTAGACACTGGTTATTAAATATTAAAAAAGACTTGTTTAAAGGGCTCTAAATTTTCCAGACTTCATCAAAGTCACACTTTCTATCCCATGTTTTATACTGTTTTTACTGACCAACTTGATTGTATTTTGTAAATATAATCAAATTTTAAATTTGATGACTGCAACACACTCAGAATGTTGGGGTAATGACATGTTTACTACTGTGTTACATCCCCTTTTCTATTAATTACACTTTCAAATCGTTTGGGAACTGAGGATACTAACTGCAGTTTTACAGATGGAATTTTTGTCCATTCTTGCTGGGTACAAGACTTCAGCTGCTTAACAAGATAGCTTTGTGGTTGCTGTTGTCTCATTTTATTCATGATGCACCACATTACATTACTACTGCAGGTCTGCAGGTCGGCCAGTCAAGCAAACACACTCTCTGAAGCCAATAGTACCTTCATGCATATGAAAGGCACTCATGCTGTGGCCAAAGATGCACCCCCTCCCATACCATGGCAGATGTTGTGTTTTACACCTTTCACTGATAACGGTCTGGATGGTCATTTTTAGCCTTGGCACAGAAAACTCAGAGTTCATTTTTTTTCCAAAAACATCTTAACCCCAGGACATGTTTTAACTGCTTAGGCTCAGAGAACTTAGACTCTATGTTTCTGCATAGAATTTATGTTTGACGTTTCTTTCCATAATAAGAGTTTCAGGTTGCATTTCTTAATGCAGCAAGAGCTGAATGTGATAAGTGACAACAGTTGGCCAAATTTATCACAGTAGCATGATCATTTATCATGCAGTGCTGTCTGACAGTTTGGAAGTCATACACATTGAAAAGTGGTTATTAGTCATTGTTCTACAAAGTCTGAGTTTTCTATAGATTATTCCTGAAAGAATATGAATTTAGACACCCCTAAAATAGACCATACCATACCTCTTCTTGTCTGGCTGCCTTCTCTCCTATTATTGGTAGCGTATTCATTAAGGTTGCAGTTGTGCAAGCAAAAAAAGGCTCTGTATGTTAATATACACTGATCAGCTATATCATTAAAACCACCTCCTTGTTTCTACACACATTGTCCAGTTTATCAGCTCCACTTACCATATAGAAGCATTTTGTAGTTCTACAATTACTGACTGTAGTCCATCTCTTTCTCTCCATGCTTCGTTATCCTCCTTTCATGCTGTTCTTTAATGGTCAGGACTCTCCCAGGACCACTACAGAGCAGGTATTATTTGGGTGCTGGTATGAGTGGATAAGACACAGCAGTGCTGATGGAGTTTTTAAACACCTCACTGTCACTGCTGGACTGAGAATAGTCTACCAACCAAAAATATCCAGCCAACAGTACCCAGTGGGCAGTGTCCTATGACCACTGATGAAGGTCTAGAAAATGACCAACTCAAACAGCAGCAATAGATGAGCGACCAACTAGGTAAGAGTGTCTAATAGAGTGGACAGTGAGTGGACACGCTATTTAAAAACTCCAGCAGTGCTGCTATGTCTGATCCACTCATACCAGCACAACACACACTAACACACCACACATGTCATTGTCACTGCAGTGCTCTGTAGTGGTCCTGTGGGGGTCCTGACCATTAAAGAACAGTGTGAAAGCAGGCTAAAAAGGTATGTAGAGAAACAGATGGACTACAGTCAATAATTGTAGAACTACAAAGTGCTTCTATATGGTAAGTGGAGCTGATAAAACACTGACACTGAGTGTAGAAACAAGGAGGTGGTTTTAATGTTATGGCTGATCAGTGTAAGTACCTATCTAGCAGGATTAATACAGGTTAAGTTACAGTTTATCTAACTACCGAATTGTTTTGGGGGGTGGGGGTATTAATTATTAGTATTTGTATTATTAGTAGTAATTAGGAGGGTCAGACTCCCAATCCCTCTATATTATTGCAGTCTAGCACTGAGAAATGTTAAACTGGTAATCCTCTAAAATGTTTAGCACTAAGCCAACTTTCCTTGCAACTACTGAGCTTTAGTGGATCCTTACACCCAATCATGAAACCTCACCTGTTATCAATGTACCTGCTTATTGAAGTATGTTTCCAAATGGTGTAATCTTGGTGTAATCTTTGCTAACAAATTGTTTTAGTCAAATATTTAAATTAATCTAATAAATTTTATTGCTATGGCTTGCACATTGTACTTTAGCACATGCAGCAAAAATCAAATGTAATTTTAACAGAGAGAAAATGATCATAAGGGAAGAAAAAATTGCATCTGGATTCCCATTTTTCTTACACGTTAAAGTCGACTCTTATCCAAATTAGTGAGAGCACTGCAATGAATTTAGTAATTTAGTCCTGGGCTTCATAAAAGGAAAAGCCTTTAGACAGATATCATAAGTCTGGGTGCATAGCTAATGTTGTAAGAATGCAAGTTTAAAATAACTTTAAATAAGTTTTAAATAAATGAAACTGTGAACGCCAATTGCAAATCCCACATTAAAGGTTGAGAACCACTGACCTACTGTAATAATCTAAAAATGCCACAGTTTCACACTACTCTCTGCTTTTACAGGCTTAATCTGATAATTAACTCATATAAAAGCCTGCAATACAACAATTTTCTAACCCATGTCCCTTCAACAATGTCGTAATCAGTGATCATATTAAGTCATGTGCTGTTATGAATTTCTATTATTCACCTCTTGGTGCAAAAAGCACTAGAGTTAAATAGATTTCCTTAAAAGGCCCTGAATAATACTCAGCATGCCCTGCATTACTCAGAGGAAAACTGGGAATCAGTCAGCACATTCTGGAGCCAAATGCTATTGTTCCATCTCAAAGTAAGCCAAGGCAGATGGTGTTCAGGTCAAACACAGCTGAGCTGAATGCTTTCCCAATAGGGTTTGCCAATGTCTAACATGAAATACATAGCAAATACAAGCTCCTGTGCAGTACACTGATCAGCTATAACATTAAAACCACCTCCTTGTGTCTACACTCACTGTTCATTTTATCAGCTCCACTTACCATATAGAAGCACTTTGTAGTTCTACAATTACTGACTGTAGTCCATCTGTTTCTCTTAATGCTTTGTGGTGGATTTGTTAGTGATTTAGGTGGTGGATCATTCTCAGCACTGCAGTGACACAGCAGCGCTGCTGGAGTTTTTAAACACCTCACTGTCACTGCTGGACTGAGAATAGTCCACCAACCAAAAATATATCCAGCCAACAGCGCCCTGTGGGTAGCATCCTATGACCACTGATGAAGGTCTAGAAGATGACCAACTCAAACAGCAGCAATAGATGAGCGATCGTCTCTGACTTTACATCTACAAGGTGGACTAACTAGGTAGGAGTGTCTAATAGAGTGGACAGTGAGTGGACACAGTATTTAAAAACTCCAGCAGCGCCGCTGTGTCTGATCCACTCATACCAGCACAACACACACTAATGTCAGTGTCACTGCAGTGCGGAGAATGATCCACCACCTGAATAATACCTGCTCTGTGGTGGTCCTGTGGGGGTCCTGACCATTGAGGAACAGTGTGAAAGCAGGTTAAAAAAGCATGCAGAGAAACAGATGGACTACAGTCAGTAATTGTAGAAGCTGATAAAATGGACAGTCATTGTAGAAACAAGAAGGTGGTTTTAATGTTATGGCTGATCAGTTTTACAATACACTTATTATGACTAGCCCATTGAGAACACTTAGAATACAGTTTTTGCAAATGCACTTGTTCACGCCGACCAGCCCTCAGGCTTTGACCGACAGACTCTTTATGAAACATGACATTTAGTGACTGCTCAGTGCTTCCTGCAGGTACTTTAATTGACTGATCTGGGTTCTATGAGTGTCCTGGGAGAGCTTCATGAATAATGCCTTTAGGCAAGGTGACCCAATCTAGATCATTACAAGCTCTGCTCGGTCGCCGAAGTTGGTATTTATAGACAAAGCTACAGGTACAGTGCTCTGTTGCTCACTTGACTATTTCTGTCTGCTGATGTCAGACACTTTTTGCTACAGACCTGCTTTATATTCTGAGGGCAGTAGCCACATGTGAAGAGTTTAAATACAGTTATCAAGATTTTTTTTTATTTGCTTTTTGGTCTAATACTTACAGTTGTAGTATTAAAACAGAATTAGGAAAAATGCATATTGGTCCTGGTTTGGACACTTAGACAAGCTTATTTTTGTTAGGAAATGAGCTTAAACTGTGTTAGCTCATAGACATGAACCTACAGATGTAAAGATGGCAAAAATGCCATCATTTCCACCCACACAGCAGCACCAATTACACCAATTAGACTTAGTTATAATCCATTATTAGCCATTATTATCTTATAGAAACATTTCTGTTACCTTATAATAGGGGTTATTGCGTGATCAGGGCTAAAACTCATGGTTTTCCAATAATAGCGCATAGAAACATCATAAACAGGAGTTCAGGATTCCCTTGTTTAATCCAGTGGTAAGCAAAACAAATAACTGTACTTGTAGCTGTTCCAAAGCAGTGCTTATGTCACACTAATTTTCGAACCCTTGTGAAGCCAGGTTGAGTTGTCCATATAGTACCCTTATTCTGGTCCATGCTTTAGTTCATGCCATTGGCCATTTTTGCCAACTTGCCACATATTCTGGTTGGTAGATTAAAGATGTTAAAATTAAGGCAGCTCAGGTGGCGCAGCGGTAAAAAAAAAAAAAAAAAAAAAAACACTAGCACACCAGAGCTGGGATTTCAAATACATCATATCGAATCTCAGCTCTGCCATCTGACTGGACTGGGCAGCCACATGAACACTGATTGGCTGTTGTTGACAGGGTGGGTAAGCCGGACCAGGGTTCCTCATAACTGGTGCAATTACGACCTCTGCTGGATGATTGATGGCACCTGCGCAGAGTTGGGGAATAATGCTGATCAGGGTGTGGCTCTCCGTGCAAAAGTCTGATCCACATATGAACTCGCCTCATGCAGGTGAAAAGAGGCAGTCGATACTGAGCACGTGCCGGATGCGAAACTCCACAGTCAGCAGTGAAGGGTTGTATCGGTGCAGGTAAAGCGTAATTGGATACGACTAGATTAGGGGAGAAAATTGGGGAAAAAATTCGGAGAAAAAGAGAAAAAAAAAACGTTACAGTTGGTTGGTTACTTGAGGTTACCAGATGTTATTCAGTTTTATTTGGTTTCACTTTTATTAACCTTTTGCAAAAATGAGCAACAGTTAATTTAAAAATTATTAGATTATATTAAAGTTATGAAGTTATACAAGCTCAAACTAATAAAAATGCTTCATATATGGCTAACATTTTAGCCAAAACCTTAACCAAGAAACCACCAGGTTCTGAATTTTCTGAATTATTATATTCCTGCCAACCAGAGAAGAACTGGCTATGTTTATTTAGTGCAAGGGTGAGGCATATGGCAGCTTGGAAAAGCAGTACTAGGGCAGACATCTTCCACTCAGTGGATGTCCCAGACCCGGTTATCTATAAGAAGTTTAGGTTGCAGTAACTTGTTTCTCCTTCCACAGAAGTGTTTTGGTAAACTAATTAACAGCTTCTCATCTCACTGGTTGAGTCTATGGCATTATACTGTATAACTCTGCGCAACTTGCTTGCTCACTATGAGCCTTACAATGTCACACAGCTAAGTTCATTTCCACAGTTGTTTTTCTACCCTCAACAAATAAACCAATAAACAGTTGTGGAGCAGACTTTTTAAAAGATTACTAGAAATAAAAAGCAGTAGCAAAAAGATATAAATGTAGCAGGAACGTTCCCAGCCACTGCCTCTTTCTACCTACTTCTTCACATGAGAACAGTAAAGGTCAACGATCACGTGCTCATCTCTTCCTTCATGGAAATTTGTGACCATGCCAGAAATGAGCCCAGAATCAAATCAAGCATGTTTGTTCAAGGACACAATGTCTCCTGTCTGTGTGGATGAATATCATCATACAGAGATCTAGTAATTTATGCATGTGTTTTGATAGTGTTATTACAAAGTGCAAATGAGGCTGAGAAGTTAATTGCATTATTGGTGTTCACTGGCTTATAATGAGATCATAATGATCAAATTTTTTTTCAACTAGAAACAGAAGAAACACAAAGACTCACAGCAAACAGTGACTAGATAGGTATTAGATATTTGGCTTGCTCAGCTGCTTCTTGCAAACATAGCAATCTACCTTCATATTATTTTTGCTTTGCTAGGGAGAGGCAGTCTCCCCAGTGACTCCAGTAGGCAATCATGAAACTACCAGGCCCTCCTTGATGTTAACACTGCCTTTTTAGATGAATTAAACATCTGTTTCAAAGAATGAAGCCATGCATATGTAATGTCTTATTTCAATATTTTTATAGAAATAGGATATAATTACTTACATAATCACATATTAGTACTTCTTTCATTTGGGTTTGTTTTATATACACTGTAAAAAGTGCTGTTTTATACAGTTTCTATAGAGTTTTTATAGAGTTTTTTACATTAACTTATAAGATATTTCATGTTTTGTCTGGTTAACTTCATTTCATTTATTAAAAAACATCCATTCCTGCATTTTAGGCCTGCAACACATTCCAAAAAAAAGTAAAGACGTTTTGGCAAACACGTCTTAAGATGTGCAACAGTACAGGGTCGTCGTTGTCACATTTTTCCTTTCAAAATTCTCCACACATTCTGTCCTATTGGGGACAGGTCAGGACTGCAGGTCGGCCAGTCCAGTCCAGTACCCGTACCCTCTTCTTCCGCAGCCATGCCTTTGTAATGTGTGCAGCATGTGGTTTTGCATTGTGGAGATCCTCTGGCCATCTATGCTCATCAAAGACTCAGCCTTTCCTTAGTCAAGCACTACAATACAGAGTTACATGCACAAATGCCACTTAAAACTTTACTGTGCAAAAAAGAAGCCTTACGTTAATCATGTCCAGAAGCAGCGTCAACTTCTTTGGGTTCTGAGGCATCTAGGATGGACCATCACACAGTGGAAATATTGTGGTCAGATGAATTAGCATTCCAGGTCTTTTTTTTTTTTTTAAATCCTCTGGCCATCTTTGCTCATCAAAGACTCAGACTTTCCTGGTTGCTGCTTTTGTACCAAATCTTGATTACAATCACCTGTTGACATCACCTGTTTGGAATCACATAATTATTTAGTTTTTTCACCTCATTACTAGCCCTAAATTGCCCCCCCAACTTTTTTTGGAATGTGTTGCAGACCTGAAATGCAGGAATGGAGGAATATTAACATTACAATGAAATGAAGTTAAGCAGACAAAACATGAAATATCTCGGGTTCAAACTGTCTGCAGTTAAATGAAAGTCAAAGTAAATGTAAAATGTGTTTTATTTTAACTGCATTTTCCATACTGTCTCAACTTTTTCTGATTTGGAGTTGTACATATAAAACTGTAAAAACAGTAAAACTGCACAATGCATTGACATGTAAAGCTAAATTTAAACGTTATAAATGTATAAAAAAGAACTCAACCTTTCCACAATAATGAACTGTGCAAATGTTAATATTCTGACTAACGTTCGTGCAGCACTTGACAAAAGTGAGCTCTACTAAACAGCTAACAGAAAATCTAAAAATGAACTCACAAAGCAGAGAAAGATATAAAAAGCACTCCAATTACTGTTTACAAGATCTTTGAGAAATGCCAGTTGAGAGGAACAGTAGAAGTCAAAACATGAGCTGGTATTTTAAAACTGCCTTTAAAAAATGGGTTGCAGACTGAAATCTAATTTGCATATTTCAATTCTAAAAAAAAAATAGAAATGTGTTTGCTTTTAGTGCCTAGCTCTTTACATGTTGAATACATGTTATACAGATGTGAGCACTTCTTAACAGCTACAACAATGACAAAAGAAATCACAGGTCAAGGTTGCTTATCTGTCAACTCCCAAAGCAGCCATGTAAACAGTTTAACAACGTCTTCCTTCCAGTTTGTGTTTTCCTGCACTCTACCAGATCAGGCCGGTTCTCTGCTTCCTCCAATTCTCTTATTTTATTTCCTGGAAAATGTAAAGCTTTCCAAGATAGGACAGGAACTACCAACACCTACTCTATAGCCCATAATTACATTTACATACATGCAGTGGTGCCAAATGTCTGAGACAAGTAAAATGCTTCTATTTTGCAATTATTTTAAAGGTAATACAATTAAATACAATGTAAATACAACCCCAAATCAGAAAAAGTTGGGAGAGTATGAAAAATGCAAATAAAATTAAAATGCAGTGTTAGTTACATTTACTTTGACTTTTATTTGATTGTGGACAGTTTGAACCAAAGATAATTCATGTTTTATCTGCTCAACTTCATTTAATTTGTTAATATACCTCCATTCCTGCATTTCAGACCTGCAACACATTCAAAAAAAGTTGGGACATGGCCAATTTAGGGCTAGTAATGAGGTGAAAAAACTAAATAATGATGTAATTGAAAACAGGTGATATCAACAGGTGCAGCATCCAGGAAAGGCTGAGTCTTTGATGAGCAAAGATGATCCAGTTTGTCAACAAATGTGTGAGAAAATTATTAAAATGTTTAAAAACAATGAACCTCAAAGAAAGATTGGAAGGGATTTGCATTTTTCTCCCTCTACAGTGCATAATATCATTAAACGAGTGAAGGAATTGGGAGGAATTTCAGTGCGTAAAGGCCAAGGGCGCAAGCTTAAGCGGAATGCCCGTGATCATCGATTCCTTAGGCAGCACTGCATCTAGAACCACCACTCAACAATAGCTGATATAACCACATGGGTGAGGGATTACTTTGGCAAACCTTTGTCAAGCACTACAATACAGAGTTACATGCACAAATGCCACTTAAAACTTCACTGTGCAAAAAAAACCCTTATGTTAATCATGTCCAGAAGCGGCGTCAACTTCTCTGGGCTCAAAGGCATCTAGGATGGACCATCACACAGTGGAAACGTGTATTGTGGTCAGATGAATCAGCATTCCAGGTCTTCTTTGGAAAAAATGGATGCCGTGTGCTCCGGACCAAAAACAAAAAGGACCATCCAGACTGTTATCAGCAACAAGTCCGAAAGCCAGGGTCTGTCATGGTATGGGGCTGTGTCAGTGCCCTTGGCAAAGGTCATTTACACTTCTGTGATGGCAGCATTAATGCAGAAAAGTACATTGAGATCGTAGAGTAACACATGCTGCCTTCAAGACGTCATCTTTTCCAGGGACGTTCATGCATCTTTCAACAAGACAATGCAAAACCACATGCTGCTCACATTACAAAGGCATGGCTGTGGAAGAAGAGGGTACGGATACTGGACTGGCCTGCCTGCAGTCCTGACCTGTTCCCAATAGAGTATTTTGAAATGAAAAATGCAACAACGACGACCCCGTACTGTTGCACATCTTAAGACACTAAATCACTTGGTATGCTAAAACGTCTTTTAAGTGTGGTGAAAAGGAGGCAACATTAATGCTAAAGTGGTAAATGCTTTACTGTCCCAACTTTTTTTGGAATGTGTTGCAGACCTGAAATGCAGCAATGGACGTTTATTAATAAATGACAAAATATGAAATATCTCAGGTTCATCCTGTCTGCAATCAAATAAACATCAAAGTAAATGTAAGAAACTCTGTTTTTTTATTATTTGCATTTTCCATGCTGTCTCAACTTTTTCTGATTTGGGGTTGTATTTTGCAATTATTTTGAAGGTAATAGAATTAAATACAATGTAATTACAATCAGCATTGTGAAATGTTATATCCTGACAAATGTACATGAATTTCAGCATTTTTAGTACTTAGTATGACCATATTTTAATTGAACAATAGTTGCAAATGTATTTACTTGAGATCTTGATAATTTCACTAACTCAGTGTCATCTGGAAAGGAAAAGACTGGAAAGAAATTGGACCTTTTGTGCAAATGAACTGACATGGCCAATTAAAAAAAATATACCAGCTTGGTTTTTTATTATTCTTTTAATTAACTGCTGTCAAGATTATTCCAACTGCTGGCCACCATATGGATCGAGTTTTTCCAGAACATTCTGTCTTCTGTTTGGGTCATTTGTAGTGGATTCAAAACAGAAAGATTTTTACTAGAGGTTCAGATTTTTGCTGTCCACTCTAAATAACATATCTTTTTAATCTGCAGGTTTTTTGGTACTGCCATGAGCTGTAGATCAAGGTTTTGTTTTTTTAAATAAGGGTGTTCTGTAGTCTTGTCTTAGTTCTTGTTTTAACTTGCTGATTCACTTTAGGCACTTTTTAAAACCAAGTGGTGAAATTTCAAGCCTGAAACAAACTTAGTCATCAGAGACAAGTCATGCAAAATGCACACAAAGAGCAGTAGTGTGTGTGTTCCTATGTGTGTGTGTGATTGTGAGGGAAGAGGAGATTATGTCAGCTCAAAGAAAAGGTCATTTTCAGGGTCAACATTTCAATGCCATCAACACAGGTGGCCCAGTTTCAAGCCCACTAAACAGGAACCGCTTTAAACAGTGTCTCTCAGAACTATGCTGACACTTACTAAATTTCATGACTAAACTCCTTTTCCATTGCATGGTACTCTAAAGTACTATATGACAGATCCAGAACTATCCATATCATACCTTATGTGCTGCAAGCACCATGGTAACTGTGAATATATTTTAATAGCAGTAGCAACAACTGGACAATTTCTGTTTTGTCCAAAGAAGTCTTAATGCTACAATGTTCAATGCCATAATTAATTTGTTCGTTAATTTAATTTAATTACTGTATGAAGTATATAGTCCTGTAATTAAGTTGATGGACAGGGGAGCAAAGCAGTGGGCCCACCTCTGTTGCTGGCGCACACCTGGCATAGCCCTGCACGTCATTACCCATCAAAAGCCACCAAAAACATTGATGCACAAACTGTAATGAGTGACTGACCCTTGGTTGTTGTTTCACAGAAAACTGAAGATAAAAAACTAGCTAAATCTAGAAAGGTGAGAGGGTTAGGTCAGAACCACAGTGGGTTGCAGCATGCCAGCTACTCAATCCACCCACGTGCTGCAGCACAATTATAGACCAATGCTTCTCCCTAAACCCTTACATTTTAGAAGAAGTAAGGCTGATCGCTGATCCATTTTAGGCTTGATTATACATAAAACAATAATTGTTGTTTAGAGTGAGAGCTCTCTGTGAATTAAGTAAAAATGACAAAACCAGCCATATACCTTACAGTAAAAGCAGTTGTCACAAGCCAAACTGTTACATTAGGAGTCATTTTTGGAAATATCAATATAAACAATATCAAAATAAAACAAATGAACACAGATTTTTTTGAGAACACATGTTATTGAGGTTTTTCCACAAGTTACATATATTTAAACAAGTAGCGTTTGGGTGGTACTGTGGTAAATTGCGCTAGTCCACTACTGCTGGGATCCAAGGTTTGAATCTCTAGTGGTGCTATCGGCCATTTGGGCGTCTACATCCAAATGTGATTGACTATGTCGGGGGCTACCCTGTACAAGGTGTGTTGCTGCATTGTGCCCAGTGATTCCTGCAACCCTGACCAGGATAAAGCAGTAATGAAACATTAAAATGACATAGGAAACAGTACTGCACACTTTCATTTGTGGATTTTGCATGATCTATTGATGATTACAATGCAAATGATATGAACTGTAAAGATTTACACAGAGCACTATAAACAGCTTAGACTGTAAAGCAGCTTATGAAGGAAGGTAGAAAAAAAGCACCAATTTGTATAAACCGTTTACTCCCTTTTATTTATATTGCAGACTTTATCAAATTAGATTATTTTGCATCGATTTTCATTCTTCTGTTTTATTTCTTTTTTTATTGTTTTTTAAGCCAAAATGACAGTAAGATTTGTCAAAACTATAAAAAGCAAGTCAAATGTAAACAAAGGACTTATTCTGAGAACCCAGTGAGTTCCTCTGGAGTCTATCCCAGAATCACTGGTCACAGGATTTGTACAGTCTTTGGAAAGAGAGCCAGTAAATCACAGGGTATATCAGTATATCACACACACACATTTGTTTTTACTTTTACAATCATTCATCTTTAGGCATTTTGGAGAAGCCAACATATTGGTTTACTTTTGGAAGGTTGGAAGAAGGACCATGCTAACATGGGGCAAAACAACCTTCAAACAGACAGCATCCTGAGTTTAAATGAAATCAGGGACCATGAAGCTTTAAGGCACTAACACTAACTGTCATATTTTATTTCAGTTGATAAAATGCATTTGTAGGTTTACTGTAGGTTATTGTACACAGTATAGACCTTTTTATGGTATGGTGCCTTGCTGAAGGCAAGCATAGAGCTACACTGCCTAGAGTTTTATCTCCGGTCACGGTCTTTGATGGCAGAAATGTCTTAGCAGAAGTACCAGACCTAATCTAATGGTAATATTGGACATCCGCAATATAGCATGATGTCAGAGGTGAATGATCACATTGGCAAAGACATCAAGTTCATCTGAGCAGAAGAAGGCCGTAGTAAACCACTTCAGTACTCTAGAGAAAACCAAATGACAAAATGACTGGCGGTATAATACCAGAAGATAGGACCCTCAAGTCAGAAGGCATTTTTCCATACTGATGAAGAGCTGTAGGTTCCTTTGAGTACAGCTTGCGTCTATGCCACAGCTAGGTCAAAAGCCTTCCGGATGCCTGGTTTGATTAAAAAAATAAAAGCTGCAAAACAAAATCACAATCAGAACTTAGAATGTTCAAAGCATGAACCTTGGCAAGATAGAAGTTATGAAGATGGAAATAGATTGCCTTACATCAGCCTCCTTGGGATCAGTGAGCTAAAATGGACAGGATGTTTTGATGTTTCAGTGTTTTGATTTCTAAAAAAAAGAGTGACAACTTAGTACAGGGTGGAGAGGGGCATTTGTTCCTTGAACTGAGACAACATGAGAACCTACCAGTAGCCCATGTTTAAATCTGGCATCATACTAGCAGCGTCCAACCATTCCAGGAGTTAATCATCGTAAGGGAATAGGTATGAATCAGTGTTTCAATTCTATGTCCATCATTACACCCGACTGTTAGTTGTTTTTTTTTATATTTAGGCACACAATGTAGTGGGGTGCGTACCACTACAACTGGAGGTGTTTTTATATGGTGTTCAATAAGGTTGGTGCTTCTAGAGAGGGGTGAAAAGATGACAGAGAACTCTGCAGTGATTTGGAGTACAATTACTGACTGTAGTCCATCTGCTTCTCTGCATGCTTTGTTGGTGGTGTGTTAGTGTGTGTTAGTGTGTGTTGTGCTGGTATGAGTGGATAACACACAGCAATGCTGATGGAGCTTTTAAACACCTCACTGTCACTGCTGGACTGAGAATAGTCCACCAACCAAATATATCAAGCCAACAGCGCCCCATGGGCAGCGTCCTGTGACCACTGATAAAGGTATAGAAGATGACCAACTCAAACAGCAGCAATAGATGAGCAATTTGTCTCTGACTTCACATCTACGAGGTGGACAAACTAGATAGGAGTGTCTAATAGAGTGGACAGTGAGTGGACATGGTATTTAAAAACTCCAGGAGTGCTTCTGTATATGATCCACTCATACCAGCACAACACACACTAACACACCACCACCATGTCATAGTAACTGCAGTGCTGAGAGTGATCCACCACCTAAATAATACCTGCTCTGTGGTGGTCCTGTGTGGGTCCTGACCATTGAAGAACAGAGTAAAAGGAGGTTAAAAAAGAATGTAGAGAAACAGATGGACTACAGTCAGTAATTGTAGAACTACAAAGTGCTTCTACTATGTGGTAAGTAGAGCTGATAAAATGGACAAAAAGCGAGTGTAGAAACAAGGAGGTGGTTTTATATACACGACCAGTGGCAACGATGAGTTTCGAACTGAGGTGTTCAGAATCTCGGTGCTGGTGTGCTAACGGAATATCTCACTGCGCCACATGGGTGCCATGTCTAGCAGCTATCTCATTATTAATGTCAGCTCATCACCTTAAGCATAACCCCCAAGCAAAACTTAAATGATATATCTTACTAGCAGAGGTGAACTCTCATGTCCCTCTAAAAAGGCCAAAGATATTCTAAAAATAACAATTGTTTTTAATAAGCAATTAACATTTAAACAAATGCAAATTTAAGCAAATAAATCCTTTATACCTGCCTATTTAATTTGTGTAGAGTGAGATTAGAAAATGCTTTTTCTCTCCCTATTAAAATTGCTCTGCCTCTGCTGCTGTTGAAAGAAATGTTGATAATATTGGTAGTCCATAAATGTACAGATGGGCAGGCAATAGTAATTTATCAAAATACATAAAGAATAGCCAGAATAAGTTAATCAAAACCTTGGTGTAATAATCCACCCACAGGAACAAGCAAATTCAGCGCACTGCTGCAACATGGACTTTTTTATTCCGGAAGATAAGGCAATAGGTGGGAAGCCATCTGTTGTTTTATCATTCAGATTTCCTCATTCAGTCAGGATATGGCTGCAGGCCCTTCAATGCCACCAGGGGCTCTGTCAGCAGTTTTGGGAAAAGGAACTGGTACTGTTTAATTTTTTTCAAGAGAAGAATTGGTTCATTGGTCTGTCATGACAACTACAATTCAGTGAGAGTGTTTGATTTGGTTCAGTATTGTCCCAGAAAAGGTTGTAACAGTATTAAAAATGAAATAAAAAAAATGCAGTGTTTTTTACAATTACTTTGACATGTTTTGTCAGGCCAACTTAATTTCATTTGTTAATATACTGTACATCCATTCCTGCATTTCAGGCCTGCAACACATTTCTTTTCACAACACCTAAAAGACGTTTTGGCCTTGAGGATACCAAGCAACCCAAACTGATTCCAAAACTGGACCTTTAGATTAAGGTGTAAATATATATATTTTTTAATTTATTGGTCAACCACAAGTCATTTTTAGAAAGCAGAAAGGGAAATGTGATACAAGTTAAAATTGCTAGGAAAACAAGTCTTCTCAGTTGATTTACAAATAGTCTATGCTCAGAGAAGCACAGAAAGTGGTGGCTGACCCATTTCAATTGATTCATGCTGAGTACCAGCTCATACCCTCTGTTACAGAATCCCAAGGTGCAAAACTAACTGTATTTAAATTTATTTTGTGCCTGCGTTTATAAAAAATGTAACCATTAAGACCTAGAAAACTGTGCAATATACACTATATATCTTAATGCTTCAGCATACCAAAAGATTTTGGAAAATTTCATGCTCCCAACTTTGTGGGAACAGTTTGGGGATGGCCCCTTCCTGTTCCAACATGACTGCGCACCAGTGCACAAAGCAAGGTCCATAAAGACATGGATGAGCGAGTTTGGTGTGGAAGAACTTGACTGGCCTGCACACAGTCCTGACCTCAACCCAATAGAACACCATTGGGATGAATTAGAGTGGAGACTGCGAGCCAGGCCTTCTCGTCCAACATCAGTGTCTGACCTTACAAATGCGCTTCTGGAAGAATGGTCAAAAATTCCCATAAACACACTCCTAAACCTTGTGGAATGCCTTCCCAGAAGAGTTGAAGCTGTTATAGCTGCAAAGGGTGAGCTGACATCATATTAAACCATATGGATTAAGAATGGGATGTCACTTAAGTTCATATGCATGTGAGAGCAGACGAGCAACTACTTTTGGCAATATAGTACATTTGAACCACCCTTCAAAACTGTACAGCAATGCCTATTTCATAACAGTTGTTCAAGAACATATAAAATGCTGTACTTATGTTAGTTAATTATAGTACACATGTTGAATCCAGCAGACATTGGCAGCATAAAAACCTAAATGACTTTTAAAGACAAAATCACTATGGCCCGATGACTGGGCTATAAAGATGATTATCTCTGAAACAGTAACTTTGGTTCAAATTGCAAATATTTGTAATGATGATGGGGTGAATGTGTCACAATAAACAGTGCATCAAACCCTTCTATGTATAGGGTTGCGTAATCGCTTCTCCACTATTGAAAACACCTACAATGGACAAACAGGCATCAGAACTGGGCACTGGGCAACAGAAGAACATCAATGTGGATGGGTGGTATATATACATCATTTACCAACAGAAAAAAATGGCACCAGGATGCACTGTAAGCCAATACACCTTGCAGCGTACAGAAGTTAAAAGACATGCTGGCAATATCCTGGTACCTGATTACCACATAACTCCTTCAGATGTCTTATGGAGTCCATGTCCCAGCAGCTAACCATGACCCAAGATAAAGCAATGGTAAGACATGAAAATAAAAATGAATAAAAAATGAAACATGACTCCAAAAATACTATTTTCCATATGCAAAAATATGGACTTCAGTTTTACCAATATTTCACTGGAAGTGGAGATACTTAGAAGCAATTTAAATATTATGGGGGGACATAATATCGCCATCCCCCATGTCTATGTCCACAAAGCCACAGCTCAGAAGACTAGTAATGATGAGCAGCAGTTAAAGGAAAGCCCCCTTAGCCAGTTTTTATAGCACCATCAAGTTCAGTATATGGATACCAGACCATGAGCTTGTTAGACATCCCATTTAAAAACAAATGTTAATACAATAAAATAGAGTGCAAAAACTTCTCAAAAGACTTTGTACCACGTCTGGGGTCATTTGTGCCCATTCAGTCAAATGAGAATTTGTATGGCTGGGCACTGATGCTGGTCAAGAAGGCCTTAATTAATGTTTCAGGTCATACCAAAGCTTTTCCAAAGCTATTCTTCATGTCTTTACTGACCTTACTTTGGCCACAGAGGTACAATCATGCTGGAAAAAGAAAGTTCCTTCCCTAAACTGTTGCTACAAAGTTGGAAGCATATAATTTCCTTAATAAAATTGATTTGACACCCATTAGCAATAATTGTGGCTGAACACACATGAATTCAAAAATTAGAAGGGATCTCCCAATACTTTTATACATATAGCGTACATAGTTTGTTTACAGATCCCTCCCATAAATGAGTAGAATAAAAGAAATGATGCCTAATACCTTTGCAGAAACAAAAAAATGGATCTTTAAGCTTTTTATATGTAAATAGGAGATACACACATGATCCAGTAAGCAACATAAAAAAAAATACAGGTGGATAAAATAAAAATTGATTTAAGCTGTTGGGAGTTTTATGTTGAAATAGGAAATTGTGGTAAAATGCTTTTCTGTCTTGAATTTAGTCCATTTAAAGGCAAAAAGACCACAAATTAATAACAGTGGAACTTTGGGGCAAAGCTGTCATTTACAATTTCAGCTTTACAATGTCAGCAGTAGGAAATAATTATTTTGTTTTCAGCATTTTCTTTAATATTTAAGCAATTTCTTTTGGCAGTCTTTAGTTTTTGGCTTTATTTTTTGGGTTGTACATCCATTGTATGATGAAAAAACTTTGGTTCTAACAGGTTTCAGCAGATGTGTTCTTCGACTTTTGTTTACTTAAACTTGAGAAATGAAATGTTCACTATGGAAGCACTTCTGTAAGTCGCTCTGGATAACAGCGTCTGCTAAATGCAGAAAATGTAAATGTAAATGTACACGAATAATGCTTTTTTTTCTAGAAAAGTATGTATTTATGTATTTCCTAAGCATTATGAATTAGTTTTTAAAATTATTATAAATAATAAGCTATGAACTGCACCACAGCCATCTCTCATAACAACATAAACTAATGCAAAACTGAAAATTACACACATACATTAACAGAAATCCAGACAATCATATAAAGGTAAAACTCTTTGGCAATAATTTATGCTTGAGGAACGAATGGTTGCACATACACTGATCAGGCATAACATTATGACCACTGACAGGTGCAGTGAATAACACTGAGTGATCTCTTCATCACGGCACCTGTTAGTGGGTGGGATATATTAGGCAGCAAGCGAACATTTTATCCTCAAAGTTGATGTGTTAGAAGCAGGAAAATTAGACAAGTGTAAGGATTCAAGTTGTTCAAATTGTGATGGTTAGATGACTGGGTCAGAGCATCTCCAAAACTGTAGCTCTTGTGGGGTGTTCCCAGTCTGCAGGGGTCAGAATCTATTAAAAGTGGTCCAAGGAAGGAACAGTGGTAAACCGGCGACAGGGTCATGGGCCGTCAAGGCTCATTGATGCACGTGGGGAGCAAAGGCTGGCCCGTGTGGTCCGATCCAACAGACGAGCTACTGTAGCGCAAATTGCTGAAGAAGTTAATGCTGGTTCTGATAGAAAGGTGTCAGAATACACAGTGCATCACAGTTGCAGGGCTGTATTGGCAGCGAAAGGGGGACCAAAACAATATTAGGAAGGTGGTCATAATGTTATGCCTGGTCGGTGTATGATTCTACAAATACCATGCCACAGTGAAATATAAAAGAAAGGACACTATAATACCCAGGTGGAGCTGAGCATACACTATATTGCCAAATGTATTTGGACACACATCCTTTTGATTGAGTTTTGGGTTTTAGCCACACCCATTGCTAACAGGTGTATTAAATCAATTATTTCAAATATATTATGTTTTAAATGTGTGTCAACAGTTTAAAGAAGTCAGTTTATGTTTCCTGCTCCAGCATGACTGTGCCCCTGTCCACACAGCAAGGTCCATAAAGAAAGACATGGTTTGACAGGTTTGGTGTCAAGTAACATTTGTGGCCTGGATAGAGCCCTGACATCAACACCAGTGAACACTATTGGATTGAACTGGATGGTTGTTTGCAAAACAGGCCTCCAACAGCTTTCCCATAGACACTTCAAAATATAGATTGGACAAACTCCATTTTAATACTAATGGATTGGGAATGGCATATCCAACTTATCTAATGGTTAGGTGTCTGCATACTTATGGTGATTTAGTGTGTCCTTTATCCATATTGATATACAGCAGGAAAGTTTACCAATAACAGAAAGCACAGTTTAAAGTAGATAAGGCTAATTATGCTTTTAACTTTTGACAGTGTAAAGTCAGCCTGACCACGACCAAAGCCATTTGGCCAGAATCTGGGATTATACGTTTATGTTTAAACCTATGCATTAAAATGTGTTAGTGGTAATTTTAACATCTATTTCCATTCCCAACTCTGTAAAAATGTCACAATGGATTTTTATTGCAACACCAGACAGCAGCTAATCAGATGGCACATGTTAAACCTGAAGTTATGCGGGTCTTTCTTGTCTCTGCTCGTTATCTCTGGCATTTCCCTGGTTTCTGTCAATGCTGTTGGATCAGTGAATCCTGACAGATGCTCTGGAAAGCACGGCAGCATGAAGGGTTCTGTGAAAGGTTGAGGAGTGGAGGTGCAGATACATGTTACTGAGGCATAACAAGGTATCTGTGGGACTCTCGTGTATGAGGTATATTTCTGGGATATGTCAGAATAGTAATGGTAGTGGTGAATCACGAGATTTCCAGCAGTCAGGGTCAGGGCATTCCCTGACATTTAGCTCTGGGTCTCTAATGACATTATCCAACCCATCACCCCCTCCCCATCACACACTCATCTTTATGCTAAATCTACTAAGCACATGTAAGCATCAACGTACTGAAATACAATATCATGATCAACCTACTGGCTATGCATTTAATTACAAATACTGCAGTTAGATCAATTCTGGATAGGCGACATTAGATGGCCAAAAGTATGCAGAGACCTGACCATGAGCTTGTTAGACATACTTCAACAAATCCATGAGCATTTATATGAAGTTGTTCCACATTCAACTGTAAGTCTGTGGGAATTTGTGCCCATTTATCACAGTTTGAACCCAAAATATTTAATGTTTTGTGTGCTCAGCTTAATTTCATTTATTAATAAACATCCATTCCTGCATTTCAGACCTGCAACACATTTTAAAAAGGTTGGGACAGGGGCAATTTAGAGCTAGTGAGGTGAAAAAAACTAAATAATGACATGATTCCAATGACATGATGTCAACAGGTGATTGTTATCATGGTTTGGTACAAAAGCAGCATCCAGGAAAGACTGAGTCTTTGATGAGCAAAGCTGGCCAGAGGATCTCCAGTTTGTCAACAAATGTGTGAGAAAATTATTAAAATGTTTAAAAGCAATGTGCCTCAAAGAAAGATTGGAAGGGATTTACATATTTCTCCCACTACAGTGCATAATATCATTAAACGATTCAAGGAATCGGGAGGAATTTCAGTGCGTAATCGCCAAGGATGCAAGTTTAAGCTGAACGCCTGTGATCTTCAAGCCCTCAGATGGCACTGCATCAAGAACCACCACTCAACAATAGCTGACATAACCACCTGGGCAAGGGATTACTTTGGCAAACCTACAATACGGAATAAAACGCATAACCGCCACTTAAAATTTTACTGTGCAACAAAGAAGCTTTATGTTAACCATGTCCAGAAGAGGCATCGACTTCCCTGGGCTCGGAGGCATCTAGGATGGACCATCACACAGTGGAAATGTATATTGTGGTCGCAGGAATCAGCATTCCAGGTCTTTTTTGGAAAAAATGGAGATTAAAAGGACCATCCAGACTGTTATCAGCAACAAGTCCAAAAGCCAGGGTCTGTCATGGTATGGGGCTGTGTCAGTGCCCTTCGCAAAGGTCATTTACACTTCTGTGATGGCAGCATTAATGCAGAAAAGTACATTGAGATCTTAGAGCAACATATGCTGCTTTCAAGACATCATCTTTTCCAGGGACGTCCATGTATTTTCAACAAGACAGTGCAAAACCACATGCTGCACACATTACAAAGGCATGGCTGTAGAAGAAGAGGGTACCAGTCCTGACCTGTTCCCAATAGAGATTGTGTATAAAATTTTGAAACGACAACCCCGTACTGTTGCATATTAAGACGTGTTTGCAGGAAGAATGGGACAAAATAAAAGCTAAAACACTAAATCACTTGGTCTCCTCGGTGCCAAAACGTCTTTTAAGTGTGGTGAAAATTAATGGCAACATTACAATGCTTTACTGTCCCAACTTTTTTTGGAATGTGTTGCAGACCTTGAAATGCAGGAATGGATGTTTATTAATAAACGAAATGAAGCTGAGCAGATAAAACATGAAATATCTCAGGTTTATCCTGTCTGCAATCAAATCAGTCAAAGTAAATGTAAGAAACTCTGTGTTTTTTATTATTTGCATTTTCCATGCTGTCCCAACTTTTTCTGATTTGGGGTTGTAAATAAACAAATAGATCTATATGTATTACTGTATGTTTGTGGTTTGTACAACAATAATGGGAATGTTTCAAATAAGTTAAAAATATAAATCCTAACTGCAACCTGTTTTACAGATCAAGCTTTTAGCAGTACCGTCATTTCAGCCAGTCTCCCAGTTCAGTTTTTCCCAAGCACCAAGCTGCTAGAATGTAAATGTGTTTAAATCATTTGAATAATTTTTCAATATGGAAAAGCAAACCAAATCTTTATTACTTTCCAGCTACGTTTGCATCAGCTTTCAGAAATAATGCACCATTTCTGTGAAAGTGATATTTTATTTCTGGGGAAGACACGTTTATTGAGTTTATTCATGATACAGTTATTCATAAAAAAGCCTCTGTTGCTTTTATTAGGGTTTGAGTGTCTGCATGTGTTACACAGCTTCTTCTGTGCCATGAAGTGGCTGGTGCATCCTTCCAAAACTAGAGAACTAGACTGTATATCATGCTGTTTGGACTTGGCATTTGGTAGTGCTTTGTCTCCACCCCCATCTCTCTCTCTGTCCTTCTCTCTTTGATTCCTTTAACTCATCCTATACACTGACAGGGTAGAACAAGCGGACTCTAGGAAAGACCATTAATCCTTGTCATATGATGAGAAGTAGATTGTAGCACCCATACTGCATGCAGAAAGTACTTAAATATCATTTGATTTTCTTTAATCAATTCTTTTTACTACTTTATGTATGCATTTTCTCCCTTTCTTCCACAATTCTGTGTAGCCAGTTAGTCTTGGCAGCTGGGAACCCCGATCTTATCCTTAAGATCTTAAGATTGGATTCGTGTGTGAGGCCAGTCTTGCACACGGAGAGTCACACACTGATCTTTGCGTTCCTCCACACTGCATCCTGTCCTTACACTGCATCAAAGACCCCACCCCCTTTTTAGTGCCGCAGACTAGTGGCCAATTTTGTCTGCTGCAGGTACTGCCAATTGTGCCAATCACTAGCAGAGTCGAGATTTTAACTTGGAGTGTTCTGAATCCCAGCGCTGGTGCGCTAGTGCTGCGCCACCTAAGCTCCTTTAACCAATTCCTGAAGAACCCCTAAATGCCATTTTACATTTTTATGTATGCTTATAGGGCTTAGTGGGTAGCACTGTTGCCTCACAGCAAGAGGGTCCTGGGTTTGATCCCCAGGCGGGGCAGTCCGTTTGCATGTTCTCCCCGTGTCTGCTAGGTTTCCTCCGGGTGCTCCGGTTTCCTCCCACAGTCCAAAAACATGCAGTCAGGTTAACCGGAGACACAGAATTTCCCTATAAGTGAATGTGAGTGTGTGTGTGTGTGTGTGTGTGTATGAGTGTCTGCCCAGCGATGGACTGGCATCCTGTCCAGGGTGTTACTGTGTGCCTTGCGCCCATTGAAAAGCTGGGATAGGCTTCAGCACTATCCCCGCAACCCTAATTGGATAAGCGGTTAAGAAATTGAGTTCTGAATTCCAGTGCTGGTGCGTTAGTGCTATGTATGCTTGTATGTTTTTAATTACCAGATCTAGACTTTAATCTGTCTAAGGATCATCTTTACATGGTTACACTAATTAAAATGGATTATTACTGTTTATGAAGATGCAATTTAGAAACACCCTTTATATCCTTTTAATATTCCTAAAAACAGGTTAGCTTGCTAATTCCAGCTAAGCTATTTTAGTTCAATATATTCTTGATTTGCACCATTATAAGCCCACACAGAGAATATAGAAAGTTCCTTATAAGGATTAACCAGAAGTACAAATAGATTCCAGGTTCCCAGCTGCTCCACTATGTCACCTTAGTAGTATTTACACTTTTTGTTGCTTAACAGTCTATGACGTATTCTGTGGCCTCCTTTTTAAAGATTAGAAAGGGTAAGAATGCAGACACACTATGCCTAAATGAAGCATAACGTAAAAAGTGTCCAAAAGCATTTAGGTTGAAAAGACTCTCCACACTGCATAGACTCAGTCTTCCTCCTAAATAGGGCCATCAGTGTCAAGAAAGAAAGGAAGGAAAGAAAGAAAGAAAAAAAAGAAAGAAAGTAAGGAAGGAAGGAAGGAAGGAATGAAGAGAAGGAAGGAAGGAATGAAGAGAAGGAAGGAAGGAATGAAGAGAAGGAAGGAAGGAATGAAGAGAAGGAAGGAAGGAATGAAGAGAAGGAAGGAAGGAATGAAGAGAAGGAAGGAAGGAATGAAGAGAAGGAAGGAAGGAATGAAGAGAAGGAAGGAAGGAATGAAGAGAAGGAAGGAAGGAATGAAGAGAAGGAAGGAAGGAATGAAGAGAAGGAAGGAAGGAATGAAGAGAAGGAAGGAAGGAATGAAGAGAAGGAAGGAAGGAATGAAGAGAAGGAAGGAAGGAATGAAGAGAAGGAAGGAAGGAATGAAGAGAAGGAAGGAAGCAAGCAAGCAAGGAAGCAAGAGAAGCAAGCAAGCAAGCAAGCAAGGAAGCAAGGGAAGCAAGGGAAGCAAGCAAGGGAAGGAAGGAAGGAAGGAAGGAAGGAAGGAAGGAAGGAAGGAAGGAAGGAAGGAAGGAAGGAAGGAAGGAAGGAAGGAAGGAAGGAAGGAAGGAAGGAAGGAAGGAAGGAAAGTTCAGTGCACCTTTTTAACCCCTGTGTGGTGAAAAATGATGCTATTTATTATTATTTTAACCTCAGACTCCTTGCTTTTGGCTCATTTTGTGTGAAGAACATAAAATAACATATTTCTAATGAGTTCACACTGTACACCCCCTACACATTTATATTACACGTGGTGTTCGGGTCCACTGGACCCGCAGGTATAAAAGTGTGTCCCTTTACTATGTCTGTCTCAATGGGTGGGTTCGAAGGAGAGAGCTAGGGAGCATTTATCATCATCCTACGCGCACTCATGAGAATGAGGCTGTTCGAAATCCTAGATGCCTTAATAAACTGTCTAGTTAGGCATCTTAAAATTTCAATGTTATTTTGACTCAAGAATGAGTGAGCATTCAGCATTCAGTGCAGCAGCTCTTCTCTCACAGAAAAAAAAAAAAAAAAACACATGGCTGACGTTGCGGAGAAACGAGTTATTTTCAAACGTAAATAAATTCTTATTGATTTTTAACTTGTATAAACTTGTACTTAGTGTATTTATTTGCAAGTTCGGGCTTGTCAGCGAATTTAACTGTTTTCGGTACACGGAGGGAGATGTTAGGTGACCTGCTAGCACTCTGTGCCACCCCATCCCATTGGTTTGAATGGCAAGATGCTAACTGTGTTAGCTTAGTAAGCGAAACCTGATGGAATCGCTTTCTAAGTAGTGCGTTCGAATAACCTGCCTTATAAGTCATTGACTTATTAGAATCCTTTCTCATCACAGAGACACACTCACAGCAGGACATGTTGTAGTAGGACAGAGTGCCAAACAGAGAGAGGCAGACAGACAGAAAGGCAGACAGACAGAGAGAAACAAAGAGACAGGCAGAGAGACAGAGAGAGAGAGAAACAGACAAACAGACAGAAACAGACGGACTCGGACTCAGCTTTATTGTCATTCAAAACCATTTACATGATTAGAACAAAATGCAGTTACTTAGGTCTCGGTGTGTGTAACATAATAAAATATAAAGTATAAATAGCAAAAAAAAAAAAAAAAAAAAAAAAAAAAAAAGACAGAGCGAAACAAAGAGACAGGCAGAGAGACAAAGAGAGAAACAGACATAGATAAAAACAAACACACAGGAAGGCAGGCAGTCAGAGAGAGACAGACATACAGAGAGACATGCTGATACAGACAGAGACAGAGACAGACAGAGAGACAGACAGACACAGCATACAGTGTATCACAAAAGTGAGTACACCCCTCACATTTCTGCAAATATTTTATTATATCTTTTCATGGGACAACACTATAGAACTAAAACTTGGATATAACTTAGAGTAGTCAGTGTACAACTTGTATAGCAGTGTAGATTTACTGTCTTCTGAAAATAACTCAACACACAGCCATTAATGTCTAAATGGCTGGCAACATAAGTGAGTACACCCCACAGTGAACATGTCCAAATTGTGCCCAAAGTGTCAATATTTTGTATGACCACCATTATTATCCAGCACTGCCTTAACCCTCCTGGGCATGGAATTCACCAGAGCTGCACAGGTTGCTACTGGAATCCTCTTCCACTCCTCCATGATGACATCACGGAGCTGGTGGATGTTAGACACCTTGAACTCCTCCACCTTCCACTTGAGGATGCGCCACAGGTGCTCAATTGGGTTTAGTCCATCACCTTCACCTTCAGCTTCCTCAGCAAGGCAGTTGTCATCTTGGAGGTTGTGTTTGGGGTTGTTATCCTGTTGGAAAACTGCCATGAGGCCCAGTTTTCGAAGGGAGGGGATCATGCTCTGTTTCAGAATGTCACAGTACATGTTGGAATTCATGTTTCCCTCAGTGAACTGCAGCTCCCCAGTGCCAGCAACACTCATGCAGCCCAAGACCATGATGCTACCACCACCATGCTCGACTGTAAGCAAGATACAGTTGTCTTGGTACTTCTCACCAGGGCGCCGCCACACATGCTGGACACCATCTGAGCCAAACAAGTTTATCTTGGTCTCGTCAGACCACAGGGCATTCCAGTAATCCATGTTCTTGGACTGCTTGTCTTCAGCAAACTGTTTGCGGGCTTTCTTGTGCGTCAGCTTCCTTCTGGGATGACGACCATGCAGACCGAGTTGATGCAGTGTGCGGCGTATGGTCTGAGCACTGACAGGCTGACCTCCCACGTCTTCAACCTCTGCAGCGATGCTGGCAGCACTCATGTGTCTATTTTTTAAAGCCAACCTCTGGATATGACGCCGAACACGTGGACTCAACTTCTTTGGTCGACCCTGGCGAAGCCTGTTCCGAGTGGAACCTGTCCTGGAAAACCGCTGTATGACCTTGGCCACCATGCTGTAGCTCAGTTTCAGGGTGTTAGCAATCTTCTTATAGCCCAGGCCATCTTTGTGGAGAGCAACAATTCTATTTCTCACATCCTCAGAGAGTTCTTTGCCATGAGGTGCCATGTTGAATATCCAGTGGCCAGTATGAGAGAATTGTACCCAAAACACCAAATTTAACAGCCCTGCTCCCCATTTACACCTGGGACCTTGACACATGACACCAGGGAGGGACAACGACACATTTGGGCACAATTTGGACATGTTCACTGTGGGGTGTACTCACTTATGTTGCCAGCTATTTAGACATTAATGGCTGTGTGTTGAGTTATTTTCAGAAGACAGTAAATCTACACTGCTATACAAGTTGTACACTGACTACTCTAAGTTATATCCAAGTTTCATGTCTATAGTGTTGTCCCATGAAAAGATATAATGAAATATTTGCAGAAATGTGAGGAGTGTACTCACTTTTGTGATACACTGTACATGCATCAAATGAATGTATGCAACACACAATAAAGCTGACCCTCTTGTTGTATAGGCGAGCATGAATAGACTGTGTTCAATGGGACTGCTGTGTAGACTGAGGTGTAGACTGATACATATGCTGTATCTGTTCAGGGGGGTGCTTCTTACACTAACAAATGTTTTACATTTTTTAAAGGTCGATTCATTTTGATTTGTTTAAAGTAAACACGTTTTTTCAGACATTTTGAAAGTGATGTTAACCAAATATGATGTCTTTATTGTTTGTGAACATCTTAAAGTAAACATCTGATATTTTGTATGTTAAGTAAGTTATGGTTGTATTGATTTAAAAACACAGTAATGCGGTGGGTCCACCAGACCCGCAAACGTTGGCTGAGTAACAAAACTATGAACACCACACAAGAGTTAAATGCTGCAAATGTATCTTGAATCTTACATTGCTGCAATTAGATTTTAAAAACATATGAAGATATTACAAGCAATACAAGCAGTAAAAATAAAAATTTGAATAGTAAATCAGCAGTGTTAAAATGGTCTGATGAGAGAAACAACATGCGTTTCACATATGAATGCATGCATTTATTCCAGAACAGTGCAAAGTAACACAGCTCACACATGCATCATCCTGACAGGCCTCATTTGCTGTAGTCGAACTCATGCTACTCGATTATGTGCAAGTGTAGCCGGAAATGATGGAATGGCGCTGCAATCTTTATTTAATCTAGGTAAGTAGCTCTACACAGATGCTGCTGAGCTCGAGCGCAAATTGGATGTTTTGTGTTGTGTGTGCTCTGATATAATGGCTGTGTTAATGTAACTAGAGTCAATAATGTAAAAAAGGCAGCATGTGGCTCATCTATTTAAAAAGCTTGTTAACCGGCCACTGTTGCGTACTGCTTTTTACATTCATTCACTAGTAACAATTTTGACTTACTAGAAAAGATAACATCTGTATTTAACTGTATACATCTTAGATGTGCAAAAAGAAATGTAACAAATTATTGAATTATCATCTATTTATTTTTCAGGGTTCAAATGGCCCACAGGTCCTTTAAATTAAATGGATGAAAATAACAGACTTTTATAAACAACAAAAGGGCTAGCATCTGGGCCTCATCCTTTTAGATTTCTAGCTCTTGAGAGATGTAAGAGATTTATTTATTAGGATTTTAACGTCATGTTTTACACTCCTTGGTGAGAGAGGAAACCCACACAGACACGTGGAGAACATGCAAACTCCACACAGAAAGGACCCGGCCCCCCCGCCTTGGGATTGAACCCAGGACCGTCTTGCTGTAGGGCGACAGTGCTACCCACTGAGTCACTGTGCTGCCCAAGATATAGGAGAATCAGTTAGTAGGTGAAAACAGGCATTATTTACTACTTTACTATTTTACTACTGTATGGATACTGTGTTAAATAAATACAGTTGTGCTGTAATAATTTGTTGTAACAACTATGTTTTTAACTTGTTGATTTTATAACATTGACAGTATTAAAAAAACACAATCTTGCACATGAAGGGCCAAGTAATGATAATTAATGCCGTTTTATCTGCTTAGTCAATGGTGTCTATTAAAGCTCCCAATTTCTACAAATCTATGCATCTAAAAACATTCCTTCAGTTATTTATTGTCTGTTTTACCACCGATTTATCCTATTCAGGGTTGCGGTGGGTCTGATTCATTGGGTGAAAGGCAGGAAACACCCCAGACAGGTCTACAGTCCATCACAGGACACACACATTCGCTTACACTTACGGCAACTTCTAGTAGCTCAAACTGGCCTGACTACATGTCTTTGGACCTGTGGGAGGAAACCGGAGCACCCAGAAGAAACCCACATAGACACAGGGAGGACATACAAACTCCACACAGAAAGGACTCTAAACTTTAAACTTCACCTAAATAGAAAACAATTACCAATGAGGGACCCATGTGCAGCTGTCTACTAATTCTTGACCAGACAGTTGGTGCCTTAAAAGGACAGTAGGAATCACCGTTGCAGCAAGAAGGCGACTACCCATCCAACAATCCCTTCCTCAGACACAGCCAGTAGTGACTGAAAAGTGTCTGAGCAGGACGGTGTCAATGCTGCAACTTGAACTGAAGCTCATGAAAATGGAACACCCCCAGGTTTGATTACTTTAAACACTTACATGCTATAATATACACTCACTCACTCACTCACTCACTTTCTTAACTGCTTATACAATCAGGGTTGATGTGCTGGAGCCTATGCCAGCTTTTCAATGGGCACAAGGCACACAGTAACACCCTGGACGGGGCGCCAGTCCATCGCAGGGCAGACACACATACAGTGTATCACAAAAGTGAGTACACCCCTCACATTTCTGCAAATATTTCATTATATCTTTTTATGGGACAACACTATAGACATGAAACTTGGATATAACTTAGAGTAGTCAGTGTACAGCTTGTATAGCAGTGTAGATTTACGGTCTTCTGAAAATAACTCAACACACAGCCATTAATGTCTAAATAGCTGGCAACATAAGTGAGTACACCCCACAGTGAACATGTCCAAATTGTGCCCAAATGTGTCGTTGTCCCTCCCTGGTGTCATGTGTCAAGGTCCCAGGTGTAAATGGGGAGCAGGGCTGTTAAATTTGGTGTTTTGGGTACAATTCTCTCATACTGGCCACTGGATATTCAACATGGCACCTCATGGCAAAGAACTTTCTGAGGATGTGAGAAATAGAATTGTTGCTCTCCACAAAGATGGCCTGGGCTATAAGAAGATTGCTAACACCCGGAAACTGAGCTACAGCATGGTGGCCAAGGTCATACAGCGGTTTTCCAGGACAGGTTCCACTCGGAACAGGCTTCGCCAGGGTCGACCAAAGAAGTTGAGTCCACGTGTTCGGCGTCATATCCAGAGGTTGGCTTTAAAAAATAGACACATGAGTGCTGCCAGCATTGCTGCAGAGGTTGAAGACGTGGGAGGTCAGCCTGTCAGTGCTCAGACCATACGCCGCACACTGCATCAACTCGGTCTGCATGGTCGTCATCCCAGAAGGAAGCTGACGCACAAGAAAGCCCGCAAACAGTTTGCTGAAGACAAGCAGTCCAATAACATGGATTACTGGAATGCCCTGTGGTCTGACGAGACCAAGATAAACTTGTTTGGCTCAGATGGTGTCCAGCATGTGTGGCGGCGCCCTGGTGAGAAGTACCAAGACAACTGTATCTTGCCTACAGTCAAGCATGGTGGTGGTAGCATCATGGTCTTGGGCTGCATGAGTGTTGCTGGCACTGGGGAGCTGCAGTTCATTGAGGGAAACATGAATTCCAACATGTACTGTGACATTCTGAAACAGAGCATGATCCCCTCCCTTCGAAAACTGGGCCTCATGGCAGTTTTCCAACAGGATAACGACCCCAAACACAACCTCCAAGATGACAACTGCCTTGCTGAGGAAGCTGAAGGTAAAGGTGATGGACTAAACCCAATTGAGCACCTGTGGCGCATCCTCAAGTGGAAGGTGGAGGAGTTCAAGGTGTCTAACATCCACCAGCTCCGTGATGTCATCATGGAGGAGTGGAAGAGGATTCCAGTAGCAACCTGTGCAGCTCTGGTGAATTCCATGCCCAGGAGGGTTAAGGCAGTGCTGGATAATAATGGTGGTCACACAAAATATTGACACTTTGGGCACAATTTGGACATGTTCACTGTGGGGTGTACTCACTTATGTTGCCAGCCATTTAGACATTAATGGCTGTGTGTTGAGTTATTTTCAGAAGACAGTAAATCTACACTGCTATACAAGTTGTACACTGACTACTCTAAGTTATATCCAAGTTTTATTTCTATAGTGTTGTCCCATGAAAAGATATAATAAAATATTTGCAGAAATGTGAGGGGTGTACTCACTTTTGTGATACACTGTACACACACCCATTCACCTATAGGGCAATTCAGTGTCTCCAATTAACCTGACTACATGTCTTTGGACTGTGGGAGGACACCGGAGCACCCGGAGGAAACCCACACAGATATGGGGAGAACATGCAAACTCCACACAGAAAGGACCCGGACCGCCCCGCCTGGGGATCGAACACAGGACCTTTTTGCTGTGAAGCGACTGTGCTACCCACCAAGCCACAGTGCCACCCGCTATAATATACAGTAAGACATGTTAAGAAAGTGATGAGAAACAAACCTTTGGAATCATATCTACCAAAATATTTCCAAGATGGCATTAAGAACTCCAAGAAATCACAAAAGAACTGAAACAGACATCTAAGGAACTGCAAGCACACTCACCCCAGATGGTGTAAGATTCTGAGACTCAGCAAAAATCATACTGTAAGCAGAAAGACAGTTTGTTTGAGCATCTGAAACTATTCAGTGTAAAGAAATACAGAAAAATAGAGTACACCAGGAGGACCAAGGTTTTTTTTACTGTTATTTTATGGCACTGTAAATAATGTACCACGTTTGATACATAATATATTTAATGAGCAGCATCCAGCCACTCTGAAGAAGGAACACGCTAAGGTGGCTCATAAATTATTGAAGTACCCTGTCAGCACATTTATACATTGATGAGTTGGCTAGTCTTTTCAAGTACTGGACAAAAGCTAGGAAAAAACAGCCACATAAAAAAGAAAGCTACAGTATGAAGAGAATGTGAGATAATGTGTGAGATAACTGTGTGAGGTACAGTCAAGCCGGAAAGTCTGCACACCCCTCTCACCTTCTCCATGTTTTATTACGTTGGAAGGTCAACCTTTGCCCCAGTCCAGAGGTCCAGGGTGCTCTGGAGCAGGTTTTCTTCAAGGATCTCGGTGTACTTAGCTGGATTCATCTTTCCCTTTATCAGAATTGGTCACCCCGGTCCTGCTGCTGAAAAACATCCCCACAGCATGATGCTGCCACCGTCATGCTTCACTGTAGGAATGGCATTAGCCAGGTGATGAGTGGTGCCTGGTTTCCTCCACACTTGATGCTTGGTATTCAGACCAGAAAGTTCAATTTTGTTTTCATCAGACCAGAGAATCTTGTTCCTCATGGTTTGCGAGTCCTCTAGGTGCCTTTTGGCAAACTCCAAGCGGGCTGTCATGTGCCTTTTACTAAAGTGTGGCTTCCGTCTGGCCACTCTACCATAAAGGCGTGATTTGTGGAGTGCTGACTGGATGGTTGATCTTCTGATAGGTTCTCCCATCTCCACAAGGATATGCTGGAGCTCTGTCAGGCCAAGTCCCATCTTCCCCGATTTGGCCGGGCGGCCAGGTCTAGGAAGATTTTTGGTGGTTCCAAACTTCTTCTTATTCATTTACGAATGATGGTGGCCACTGTGCTCTTTGGGACCTGTAAAGCTGCAGCCATTTTTCTGTGCCCTTCTCCAGATCTATGCCTTGACACAACCTGTTTCTAAGGTCTGCAGATAATTCCTTTGCCCCCATGGCTTGGAGTTTGCTCTGATATGCACTTTCAACTGTGGGACCTTATATAGGCAGGTGTTGGCAATCCCCAATCATGTCCAATCAATTGAATTTACCACAGGTGGACCCCAATTAAAGCAGTATCAGTGAAAACAAAATGCACCTCAGCTCACTTTTGGGTGTCGTATCAAAGGGTGTGCAGACTTGTGTACATACGATATTTTACATTTAGATTTTTAATAAATTAACACAAATGTCTAAAAACCTGCTTTCACTTTGTCATTGTGGCTATTTTGTGTCGAATTTTGTGACAAAAAAAGAACTCAGTCTATAATAGAATAAGTCTGTTATTTAATAAAACGTGGAGAAAGTGAAAGGGGTGTGCAGACTTTTCGGCTTGACTGTAATTTAAAGATAAAAGGATTAAACTGAGATAATAGTAAGATGAGATAAAACTGCAATTTCCCTCTGGCGATCAATAAAGTAATCAATCAATCAATCATAACTGTAAAACAATGATTACTGTAAGTTTTTTTTAATGTTTCAAGTGATCATGTTTACAGTACACTTTCCTAAAGAACGTGTAAATGCTAAAAATTGTTACATTTTCAGCATTTAGGAGAAGCTTTTATCTGGGCTACTGGACTTTAGCTTTTAAAGCGACTTACAGTACTGCAACAGTATACTGTCTAAGCAATTGAGGGTTAAGGGCCTTGCTCAAAGGCCCAATAGCGGCAACCTGGCAGTGGTGGGGCTTAAACCAGTGATCTTTTGATTACTAGTCCAGTGGCTTAACTGCTAGGCTACAACTGTCCCAACCAAGTGTTGATGGTCCCCAAGATACTGCCATAAACTGAATATTTCTTTATAAAACTAAAAATGTTTTCTCCTATGGCAATGCTGTAAAGAACATACTTTTATTTTAGTGCACTTGCAGCCATAAAAGTAAATGTGCATCGGACATAAACACTTTCAAATATTCTACTTAACTGTATGTCAAACTTAGTACATGACCAACTCTACCATGATTATTTAGACACACCTTATACTGTAGTGCTGCAGTACTGCAGTATGTGGTTTGAGACAGTCTGAGCGTAGCCTACCTCAGAATACAGCATTGTTTATTACAGAAACATGTAACCTAGTTTTAATCCTAATTTCATAATTTTTTATAGAATAGAATACCTTTATTTGTCATATATACACCGATCAGCCATAACAATAAAACCACCTCCTTGTTTCTACACTCACTGTCCATTTTATCAGCTCCACTTACCATATAGAAGCACTATGTAGTTCTACAATTACTGACTGTAGTCCATCTGTTTCTCTACATACTGTTTTAACCTGCTTTCACCCTGTTCTTCAATGGTCAGGACCACCACAGAGCAGGTATTATTTGGGTGGTGGATCATTCTCAGCACTGCAGTGACACTGACATGGTGGTGGTGTGTTAGTGTGTGTTGTGCTGGTATGAGTGGATCAGAAACAGCAGTGCTTCTGGAGTTTTTAAATATTGTGTCCACTCACTGTTTACTCTATTAGACACTCCTACATAGTTGGTTCACCTTGTAGATGTAAAGTCAGAGACAATCGCTCATCTGTTGCTGCTGTTTGTGTTGGTCATCTTCTAGACCTTCTTAAGAGGTCACAGGACGCTGCCCACGGGGCACTGTTGGCTGGATATATTTTTGGTTGGTGGACTATTCTCAGTCCAGCAGTGACAGTGATGTGTTTAAAAACTCCTTCAGCGCTGCTGTGTCTTATCCACTCATACCAGCACAACACATTTAGATGTAAATGTAAATGCAAAACCATGTGCATTAATATGGAGTTGCCACAATGTTGGAAGCAAACATTGTTGTGAAGAGTGGTAGCCTAGTGGTTAAGGTATTAAACTGGAGATCAGAAGGTCACTGGTTCTTCGATGCTTTGGAAAATATCATCTACTAAATGTAAAAGACCAAAAATGGTATATTAACGATTTTAGAAACATGCATTTCCATTGTAAGTTTTGAATGCAGAGCTGGACAGTTTAGGAAGGTTCACAGTCCATGGCGCCAGACTCACTGATTTAGCACAGCTGTTCAAACAGCTCTAACATCCCCAGCCTACTCATCCTCAGTAATCTTGGTGTGGCCCAGAGGACAAGCCTGAGACAGAGGTCTCAAGCCTCTCTCTTTCTCTACAGAACTTGACCTCTTCACCCAGCTAACGGAACAAATGCCAAAACGTTTTCCTGCAATCTGAAAATCAAAACTCTCTTTGGAAGTCGAAAGTTGTTGAAACCCATTTTTGTCCAACTGAGTCACTGCCAGTTCCCATCCAGTTTACAAGTCCCTAGTATCACATGACAGCAACCAAACTGTGGGTGAAAGCAAACATGTTTGTCCAGCAACACAGTTTAAACTGCTGCTTATAAAACATCATTTCAGAGATGATCATGCCTTGAAGGTGGTTTTAACTGCCACATTTGGTACACAATATTCTACAAATGCCAGAGACTCTTGATTGATGAAAGAAAAGGTCTGTTTCATATGACTTCCAGCTTTTAAATTGTTATGTCATTTTCTGGCCTCAAACAAACGATCTTAATACAATATGGTTTTTAAAAAACTAGCTCTTTAAGTCTTGACATTAATGACCTCAGCTCTGTAAAATGCAACCTGGCCTTTGACCTAGAAAAAATATCAGAAATCCAGTCATAGTTATGAAAGGCGAGCATCTATAAAGAGAGGAATCTGGGTTTTTCTTGGGAGGGAAGAAGAATTCCCTGACAGCCTGTGAAAGGCCTGAACAAACGTTCCTGAAGATAAGTGCTCAGCTGCTTACAGTCTCTGTCTGTGTTGAAGACACTGGCCAAATATGTCTGAGGTATTTGAGTCTGAAAGAATCAGCACACTTCTCGACTTTAGCTGCCGGGGAGGTTGTGAAAAGAGATCCTATTCATACCTTACATGCTTTTAAAAGAACTATTAAAGATAAAATAAAACTATATTATTATTTCTTAAAGGGGAACTGTCCAGAAGTATTGGAATAAAAAGTGCAACCCTGCATCTAATACTTTGTGCAACCATCTTTTGCCAAAATAACAGCACAGTCAGCCTCTAAAATACTTGATTAGATTAGACAATACAGAACAAGGAATCTAAACACACTGCTTAAAAAGAATCACATTCAGAATCCTCAGTGATCTTCGATCCCTCAGAAAGCACTGCCTCAAAAACCACCACTCAACAATAGCTGATATAACCACATGGGTGAGGGATTACTTTGGCAAACCTTTGCAAGCACTACAATACAGAGTTACATGCAGAAAAGCCACTAACAACTTTACTGTGTGAAAAATAAGCCTTTTGTTAACCATGTCCAGAAGCAGCGTCGACTTCTCTGGGCTCAGAGGCATCTATGATGGACCATCACACAGTGGAAACGTGTATTGTGGTCAGATGAATCAGCATTCCAGGTCTCTTTTGCTCCGGACCAAAGAGGAAAAAGACCATCCAGACTGTTATCAGCAACAAGTCCGAAAGCCAGGGTCTGTCATGGTATGGGGCTGTGTGTGTACCTTGGTAAAGGTCATCTTTTCCAAGGACGTCCATGCATCTTTCAACAAGACAATGCAAAACCACATGCTGCACACATTACAAAGACATGGCTGTGGAAGAAGAGGGTATGGGTACTGGACTGGCCTGCCTGCAGTCCTGACCTGTCCCCAATAGAGAATGTGTGAATAATTCTGAAATGAAAAATGTGACAACTATGACCCCGTACTGTACACATCTTAAGACAAGTTTGCAGGAGGAATGAGACAAAATAAAAGCTGAAACACTAAATCACTTGGTATCCTCGGTGCCAAACGTCTTTTAAGTGTGGTGAAAAGGATTGGCAACATTACAGAGTGGTAAATGCTTTACTGTCCCACTTTACTGTTGCAGGCCTGAAATGCAGGAATGGATGTTTATTAATAAATGAAATGAAGTTGAGCAGATAAAACATAAAATATCTCAGGTTCATCCTGTCTGCAATCAAATAAAAGACAAAGTAAATGTGTTTTCCAAGCTGTCCCAACTTTTTCTGATTTGGGGTTGTATTTTTCTCATATTTTTGTTTATGCTTTGTAACCACAAAACATTTTTTTCAGCACCCACCTACCAACACCACCCATCTACCAAGGGTATCAATCATTCTGGTACTATCTGCATTATGCAGTCTTCTTTTGCAACAACAAGCCCTTACTGGAGATGATTTCTTGCTGACAGCTTAACAGACACAGAAAATGTCACCATGGGCACCATAAACCCTAAACAGCATGTGCTTACTGGGCCAAAAATAAATGGAAAAAAAATCAGCACAATGTTTACCATCGCAAAATGGAAAATGATTCTATAGTGCCTTGGTAGAACCTTGAGGATAACAAATCGGCACATTTGGAAATAATGCATCTGTATTGTCAGATTTGGTTTAGTCAGTGTAGCATTAGATTTCAACTTTAAAATACAAAAATAGGAAAATGTACTTTATATAAATAGATAAAAAGCAACTTCCTTATTTGAGAGATCTTGACAGCATCAGCTCCTTTTTGCAATATTTTTTGGATTTCTGCAATTGTTCTTTTTCCATGTAAATGATTTGGGTGGCACATTGATTAGTTTATTGTAGGTTATCTGAAAATATGCTGAGTCAAACAATATTTTGCCACGTTAGTGTATCCATATGAATGGTTTTGGAATAAAAGATTCAATCAGGTTTAGATCAAGTGTTCACATTTTCCAATTTTAGTGACCGATGCTCTTGTAACTTGGCTACCCAATATTTGGCCTTTGAGAAACAGTTGTAATCGACTAGTAATCGAGAGGTCGTTGGTTCAAGCTTCACCACTGACAGGTTGCCACTGTTAGGCCCTTAACCCTCAGTTGCTTAGATAAAATACTGTGCCAGTACTGTAAGTCGCTTTGGATAAAATCATCTGCTAAATCCCGAAAATGAAATGAATAAAATATTCATCAGAAATATAGATTTATTTTCAAATTGTAGCCCATCTGTTGCTCTGTACACCTCGTCACCCCAGTGTACACCACATTTTATCAGTCAGAAGGGACCCCCATTAGACCCCCACCGATGAGTGTCATGTGGGGACAGACCGGCAATGACACAAACATGGTGCTGTACTGGTACGAGTGTAACTGCTATCAAGTGTAGCAGTGTTGTTTTTAACATCTCAACTGATATGAGAAGAAGTGATCCAACAAAAATATGAATCCAACAGCAACCTGTGATAGTGTCCACTAAAAAAGAACCAAGAGTCCGTTTTAATGCAGTGTATGTTAGAGTGTATATAATAACTGTAAGTACAACCCAAAATCAGAAAAAATTGAGACAGTATGGAAAATGCAAATAAAATAAAAACAGTGCTCCTTACATTTACTTTGACTTTTATTTGATTGCAGACAGTTTGAACCCAAGATATTTCATGTTTTGTCTGCTCAACGTCATTGCATTTGTTAACATACCTCCATTCCTGCATTTCAGGCATGCAACACATTCCAAAAAAAGTTGGGACGGGGGCCATTTAGGGCTACTAATGAGGTGAAAAAACTAAATAATGATGTGATTCCAAACAGGTGATGTCAACAGATGATTGTAATCATGGTTTGGTACAAAAGCAGCATCCAGGAAAGGTTGAGTCTTTGATGAGCAAAGATGATCAGATGATCTCCAGTTTGTCAACAAATGTGTGAGAAAATTATTAAAATGTTTGAAAACAATGTAGCTCAAAGACATATCGGAACGGATTTGCATATTTCTCTCTCTACAGTGCATAATATTATTAAATGATTTAAGGAATCAGGAGGAATTTCAGTGCATAAGCTGTATGCCCGTGATAGCTTAATATAGCTGATATAACCACATGGGTGAGGGATTACTTTGGCAAAACTTTGTCAAGCACTACAATACAGAGTTACATGCACAAACGCCACTTAAACCTTTACTGTTCAAAAAAGAAGCCTTATGTTAACCATGTCCAGAAGCGGCGTCGACTTCTCGGGGCTCGGAGACATCTAGGATGGACCATCACACAGTGGAAACGTGTATTGTGGTCAGATGAATCAGAATTCCAGGAAAAAAAATGGATGCTGTGTGCTTCGGACCAAAGACAAAAACGACCATCCAGCAACAAGTCCAAAAGCCAGGGTCTGTCATGGTATGGGGCTGTGTTAGTGCACCTGGCAAAGGTCATTTACACTTCTGTGATGGCAGCATTAATGCAGAAAAGTACATTGAGATCTTAGAGCAACATGTGCTGCCTTCAAAACGTCATCTTTTCCAGAGACGTCCATGCATTTTTCAACAAGACAATGCAAAACCACATGCTGCACACATTACAAAGGCATGGCTGCGGTAGAAGAGGGTACGGGTACTGGACTGGCCTGCCTGCAGTCCTGACCTGTCCCCAATAGGGAATTTTAAAACAAAAAAATGCAACAACAACGACCCCGTACTGTTGCACATTTTAAGATGTGTTTGCAGGAGAAATTGGACAAAATAAAACCTAAAACATTAAATCACTTGGTATCCTCGGTGCCAAAACATCTTTTAAGTGTGGTGAAAAGGAATGGCAACATTACAAAGTTTTTTTGGAATGTGTTGCAGGTCTGAAATGCAGGAAAGGACATTTATTAATAAATGAAATGAAGTTGAGCAGGTGAAATATTTCAGGTTCATCCTTTCTGCAATCAAATAAAAGTCAAAGTAAATGTAAGAAACTGTGTTTTTATTATTTGCATTTTTCTTTCTGTCCCAACTTTTTCTAATTTGGGATTGTACATAACAGAAAGGTATTTATTTATTATTAATGTTTCCATCCAACTGCCTTGTGGAGAAACTGCCTGCTAAAATGCACGAGTAACTGAGAGAGTGAGTTACAAATCAGACCCATAGGGTGATTTACATCTATAATGTATCAGGTTGCACAGTTCTATTATTCTGCTTCTGATGTCTATACAGAATTAATATGCAGCTGATCATCGTGTGTCTAAATGAAATTGAAAATGAAGCCTCTGTAGTCTCTGTAGTCAATGCCATATGGTTATGAACCACAGCCATATTCAGCCTATACCCAAATGACAAACAAGTGCAGACTTGAGTAAAAGGTGTGTAAACTTTGTGTTAAAATCATGCATGAGCACCCACACTGCTGCACTTTGGTGAACACATCCTGTCCTGGTATGTGGAAAGCAGTGACACAGTAGCATTAACCTCTGGTGTATCTTTCACTACCTCTATTCACAGTCCATTTGGTTCTCACATATTTCCACACATTTTTTCCTCAGAGCATCGCCTCGAGAGTGATGCACTGTACCTGAACCCAGTCGTTGTATAGAAATCCTGTGGAACGTTTGATGTATTTATTCTAAAGAATGCTGGATCTAACATCCATAACATTACTGCAGTATTCGTTTTCTGAAAAAGTTCAGCTTACACTGCAGCCAGTGTTAAGGTTTGCCATTAAATTAAAAAAGTTACTGTACTTAAGTATGTGCACTTGACTTGAGTGTTAAACTATACTTTCATACACTACATTTTGAAATAGACTTACCGCATGTGTTATGAACTGTCAAATTAGTTTCAGTTTGCATGTGTAGGTATTTGGGCTTCGTCCATATTCCCCTCAGACATAACCAATCATGTCTGTGTAAACACTCGGCCAGCTGATAGCACCGCTGAGATTCAAACCCGGGTCTCAGTGGTAGTAGGCTAGTGAAATAGACCAGTAAATTCAGATACTGTTTACATTACAGTTACTTACAAACCTGAAAGCTTTTTTGTCTTCAAGAAACATAATTCAACCGTTAGATTAAACTATTGGTATTAGGATTGTAATCTACACCAAGAGGGTGAAACCAGCCATTAGCAAATTCTCTGGTAATACAGTCCACACTTACTAACAATTATACCTACAAAAAATATATATTTCAAATTAAATGAATTCCAGTGTCTTTCAACAGTATTGAATATGTTTAAACCAAAATGCCTTATTAAACCTTGATTTGCTGAAGATAAAAATGTCATGGGTGGCGCGGTGGCTAAGTGGGTAGCCATGTCGCCTTACAGCAAGAGGGTCCTGTGTTCGAGCCCCAGGTGGGGCGGTCCAGGTTCTTTCTGTGCAGAGTTTGCATGTTCTCCCTGTGTCTGCATGGGTTCCCTCCCACAGTCCAAAAACCTGCAATCAGGTTAATTGGAGACACTGAATTGCCCTATAGGTGAATGGGTGTGTGTATTTGTGTCTGCCCTGCGATGGACTGGCACCCCGTCCAGGGTGTTACTGTGTGCCTTGCGCTCATTGAAAAGCTCCAGCCCACCTGCTGGTATAAACCAAAATGTTTAATAATAACAAATCAAGACAGATTACACAAAACAAGACAAACTAACAAGACCTAAGCTAAGCTAAATGCTAATGCTAATTGCTAAACACATGAAACATGAACCTTAACAAATCTAAACCCTATGCTAAGCTAACACAAACATGAACAAGACTACTAAACCTGGACATGACAAACCAAACATGAGCAAACAGACATGATTAAACAGACAGGAGGTAGTAGGAACTAACAGGGGTAAAGTCTAAGTCAAACCAAATAGTCTCCAAAGACTGGTCCCCCAACTGCCTCCTTATATGCCCCTTAAATGAGGTGAAGCTGTGGGAAATTAGCAGTGAGGACCAATCATAATGAGGGGCGGTGGCTTCAGCATGTGCTCCTGGAGAGTGGGGCGTGGCACATAAACACACTCCAGGAGCACAGAGTCTTGATTCGTGACACATTTTTACCTACTGCTTTTTTTCTGTAGTGTTGCAGTGGGTTTGGTGCCACCTAAAATCACTAGGTGCCACATGTGCTAATGTATGCCAATAACTATACATGATAAAAAACTATGGACACTTTTGTAACTTTAAATGCTTTTTACATGTATGTTTTCTTATAGTTTGTAAAATGTAACTTAGTTAAAAGCTAAATTGAAATTCTCTGATGATCAAATGAGCAATGTTTTTAAGAAATAGAAATAAAAAAATACAAGTCATTGGACTATTAAGCTAAATATTTCTTGTGCCTTAACATTAACAATGGCCAGCTTTTTGTGTCAGATTCTTCATTCCCTCCCTGTGCTTAGTGTGTGAGCACTAACAAGGTCAAACAGTTAATCCCGAAGAAGTTAACTGGAAAGAGGAGGTCCATCTGGACTGAGAAAGAAGGGGGAAAACAGACCTTGGCTCTGAGCCAACTGTGGTCCCGCTGCTATGTGCCCATGTAGATGAGAACTCCAGACATGCCACCAGCAGTGGTGTTAATCTGAAGTACAGCCCTGAAGCCCCCACTTTCTCAACCAGAGTCAGGCTGAATACTCAAACACTGTTATCTCTCACATTTTATGCTCCGTCCATAAAAACCTCCAGTACTAATGGGGTCATGTGTTCCATATGGGGTAAACTATTCTCCACTGCTGAAATTCAGGCACATAATAGGCAAGTAGGAGTAAGCCATATTCACTCCATTAATATATAATCAATAATTAATATACATCTGATTCAAGTAGCAGTAAATATACTCAAAAATCTAAATGGAAAAAATGTGATTTGAGTGACTTCAGTCATGGCATGGTCATTGGTGATAGACAGGCTTGGTTAAGTAGAATCCCTAAAGTTTACCAAAATTACTTAAGGTACTGAACTATTAGTTCATAGGAGGTCATTGGTTCAAGCCTGACCACTGCCTAGTTGACACTGTTGGGCCCTTAATCAAGACACTTAACTCTTGATTGCATTGTATTCTGTCACTGTATTCTGTCACAATTCTTTTATTGTTGTTTTATGAATTTTCTCCCTTTTTCTCCCTTTTAGCGCGTCCAATTGCCCGATTGCGTCATGCTTCCTCTCCACCAATGCCGATCTCCGCTCTGATTGAAGAGAACAAAGCTAACCCACGCCCCCTCCAACTTGTGGCCAGCAGCCTTATGCATTTTGTCACCTACACTTTGACGAGTGCAATGCGGATCAGCACTGTGTACGGAGAGACACACCCTGACAGCACTCTTTTCCCATTTCTGTGCAGGCGCCATCAATCAGCCAGCAGAGATCGTAATTGCATTAGTTATGAGAGAGACCCTATCCGGCTTTTTAAATATCCCACCCCTATCTGAACAACAGGCCAATCGTTTTTAATGCGGTTGCTCAGCCCAGCCGGCAGGCAGAGCTGAAACTCGATACAATGTATTCGAGATCCCAGCTCTGGTTCCAGCGTGTGTTTTTACCGCTGCGCCACCTAAGCGGCTTCTGTCACAATTTGAAATCAATTTGAATAAAAGCAGCTGCTAAGTGTTAAAAATTTAAAATGTTCTGCAATACAAAACAGCAGGTATGACAGCATTTCATCTTTTAAACATTTACATTTAATTCAACCTTCCATTCAAATGTTAACCACACTTTATACTATCATTCATTCATTCATTGTCTGTTTTACCACAGCTTTCTCCCACTCAGGGTCGCGGTGGGTGTAATTCACTGGGCGAAAGGTAGGACCCCAGAGAGGTTGCCAAGCCATCACAGGGCTCACATACACACTTTCACACCTAGGGCAATTTCAGTAGCTCCAATGAACCTGACCCCATGTCTTTGGAATGCTGGATGAAATGGTCCCAGTGGAAACCCAAAAGGACATGGGAAGAACATGCAAACTCCACATAAAAAACCTAGACCGCTCCACCTGGGAATTAAACCCAAGCCCTGCCTTTTATACTGTTAGTGTTTTTTTTTTTTATATACTTTTATATACTAGTATACTGCAAATCTAATTTAATTATAGAACGCACATACTTAACTTTTCATTACAATGGCTTGTGTTTAACAGAGTGACAACATAAGACAACCATCCACATTAAAAGAATTCCCACATGTATAGTTCAACCAAATAGCCTCCTGCTAATGAGCTCCTCAGTTAATGAACCAAATAATTACTGTACCCAACTCACAAGGTTAACTTCAAGGTGCATTCACGTCTCTTTCATTCCAAATTGAATTCAAAATTGAACTTTGATGTCTAGTGCTGGTGGTAGAATAGGGTCTCAAGATATTGTGTTTGAATGATACTTCAGGTCACTGTCTGTAAGAACTTTTGTACATTGACACTACATGTGTATACACTGATCAGCCATAACATTAAAACCACTTCCTTGTTTCTACACTCTCTGTCCATTTTATCAGCTCCACTTACCATGTAGAAGCACTTTGTACAGGTAGTTCTATAATTACTGACTGTAGTCCATCTGTTTCTCTACATACCTTTTTAACCACCTTTCACCCTGTTCTTCAATGGTCAGTACCATCACAGAGCAGGTATTATTTAGGTGGTAAATGATTCTCTGCACTGCAGTGACAATGACATGGTGGTGGTGTGTTAGTGTGTGTTGTGCTGGTATGGTACGAGTGGATCAGACATAGCAGCACTGCTGGAGTTTTTAAATACCGTGTCCACTCACTGCCCACTCTATTAGACACTCCTACCTAGTTGGTCCACCTTGTAGATGTAAAGTCAGAGACGATCGCTCATCTATTGCTGCTGTTTGAGTTGGTCATCTTCTAGACCATCATCAGTGGTCACAGGACGCTGCCCATGGGGCGCTGTTGGCTGGATATTTTTTAGGTTGGTGGACTATTCTCAGTCCAGCAGTGACAGTGGGGTGATTAAAAACTCGGCATTGCTGTGTCTTACCCACTCATACCAGCACAACACACACTAACACATAGTTTTGACCACTGAAGAACAGCATGAAAGGGGGCTAACAAAGTATGCAGAGAAACAGATGGACTACAGTGAGTAATTGTAATTGGAGCTGATAACATGGACAGTGAGTGTAGAAACAATTAGGTGGTTTTAATGTTATGGCTGATCAGTGTATAAATCAGTACTATGATACAATGTTAAACTATGTCTGTGGTCATCAACAGCTACAGTGACGCACTAAAACTATCAGGTTTTTAGCAGCATTATAATGTGAAAAACAATAGCTTAACATTTTCAAAAGAATTTTCCCTTCACATCCCTCAGTAGAAAGAAAACCCTTGGCTGGTATTGTATTCCAGAATGGCAGTGTGTAATTAGACAAAGAATAGCTCAGTTCTAGCATAATTTCTTTCACTTAGAGAGTAAAAAAAGTTTATGAAAAGAGCAAAGGAATAAACGCAAGCCTACTCACTGTAACGGATGCCTCATAATAACTCATCAGAGCCCAGGTGTAGTGTGACTGTATGGTTACAGCTCACAAAACAGCTTCTCAGTTTGTCTATTCAATTCAAAACTGTGCCTTGATGTACAGTAGGTAAAAGACAGGCAGGCAGATCAGATGAATCATATTCACAGTCCTACAGAGATTTCTGCTTTCCCCGTCTAACACACCAAGTTAATTAGAATCTAGCAGATTTGGATCAGGTGTGTTAAATGAAGAAGATTGCTACACCTCACAGGGCTCTAATTTCTTCAGGACACAGGAGACATACTGCTTGAGACAAAACTGTGCTCATTGCATTTAGTGAGCAGCTTTCGTTGAATGACTAGCCCAGAAGAGTCAGCCTGTTTGTTATGCCATACAAGCAACCGCCTAGGGTTCTAGCATAGTAATGAGGCCCTTCTGTGATGTTCATAACTATTTATTATAAGTATTTATTTAGTGGGTCTTGCCAAAACAAGACGGTAACACACTAGACTAGGCTAGACTCTCTCTTTATCTTTCTCTCAAACACACACACACACACACACACACATTCTATACACAATCACTCACTCATTACCAAAGCTTTAAGAAAACCATAGTACCCAGAGGAACTCGGAGGAAATTCATACATGTACAGGAAGGGGCAGTGTATCTGTTCTTTAGAACAAACAAATCCAATATTGGTAATGTTATTAAATCTAATTTGATATACTGTTTCGATGGTACAGTGCTGTTTGAAACACATCCAGTATGATGTTCATGTCTTCATTTTTGTTTGTACTTGCCCACCTAGTTTTTTTTATTAACTTTGGTTTGTCTTATTTCTAAGGAATATACACTGATCAGCCATAACATTAAAACCACCTCCTTTTTTCTACACTCACTGTTCATTTTATCAGCTCCACTTACCATATAGAAGCACTTTGTAGTTCTACAATTACTGACTGTAGTCAATCTGTTTCTCTACATACCTTTTAGACTGCTTTCACACTGTTCTTCAATGGTCAGGACCACTACAGAGTAGGTATTATTTGTGGGTCATTTTCAGCACTGCAGTGACACTTACATGGTGGTGGTGTGTTAGTGTGTGTTGTGCTGGTATGAGTGAATCAGACACAGCAGCACTGCTGGAGTTTTTAAATACGGTGTCCACTCACTGTCCACTCCATTAGACACTCCTACCACTCACTCCTACCACTCACTCCTACCACTCCACTCCAGCTCATCTATTGCTGCTGTTTGAGTTGGTCATCTTTTAGACCTTCGTCAGTGGTCACAGGACGCTGCCCACGGGGTGCTGTTGGCTGGATGTTTTTGGTCCTGGGAGAGTCCTGACCATTGAAGAACAGCATGAAAGCAGGCTAAAAAAGTATGTAGAGAAACTGATGGACTACAGTCAGTAATTGTAGAACTACAAAGTGCTTCTATATGGTAAGTGGAGCTCATAAAATGGACAGTGAGTGTAGAAACAAGGAGGTGGTTTTAATGTTATGGCTGATCGGTGTATGTACACATGTACTTTGAGTAATTACTATCAGCCCACCATTTATAATGTTAATATATCCCTGGCCGTGACACGTACAGTACATGAAATTGCCATGCACATTTGTTAGGGTGGTCAATGTTTAGGCTCATCAGTTTATATTGTTTATGCGTGTAAATACATCCTTACATTTTATCGAGCAGAAGACATTCTGCACTTTTATAATATACATTATTTTATAAATATATTTTGTTGTCATCAAACCTCATTGCCTTTTAATTTACCTGAACTTTAATTCAGATGCATTTATTTTCGTCAGTTATTTTTGTTACATGCAATCCCTGGTACTCCATGTCACATCCGTAAACACAGCCGTGAGGAGCTATTCCCATGAGTAAGTGAATGTGTGTGTGTGTAGTCATGCTTTTCTAAAAACAGGATGTAGAAGGTTGTGTAGGCAGGAGATGAAGGGCAATAGCAGGTGGAAATGGGCTTGCTATTGTTGTAGGAGAAGAAGGGGAGGAGGGCGCTGTCACTTAACGATCTCCAGACAGACACATAAATGGCAGCCATTGTGCCCAAGTTAAAACTGGCTTGTGGAGGAATCTCGAAGTCTAGAGACTGTTTAACACAGCTACAAAGACTAACTATGTTAGAACACATATATTTAAAGATCTGTGCCAGTTATGCTTGTTTATAAAGTGATTTTTCACTGGATTGGGTTATTTCTTCTACTGAATGATTAAAATAATTTTTAAAACAATTTTATTCATTTAGGGCTCAAACTTAGCTAAAACCAGTGTCATTTATGTAAAAAAATAAACTTCCATTTTACATTCACTGGATTTAAAAAGTATTTAGAGCTCCTATTTTTTCTTAGGAAAACTGCTGTATTGTAAATTTGATTTTGAATTTATGTAACGGGCATTTTTAACATCAATCTACATCTAATCACCCATAAAGATGAAGTAAAAATGTTTCAGTAAAAAAATTTAATATAAAAAATTTCAATCTTATACCCACAACAAAAATTTGGTCAGTCAGTACTTTGTAGAAACTCATATGACTTTAATAAACAGCTGCAAGTCTGCAGATGAGCCCACAAGCTTTGCAGTGGCTATTTAAGATCATCACAGCATCACTACTGGGTTCAAGCCAGGACATTATCTTAATAATATACTATTATAAATAATATAATGATTTTGTTTACATTTAGCTGTTCAGTTGTTATATGATTTTGTTGTTTTGGATCATTGCCTGGTTGCATTACTAAATTACAGCTAGAAATGTTTAAAATAGATTTTGATATCAGCTATTCAAAATTTTCTTTAGATCATGGCATAGTGTTTCTGTAGAAATTTTAAAGTGACTGTCTGAATTTAATGGTAAAGTCCAAAATAAAGAAGATTTGTATTATAGAAGCCAGATTTAAATTTAATTTAGCTGTGTTCAATCAGCTGAATAAGTTTGTTTGTTTATTAGGATTTTAACGTCATATTTTACACTTTGGTTCATTCATGACAGGAACGGTTGTTACTCATTACACAAGGTTCATCAGTTCACAAGGTTATATCAAACACAGTCATGGACAATTTAGTGTCGCCGATTCACCTCACTTGCACGTCTTTGGACTGTGGGAGGAAACCGGAGCACCCGGAGTAAACCCACGAAGAGAACATGCAAACTCCACACAGAAAAGGACCCGAACCGCCCCACCTAGGGATCAAATCCAGGACCTTCTTGCTGTGAGGCGACAATGCTACCCACTTAGCCACTGTGCCGCCCAGCTGAGTAAGTAAGTAAATAAGTGATCTGCAAGCTGCTTGACTTTGATCATTAATTAAATGAAATGTTTCATAAATGTAAAAGAAGATGCTTGATTTGTAGTATCTGTGAGGGAATTATACTCCTTAGGATGGAGTTTTTGTACCATAGAATGCATTTGATGTAAAATATGAAGATTTTCACAATACTTAAGTTTATAATACATTTTTACAATGCTCAACATCTCAACAGTAAAAACTGTTAGTTGAATCAAATCATTTAGCTTTATTTAAAAGTAAATCTACATGCAAGGAATTTGTAAAAAAAAAAAAAAAAAATACAACCACATACTTGCTTTCCTTTTCTGTTTTAATTGCTCAAGGATCCAGATTTTGTGTAACTGAAATCAAGTTGTGCATATTTCTGCAGCTTTTGATTTACATGTTATTAACTTTAGGTCATGAAGATCTCATGACTTGAAAAAGTCAGCTTGCTTTTGTGTTTTGTTGTGGGTTTGTTGATTTCCATGTATGTTTTTATTGTTTTGGAAGAATTTCCAAGTTTCCTAGCAGAGGCAGTCAAATTTTAAATAAGAAACTCTGATACTTTGAGGTTTTAACATCATTTTTTTTTTTAGTTCTTACAGAACTTCTTTTTATTAAGGTCAAAGTGATGGGTGTACTTACCAGCAATGAGAAGAACTATAAAGCAAAAAAAATAAACTATAAATGTTGTTAGTAGTAACATATTTTCACCCTATGCTTTGCTTATTCACTAACCTGACTGCTGTAGGTTTAAGGTTATTTTTATATTTTTTGTCTGATTGTTGAGTTTAAGGGTACACATTTTTTGATGATTGGTGTTGAGTTATTAAAATTTTGAGTTTAAGGGGACGTTGAGTTACAAGGTACCACTGTACTTTCATGAGTGACATTTCCTCAATTTTGGAAATTCTTTGCTGCCCTCTAGTGTGTGTTACTGGAAAAGCCATCAAGCAAAAAAGAAAAGGGTGAGTTCACTTTATTGTAACAGATTTTAACAATTAAAAAAAAAAAAAAATTAAAAAAAAAATTCAAAGACTGGTATTTACTCGTACCATAATAAAGACAATCAATTCACTTATTTACTTTATCAGGACAATCTCCTCTATTACAAACAAAATGTGGGATGCCAGATTGTTGTCAAAATCATTTTCTTTTTTCAAATATCCAAGGGCAAATTAAAAGAATATAAAATATCCTTTTGAGAAAATTTAAGTAGGCAATTTTTTTTAAACATTGGCAGAGAGCATATATAAAGATCAACATACAATTACAAGAAAAGGATTAATCTTAAAAGATCATTCATACAACTCCAAATAAGACTTTTTTTAAAAGTGGGTAAATTAGAATTAAATGATATGAACAATATGAAAATCCAGGTTGCATTCAGCTTTGGGGGAGAACTGTTCAAATAATACTTAGCAATGCCAACAAGAATTTAAAAAACATGTCACTGTACACATAAAATACAAGAAGCAAAGCCTGTGTCATTGCAAAATGCTGAGCTAAAATTATATACAAACTAAGAAAAATGAAACACAACAAAAGACATCTGAATAAACTTTAAAAAAAAAAAAAAAGAGAGAGAGAACTGAGGGTGAATTTAAAAACACACTAAGACATCTCGGTGTCAGAGTGGCACTGTAATACAACACAAATCATGAGTGTCTTTAGCGTTTCATTCCTTCATGTGGGCATTTTTGTCACAATATTAATAAAAATGGCACTAAAACAATGATCTTTTTAAGAATAACAAACTGGAAAGTGCACATTTTACCTAACCTCATTCTAAAATGGCATATTGTGGAATTAAAAAAGCTGTACAGAGTCACACTCTCCACAGGATTCAATTAGTTTTGCAGATAGGTCACAATAGTGGGACCATATTCATGTAATTTTTCAACCAGAATAAAGCTTTGTTTGTTTATTTGGTTCATGTTGTACGTTTGTTTCTTTTTTAACCAAAAAAAGCTAGAAACAGGGTCAACATTTATGGGCAAGATGGGAGTGAACATCCTGCTCAATACTTTGGCACTTTTGTGTAGTCCTCTTGGTGTACGCTCTTACACAAGCCCATGGACAGGATCATTGCGAGCAGCTGTGGGGAGAGTAAATATCCGTCAGTGTACAGAGAATCTGATAACGGAAGTCTGGCACACGGATGAAGTCATTTTTCACTCATTACTACAGAGAACAGCACTACTCTACTTTTATATACACAATGTGAAGTAGGAGTAACTTTTATGTGTATATATGAGTGAGTACAGATGAGTGAACAGGGCATATGAAATACCTCAATTACAGACACCCCCAAGCAGATTCCAAGAATGACTCCATAGTTAGTGAAGAGCCAGGTCTCCACAGCAGACATGCAGCCCTAAGTGGAACAAAAAGGAGACATTTTGACTAGTGCGAGTCATTCAACATTGTATTAAGTCTCAGTTCATTAACCATATTACCCAGAATAACAAGCTTAACAGCTCTGGCATCATTATTACAGCAACAATTCAAGGTATAGGATGTGTGTTTGTATCCATCTACACTGGTACCTTGTAATTGGACATCCCCTAAACTCGAAATCTTTCTCACAAGACCATAAAACGCATTAACAGCTTTCCTATACATACTTATGGGAAAAAATACCTTGAAACACAATGTCTTTTAAACTCAACGTCATTTGGTTCTTTAGTTTCACAAAAGTGGTATTAAAATTAAGGAATCATTAATGTCAATAAACAAATCAATATATAATTAATAATATATAACAGAATATATAACAGAATGGCTCATTTTTGCTGCAAGGTAAATAATAGCTGTATATGAGCACACTCATTCTAACATGTCATATATGTATTGTTCTCATGGCAACCGCCAATTTACAGAAAATAGTTTGCAGTCTGTCCACATCATTAAACCCCAACAAAAAGGTGAAACACGTAATCAATTGCACATTGACCTAATACAAGAAGAAGAATGCCTTTATTTGTCATATATACATATACAGGTGTAAATTCATTCTTCGCATATCCCAGCTTGTTTGGAAGCTGGGGTCAGAGTGCAGTTTCATCCACAGAACGGCACCCCTGGAGCATCGAGGGTTAAAGTACCTTGCTCAAGGACCCAACAGTGGCTACATGGATTTAAGTAGCTTGGATTTAAACTCTCAACCTTTCAGTTGATGGCCCAAAGCTCTACCCAATAGGCCACCACTGTCTAATACACAAATGGCCAAAAATATTGGTACACAAGTCATGTCTAATGTAAAGCATGGACGAGTAATGGTTAAACATTTGTGGGAAAGAGCCAAAATTTACAGCTGGAATACGACACCCCTTTAACCCTAAGACAACTGTTGAGAACTGTGCTACAAAATGTAGAGTATGTACTAATATTTTGTCCATGCCATGTCTGTTTTTTTCTTGTTTCAAAATAAGATCTAATAAATGTAATAAAATATCAGTTATATTCAATGTGTAATGAAAGATAATAGATCAAATGAACTTCTTTCAACTTACAATAATTTGGGCTCAATTTGTATGAAAAGAAAAAAAACACAGTCAACCCTGGGGTGGTAACAGCTCAAACTGTCTAATGTCCTCAGGATTTGCACGTGTAATGTGCAGCCTGCTAATAATCTCTAGTTTGCATATGCTTTATGACAGGTTCTCTGGCAGCGCCCTAATAACAGCTGGAAAAAAATGTTCAAAGCATCTGTCATGTCAGAATTTCTCATGATAGCATGTGTTTAATGCAAGTGACTAACTGCCAGTTCAGACATGCCGCAAAAATTTCAATTATTCTTGAATCTGGCACTTTATTCTAAACATGTAACAATGCCAGGTTCTAGGTCATAACAGGGTCACATGGATCCCATTTGTAAATTAGTGTAAATAAGGGTGTATTCCTTCCTTGGGTGGCACCAGACCCACTCAGATGAAGTGGTTATTTAATTAAAATGGTTAGAATGGTTGAGGGTGCTCAGGTAGTGCAGGGGTCTATAATAGGGTTCTAATAAAGCTGTGCTATCAGCCGACCGGGCGTCTACATAGACATGATTCGCTATGTTAAAGGGGGTGGCCAGAGCCCTGTGATAGTCCTGGGTATTCCTGCCTTGCCTTGCACCCAGTGTTTCCAGTAAAATATGAAAAGCAGGAATGGATGTGCAGTATATTAACAAATGAAATGAAGTTTGCCAGACAAAACATGCAATTAAATAAAAGTAAATTTAAATAACTGTGCTTTTTGTATTTGCATTTTTCATACTGTCCCAACTTTTTCTGATTTGGGATTGTAAAACAAATCTTAACATGCATCATGGGGTATTTATTCTAGTCTTATACTGTCAGAATCGAGTAAGAACTGCTCTTTTCCAGCAAAGCAGAAACAAAACGGTATTGTTGCTAGTTCTAGATAAAGTCGATTCTCATACGCCGCTAGGGTGGCGCAGCGGTAAAACACGCTAGCACACCAGAGCTGACATTTCGAACATGTCGGTTTGAAACTCAGCTCTGCCATCTGGAAGGGCAGCTACATGAACAACGATTGGCTGGTTGTTCATACAGGCTATCATGGCTCTCATACAGGGTGGGAGCCAGATAGGGACCTCATAACTGATGCAATAACGACCTCTGCTGGCTGGTTGATGGCGCCTGCACAGGGTGTGGCTCTCCGTACACAAAGCTGTTCCGCATATGAAATCGCCTAGTGCAGGTGAAAAGATAGATGAAAAGTCGATACTGCACACATGTCGGAGGGGGCGTGTGACAGTCTCGCTCTCCCCAATCAGCAGTGGAGATCAGCATCGGTAGGAGAGGAAACGTAATGCAATTGGGGAATTGGATACGACTAGATTGGGAGGAAAATTGGGAATTGCATTCAGTAGGGTTTCTGTGAGGGGTTGTGTACATTAACAAAAGAATATGTTTTGACAGTCATTAATGTCTGCAGTGTTCCTTTAGCTAGTGTGAGAAAGTTACCGTTTCATATATAGGCAAAACAACGGAAGGCTCCACCGCGCAGAAGCCGCCATCTATGGTGTTTCCTCCAGAGGTGTTGCGGCAGGAGCATGGGTACAACGTAAGAGAGCTGTTTACAATAACAGCGTTCTTATCCCAGTTCTCTGAGCTATTCCAGCCGCAGCACTTCATCTGTGACAAGAGCGACACAAAAAGAACAAACATTATTAAATCAGCACTCGAATTTTTTTATATATATTTTTTTTCTTTAAGTATTTTCTCCCCTTTGTCTCCCTTTTAGCGCGTCCAATTGCCCCATTGCGTCATGCTTCCTCTCCACCAATGCCGATCTCTGCTCTGATTGAGGAGAACGAAGCTAACCCACGCCCCCTCCGACACGTGGGCAGCATGCCGTATGCATCTTATCACCTACACTTTGTCGAGTGCAGTGCAGCTCAGCACTGTGTACGGAGGGACACACCCTAAGAGCACTCTTTCCTAATCTCGGTGCAGGCGCCATCAATCAGCCAGCAGAGGTCGTAATTGCATTAGTCATGAGAGAGAGACCCTATCCGGCTTAATCCCGCCCATATGAACAACAGGCCAATCGTTGTTCATGTGGCCGCTCAGCCTCAGCCAGCAAGGCAGAGCTGAGATTCGATACGATGTATCTGAGATCCCAGCTCTGGTTCCAGCGCGTGTTTTTACCGCTGCGCCACCTGAGCGGCCCAAATCAGCCTTTTAATTGTATGTCTCAATTAGTAACTAGAACTCCAAGCACAAGTATTTACTATAGAGCAAAAAGCATGTGGACACCTAAACGAGCCAATTTTAAAACCATGAGCATTCATGTGGAACTGACCACCCACCACTCCACCTTACACACCAATAACAATCTCAATTCATCGCATTTATTTGAAAGGTTGTAAGGTTAGGCACTAATGTTGGTCAATAAGGACTGGCTCACAATCAACATCCAACTGAATACAATTAGGAGAGGTGTCCACATACTATTCACCATATAGTGTACATTCCGGAGATTCCATGACCAAACTTGCTGTTTTGACATGTCCTGACATGTTCTGGCGCATAACAAATCTCAAAGCATTTTTGTCATTGAGTTTGTTTAGAGAAATCATTATAGTATCTGTGATATTGCCTTTAATATAAAAGTGGTTTAACCAATCATGATCAATAGCTGTTTCAAATGCTGGCACGTTGGCCACTGCCAAATTATAACTCTAATTTGGCAGTTTAGCTTACTCATAGGGTTGGTTTCACAGACAGGGATTAAGCCTAGCCCTAGACTACATAGCATTTTAAATGGAGATTCTCCATTTAAAGCAAAATGTAGTCCTGGACAAGCCTTAATCCCTGCCTGTGAAAGCAACCCATAGAGTTTAAGTCATACACCAGTACTCTCCTCCCAAACAAGTGCTTTACACTTCAAAAACATGTCAGATTCATATATGCTGCTTATAGCCGACACCTGGTACCTCTCTGATTTCTGTAATTAAATAGGGTCAGTTAATAAAATACACATTTTTACTCACAGTCCCCTGAATGTAGTCCCAGGCCTTCTCTGTAGTCGTGTTCTTTCCACTGTAGCCTTTCACTAATTCAGTCATGATTTTGGATGTCTCGAGCCTCAGCTGCAAGAAGAAAACCAAAATCCTAAATTAATTATCAATGTACTGTCATCTCTGTGTTTGGGTGTCGCAGTGATAAAAGGCACTATCGCGTGTCTACCAAGACTTAATTGGCTATGTCTAAAGGGAAGTTGGGAAGTTGGCCAAAAAGTCTAGCCATTAGAAGGTGCACAAGTCATTACACTCTCAGTTCCAGTTCCAGGCCCGAATAACAATAAGGGTTGTTTTGAGAAAGGTTTAAACTGTGCCAAATTAAGCATGCAGACCAGAGGAATCCCATGTCTACACTGATCAGCCATAACATTAAAACCACCTCCTTGTTTCTACACTCACTGTCCATTTTATCAGCTCCACTTACCATATAGAAGCACTTTGTAGTTCTACAATTACTGACTGTAGACCATCTGTTTCTCTGCATGCTTTGTTAGCCCCCTTTCATGCTGTTCTTCAATAGTCAGGACTCTCCCAGGACCCCCACAGAGCAGGTATTATTTGGGTGGTGGATCATTCTCAGCACTGCAGTGACACTGACATGGTTGTGCTGGTATGAGTGGATCAGACACAGCAGAGCTGATGGAGTTTTTAAACACCTCACTGTCACTGCTGGACTGAGAATAGTCCACCAACCAAAAATATATCCAACCAACAGCACCCCATAGGCAGCGTCCTGTGACCCCTGATGAAGGTCTAGAAGATGACCAACTCAAACAGCAGCAATAGATGAGCGATCGTCTCTGACTTTACGTCTACAAGGTGGACCAACTAGGTAGGAGTGTCTAATAGAGTGGACAGTGAGTGGACACGGTATTTAAAAACTCCAGGAGCGCTGCTGTGTCTGATCCACTCATACCAGCCCAACACACACTAACACACTACCACCATGTCAGTGTCACTGCAGTGCTGAGAATGATCCACCACCAATATAATACCTGCTCTGTGGTGGTCCTGTGAGTCCTGACCATTGAAGAACAGGGTGAAAGCAGGTTAAAAAAGTATGTAGAGAAATAAATGGACTACAGTCAGTAATTGCTTCTATATGGTAAGTGGAGCTGATAAAATGGACAGTGTGTGTAAAAACAAGGAGGTGGTTTAAATGTTATGGCTGATCAGTGTATATCCACTAAACACTAGTAAAACTAATAACTAATAACTTGTGACCTTTGCTGCATGCATCATGCATGACAGCCTAAATTCAACACTTGTGCAACAGACTGGTTCTCTATTTATTACACAACAGCAGATTCCTACAAAAAAGCTTTTAGTTTTATTCACGTTGAGTGGTCAAACACATTTTTGGAATTTAAGACCACTTAATCCTGATCAAGTTCGTCTCAAGTTACTGTTCTAAACAGGCAGACACTAAATCCAACCTGCTACATATTTTGATAAAGGAAATGAATTGAAAGCTCTGGTTTACTAACATTAGATGTTTCACTAGACTGTGAAACTGGAAAACAACTGAAATAACACAAAGTCTATTCAGTTACTGCACAAGACAAGCTCACACCAACACAAACATGAGATCTGAGCCTGAAATAATAGCGGGTGAGACAATAAGCATATTGAAAGCATATGTATATTGGAAAATCGTCTGCTCTACAGCTGTGGCTTGCTCCAAACTGTCAGAAGATCTTGCATTTAAATCCAGATGCTTTTACATAGGCTTAATAAATTATAATGAATGAATGCCTTTAGTGTCTTTGTATATAAAAATACAAAGAAAGTTTCTGTGCAGCTCCTTGGAAAAAAAGAAACAAGAATCATATGCTGCCACATACACACTAAAACGGTGAAAAAAACACAACAATTAAGTCCTTAAATATTAAGGTTTATATAAAGAAGTGTAGCCGTATTGCACATGTACAAATAACAGTATTATTGCACTTCAGTTTACAATAATTTTGAGGTTGGGGGGGGGGGGGGGGGGGGGGGGGGTAGAAGGGCATTATTTATTTAAAGCAACAATGGCACATGTGTCCTTAACACCCTAACACCCTAAGATGATATGTGTTTGCAAGATTGCTTTTCTGCGAATCAACTTTTGTGGCTGTGCAACTTCTGCTTTGTTAGTCTAAAGGTCTGAGCTCTATATATACAAATTCTGCCTAGAATACAACTAAGAAATACATTTACATTTGCTGTATTTAGCAAACACTTTTATCCAGAGCGACTTACAATTATAACACAATACACAGTTTGAGCAATTGCTCAAGGGCCGTACAGTAGAAACGTGGTTGTGGTTGGGCTGGAACCAGCAACCTTAAGATCACTAGTACAGAACCTTAACCTCTGAGCTCTCAGATTTGCCCCCAGAGTTCCTACTAGAAAACCCAGATTGGTTCTCTCAGCCCTGAGTTAGACTTATGATGTCACAATCTAATTGCCCACACCATCAACAATAATGAAGTAGCGCTAATGTTAAATTCAATTTATGTTGGGTTTACTTCAAATTAGCATGGTAATATGGTAATTGATACAGTAAATAAGTGTTAAAATGTTATGTTAATTATGATTATTGAGTGTCATCAATTTTGTCGATTTTGACTCCCAGCAACCATATGGACAATGTTTCTCTGAACATCTTGTCCTTTCTTTCGGTCCTCAGGCTTCTTAATGGCTCTTCTTTGTTCCTCTAATTGTGTCCATCCGTCTTGTTGCTGGCCATTCTGTTCCTCACATACCTTTAACTCGGAGCATAATACTTCCACTTATCATATTCTTTCCAGAATAACAGAGCTATGTTATATTGGCTAAAAGTAAGAGGTTCGGTTTGATTGAATTAAGAATCATATATAACACACAGCCTTTAAATCTATTCGTGATGTATTGGTGTTCGTACAGACGGTGTCTATGTTTTCCAGCTTTGTAGCTTCAGTAAGTGGAGGTCGTAATGACATTAAATCTGATTTTCCACGCCAAAGTTCTGAGCTACGTGTAGTAAAGCCTAAGCTCCATCATGATAAACAGTTGCCTGTGTGTAACTAACCAAATATACAACAGGGGGCAGTGTGTTGTAAGTTCTGCAGCAAAAATGTTTCAAAATGTCTCATTCCCAAGACATAAACAAACTCCAGAACCAGTAGTTTAACATTGCCAAGATTTGGCACATGTGGAGCACATGTCGATGTGCATTCTTTTCGGGTATTCGGAGGCCAGTTTTTAGGATGAATGGATAATGGTAATCACTCACCGCTTCACGCTGGAAATAAATGAGGACAGCCGCAGCCACCTGAGTGAGAAGGATGAGGAGCAGGCAAGTGAAGTACTGTGGAACACAGAAAATTGGGTTAGCAATGAGATTTACCTACACAGAGATCTCTATATCTATCTATCTGTCTGTCTGTCTATCTGTCTGTGTATATAAAATATATCGTCTCATTTGTACATTTTTGATATGATCTCAATCAAGACCATTAAACGGATACACTGCTGAATTTAATTTTTAGGTACAATAAAATAGTGCGTTCTAGTGTTGCAGACACTATTGATTGTCTGATAGACAGGAAATCACCACATTGCCACAACAACAGCAACTCCTACTGTCTGGTTGAGGTGTCGACACGAATGGAGGAGAAATACAGAGACGGTAGTGTGATCCTTCATGGGTGCTGGGACTTTCTATTAGAATCAATTGCTGTCCGGCAGTGTCATAGGACGTGTGTGCCAACATGCAGCCCTCCCCATTTTTACATTTTCAACATTTTACAGTACTGTGACAGTATGCTGTCTAAGCAATTGAGGCCCCTACCTTGCTCAGGGGCCCAACAGTGGCAACCTGGCAGAGGTGGGACTTGAACCAGTGACCTTTCAATTACTAGTCCAGTACCTTAACCACTAGACTACAACTGCCCTAGTCAGCAAGAGTGTTGTGCAGCCAACAGAGTGCAACACAATGCAAAAAGAGGAAATAATTCTGACAGATAAATATGTAATAAGTTATATGACAGTGGATATGCATGCATGTAGTTTTACTCATACAGCCCTCAGGTTTTAGAATGGTATGGAAACCGTAATTAACATTTCTGTAATTTATTTATGTGTGTGTGTGTGGGTGTCTTACAAGTCCAAGTAGGCAGCGGATCTCGTAGATTGCTCCAAGACAGCCAAGGAAGCCCAACAGCATGGTGAAGGAACCCACACCAATTAAAATGTAGGCGCTCACCTTTAGCGTAGTAGACGAGTCCTCTACAAAGACAAACAGCAAACACATGAATGTGATTATTACTAAAATAGAACAAAACAAAATCTGAAACATTTACATGCAAGTATGATTATTCACATATTTTTCTACAACTCCAAATTAGAAAAAGTTGGGACAGTATAAAAAATGCAAATAAAATAAAAATGCAGTGTTCCTTACATTTACTTTGACTTTATAAATATTTCATGTTTTGTCTGCTCAACTTTATTTCATTTGTTAATATACCTCCATTCCTGCATTTCAGGCCTGTTGACATGCTGGGACGGGGGCAATTTAGGTATTAATTAGCTATTAATGAGGTAAAAAAAAACTAAATAATAATGCGATTCCAAACAGGTGATGTCAACAGGTGATTGTAATCATGGTTTGGTACAAAAGCAGCATCCAGGAAAGACTGAGTCTTTGATGAGCAAAGATGATCAGATGATCTCCAGTTTGTCAACAAATGTGTGAGAAAATTATTGAAATGTTTAAAAACAATGAACCTCAAAGAAAGATTAGAAGGGATTTGCATATTTCTTCCTCTACAGTGCATAATATCATTAAACAATTCAAGGAATTGAGAGGAATTTCAGTGCGTAAAGACCAAGGGCACAACCTTAAACTGAATCTTCGATCCCTCAGATGGCAGTGCATCAAGAACCGCCACTCAACAATACAAAGGCATGGCTGCGGAAGAAGAGGGTACGGGTACTGGACGGTCCTGCCTGCAGTCCTGACCGGTCCCCAACAGAGAATGTGTGGAGAATTTTGAAATGAAAAATGTGACGACCCCGTACTGTTGCACATCTTAAGACGTGTTTGCAGGGAGAATGAGACAAAATAAAAGCTGAAACACTAAATCACTTAGGATCCACGGTGCTAAAACGTCTTTTAAGTGTGGTGAAAAGGAATGGCAACATTACAAAGTGGTAAATGCTTTACTGTCCCAACTTTTTTTGGAATGTGTTGCAGGCCCGAAATGCAGGAATGGATGTTTATTAATAAATGAAATGAAGTTGAGCAGATAAAACATGAAATATCTCAGGTTCATTATTATCATTAGCTTGTATGACATCTCCAATCTATAGCCATAACCTTTGAGTAGTCCACCTTCAGTCAAATGGACAGCTTTTGACTAGACAGCCCCCAGTCAAAAACATTTGTTAGGTAAGGACCAGTGTTGGACGAAAAGCCTGACCAGAAAAACTGCTCTAAATTCTCTTAATGGTGTTTATTGGGGTTAAGGTTAGGGCATCAAACTGTGTACAGGGTCACAGTCATGCTGGTACATAGAAAAGTCATTTCTGAAATTGTTGTTGCATGTTGGAATCATGTACTTTGTTATATAATGCCGCTGGGGTGACTGGCAGCCTGTTGCAGCAGCTCCCACCTACGTTGTTTTTTTTGCTTTTTCTCTTTACTTTCAATATAGGAATACTAATTTCAATATACAACAATAAAGGAATCTTATCTTATATAACTGATTTTATGGTTTTGTCAGCAATGGGTGAATTAATATGCATTAAATATAAGAATCCGGTCATGCAATCTCTATTAACAAAGACTGGCTGTAAAATGGATATATACAGGAGAGGTCAGTGTGAAGTGGAATGTCAAGAAGCATCAACAGTTTAGCCGTGAGCCAATAGGCCACACAAGTTTACAGAACGGTATCATCAAGTACTAAGGCATGCAGTGCATAGAAATCATCTGTCTTAAGTTGTTCCAATCAATAATGAGTTCAGATTGTTTTCTGGAAGAATCATCAGCACAACTGTTTGTCAGAAGTCACGGATTGGGATTTCTTTTTCTATGCAACCAGACGTAAGCTTGGAATTACTTAGACTGTGTAAACCTTAGTGTCGACTTGCATGAAGTAAAGCAGCGTTACTTAATTGCTTGGTCCATTATGGATGGGTGACTGGCATGGCATGTAAGAAAGTAAATAAAACTAGAAAAAGTGCATTTCCTGTAAAAAATGCAGAATGATTACCCAGCTTAAACAGTTCCCAGGTGGTGATGATGGTGAAGCAAATAAACAAATTATGCTTTAGGACAAAGGCTGAACTATTTAACTTCAACTTGGTAGTTGATTATAAAGATTTAATTTCCAACAAGTGTGAGGTGTGTCCCATCTCTTAGAAAATAGCAAGGATGATCATCATTGTGGATGTTATGTGGTTCTACTTGTTTGCTATGGTCTTGCTATGTTATCCCAGGTGGCTGCCAGTGCCAGTGCTAAGTGGTTGCTTGTCAGAGAGTAAAGAGTTGCTAAGATGTTACTAGGTGGTTAATTGGGCGTTGCTAGGCAGTCGCCTTTTTAAAAATGTATGACAGTGAATGGGACACAAAGATAAAAACAGGTGTTGCGGGTCAACAAGTAAACACGCTAGCACACACTAAAATACGCTAGCACACACTAAAATACGCTAGCACACCAGAGCTGGGATTTCGAATACATCGCACTGAATCTCAGCTCTGCCATCCGGCTGGGCTGGGCGACTGCATGAACAACGATTGGCTGTTGTTCATTGGGTAGGACAAGCTGGATAGGGACTCCTCATAACTGAGCAAATTACGACCTCTGCTGGCTGGTTGATGGTGTCTGCACAGAGGCGAGGAATAATGCGATCAGGGTGTGGCTCTCCGTGCACAAAGATGAAGTCGGCTACTGCGCACGTGTCGGAGGGGGCATGTGACAGTCTCGTTATTCTCAATCGGGGCGGGGGTCAGCTCCAGTGGAGAGAAAGCATAACGCAATTGGGTATAAATTGGACGCACTAAAATCTGGGAGAAAAGGGAGAAAATGCATTTTATATATATATATATATATATATATATATATATATATATATATATATATATATATATATATATATATATATATATATATATATGCAAAACTTGCAGAAAAAAACCTGGATTACATATTGGTAATTGTTTCAAAAGGTATCCTACAATGAAAAATTATAAACTGGTAAATTGTCCGTAGCTTATTCGAATACAATACAAATTTTTATGAGCCTCAATCACCATACTGATGGCATTCATTTATCAAAATATTAGGGATGTAACGATACTCTACCCACGATGCGATGCAGTTCACGATACGATGTTTTCCTGATTTTTCAAAACTAAAATTGAAGACAAATTATGACAGTTTCCTTTAATTATTTCTCTTAAAAAAAGAAAATAAAATCCTGTATTTGTGCTTATCTTTTATTTATCTAAATAATAAATGCCCTTTTATTTCTGAGGTAGGTACAAACTATGCAAAACAATTTTGAATTAAGCCCAATTTGGCTGAAAATCCCCGAATTTGGCAACTAGGCGTATAGCGCCATTGACGTTCAAAAGGCGAGGTGAATAGAGCCAGCGCCCTCTGCTGTTTAAAGTGAATATCGATTCATTTTACATGTCAAATCGGACTTTTAAATCGGTTATTAACTGTACTGTGGTGAATTGTTACATCCCTACAAAATATAAGACCAAACAACTCCTTATGTAAACCATCAAAATTAGCCTGGACCAGACTACAAGAACTGGGTAAAAAGGTCATGGACCGGAAAGGGTTAAAACACTGGTATAAAGCACATAACCACTGGACTTCAAAGTGACAAAGCATGCCTCATCTGGGAGCAGCAGGATACCACTTGTTTAAAGGTCTAGCTCTGTGTTTCATGGGTTGGGCTAGGCTCCCTGGTTCCACTTAAGAGAAATCTTAATGCCACATCATACAATGGCATTCTTTTACAAAATGTCCTTCCAGCATCAGCCTGACAATGACAAAAATACTTTGCAGGGTTTTATCGGCCTGCGTACAGCTGTAACCTCAGGCCCCTCCAACACCTTTGGGATCAATTGAAATTCTCTACCTCACTAATGCTATTGTGTCTGAGAGGAAGTTAATACGTTCAGACTTGATCCAAAAATAAGTGGAAAACTAGTGGAAATCTCATTTTCGAAAAGAAGCATGGAGGTAGTTTGGACATGTAGTGTATAGGGTTTTTCTTTATTTAAACAGAAGGTAAAACATCTACAAAATTCATCACTGCTTGTTTTTCTTGACTAGTAAGAGAAGGCCCAGTAAAAACAAATGTGGAAAAGCAATCTGGGTTTGAAGTTGATCATATTACAGCTGCATTTTTATTGCAGCTAAATCATTTCATCTGTGGTGGAATAACAAGCAGCGGTAGTATTTAGCTTAGTTATGTAGAATAACCTGGATAAACACGGGTTTAAATCAGCAGGTTATGTCTTGTCATGGGTTATACCTTGGTTGCATACTAAATTACACTCTCTGTAAAAGTTAACTACTCTAAACCACTTCAAATCTTCATCTGTGGCTAAAAATCCAGTGCTTGCCTTGGATTTCCGATCTGGCAGGTCTTCTATGCAAAATCCATCGTTGCTATGAGGATCTGCAATGGCGCCAAAGTTCATAAGAAAGTCATACATCAGCACAGTCAGGAATTCATTATTCTAACGTAGGTCTACGTAAACTAGCGGGATGTCAGACTGAGGAGCTTCTGTTTCAATCATACAAGCCCCCCGACAACACGACAGTGGCTCCACAGCAGCAACAACATGATTGCAGGGCGACCTTCTGAACAATAGCACAGTACCCTTAAGAACTGTGTGAGATAGTATAACAATGGGTTTAGCAGTCACAATAGCATGACACCGACCTGATGTAATCACCAGTACCAGTCAAAGGTGCACCTACTATCTCATCACCATTACTACAGAACAACACCACAAAGGAGACGTAAACAGCTAAATCAATCTGATGGATTAAAGGAGGCTTATAAAACTCCTACAATGCTTTCTGTGATCAGCACATTCCAGTCGCTTAAAAGAATCAAGATAAAGTCCAGCCCTGTGATTGTGGTATCAACTACTACTACTGTATCAAAGACTAAAACATCAAAGTTTGTTTGTTTGTTTATTAGGATTTTAGCATCATGTTTTACACTTTGGTTACATTCATGACAAAAATGGTAGTCTTGGACAATTTAGTGTTTCCAATTCACCTCACTTGCATGTCTTTGGACTGTGGGAGGAAACCGGAGCACCCGGAGGAAACCCTGGCGGACACAGAAAGAACATGCAAACTCCACACAGAAAGGACTCAGACAGCCCCACCTGGGGATTGAACCCAGGTCCTTCTTGCTGTGAGGTGACAGTGCTTAAATCGGATGACACAGATGACCATAGAAAAAAATCTTGATACTGTAGCCTCTAAATCATTTGTCTTTTTTGTAGCTTTTTATCAGCGGAAGTTAGATTTTTATTTTAAATCTCCTGGTACTTTCTGGACTCCATAATGGGCAGAACTGAAAACTATTTGCCATAATGTTTAGTACGGTAGTATGCACTGGGACACAACCAGCGTCAATACTGCACTTCTTGGTACCTGTGCTAGCTTGTTTGGCACTTTTTACATTTTATTATAATTAAACCTGATTCAATAATGCCTCCTAGCTTTCCTCCTTGTTTCTACACTCACTGTCCATTTTATCAGCTCCACTTACCATATAGGAGCACTTTGCAGTCATGTTTCTCTGCATGCTTTGTTAGCCCCCTTTCATGCTGTTCTTCAATGGTCAGGACTCTCCCAGGACCACTACAGAGTAGGTATTATTTGGGTGGTGGATCATTCTCAGCACTGCAGTGACACTGACATGGTGGTGGTGTGTTAGTGTGTGTTGTGCTGGTATGAGTGGATAAGACACAGCAGCGCTGATTGAGTTTTTAAACACCTCACTGTCACTGCTGGACTGAGAATAGTTCATCAACCAAAAACATCCAGCCAACAGCGCCCCATGGGCAGCGTCCTGTGACCACTGATGAAGGTCTAGACAATGACCAACTCAAACAGCAGCAATAGATGAGCGATCGTCTTTGACTTTATATCTACAAGGCACAGATGGGGACTCGAGTCCGAGTCACACGTAAGTCGCACACACAGTGACTTCAGACTCGACTCGGACTCATTTTAAATGACTTGGACTCAACTCGTGACTCGCAAAAAATGCGTCGCTTCCTACTTAAAATGGTGGAATACCCTAGGTAGTGCACTTTACAGTAACAGATAATGTGAATGGAACGCACCTACAGAATTGGCGCTAATGATTTTAAGAACCGCTTTCTGAACCAATCAGACCTTCTGATTTTAACTGTTAGTAAGAAATGCTGTTATTTGCATGTATTTAGTTTGCAGCGTCACACAGATGATTGTCAATGAAATGCTTGATCGGCTTTCTAACGAGTTTGTGTTTCACTTCACAACCGGGAAAAGTTTGGAGGTTTTTAATTATAAGCACATTTACAAAATAACGGATTATATTCCTAATGGGACACACGATTATAAATTTAATAGCATCTGGAAGAACATAAGCTAAGGTAAGCAGTATTATGGATTTTTTGCTGTGTTTGGGATTTTGGTTGCTGTGCCATAATTTGCAATAAAAAGAAAACGTCAGTTTAAGCTAAAGTTTAAGTAAAACGGCTAAATACAGTCGCTAATCTGTTGTTTTTTATCAGAACTTACATATTATTTGTTTATTTCTATGCTACATTTCCAAAATATGTTTTGTGTATATTATATTGACTCGTGACTTGACTCGGACTCTAGCCTAAAGACTCGTGACTCGACTCGGACTCGTATTTTGTGACTTGTGAACATCTCTGCTACAAGGTGGATCAGTAATTGTAGAACTACAAAGTGCTTCTATATGGTAAGTGGAGCTGATAAAATGGACAGCATGTGTAGAAACCAGGAGATGGCTTTAATCTTATGGCTGATCGGTGTAAGTTTGTCAGTTCGGTTAATAGAAATAGGCAAAATTTAAATCTTGTAAACATGTTAAGCAATATACTGAACTAATTACTCTACATGGGTTCTTTTTAACTGTTCAAAATGACCAGGTTGAGGGACTTTTTCCACAGCGTTCGGTTTGCCACTATACAATTCCAACAATAAACACTATAAAATGAAAAGCCTTTTGAAAAGACGGTTAACAAAGCAATTTCCTTCCTCTAAGGCTTACCACTGAGCGCATTTGCAAGCAAAATCAAAGCCTTACAAAGAAGAGCCATTTGGAACATGAAAAAGAATCCTGCATTCATTTAAGACAGCTTCTTTAAAGAAGCGCTACCAAAGTCTGTGTTCATAAAATGAATGGTGTATTATACAGTACATAGCTCTGCACATTCACAGTGTCTTTATTAAAGAGCAGGCTCAGCCAGGCCACTGCAGACTAAATAATAATGATAAAAAAAACAAGTGTTCTTTAAGCTTGCTCTTTTGTGAACGAAAGAATGAGTGACTTCACAGCAATGGATCTCTGGGAGCACCAACAAACAGTCAGCAGCCATTACACGCTGTAAGAATGTGTCCATCTGGTAAAATATGCCAAATACGTAAGGAGGGGAAACATGAGCCGTGGACAGATGTGCCAAGAGGGTCTGGAATTATCCTTCACACTCAGCAATGTTCGTGACCTAAACACATATGGTTCCCAAAACATTCCTTGACACCATGGCTGAGTTCACTGAATTCTTAAGGAGCAAGCTGGAACTGAGTCGTGTCAAACTGATGAAATAAACAGATCTTTCTGGATTCCTTGAATTTAATGCATCTGCCATGTAACCTCGTGCCAACTACCTTAGCTTATGGCCCTGACTAGAATCTAAGAAGCTTCAGTGTGGCTTAGACCATGAGTAAAACTGAATAAAAGAATAAGACAGCTCTATTCGCACCAAAGTTGTTCTCAGAGATGAATAACGTGGCTGATCTAAGGCGCTCACGTGATGCATGCTAATAGGCAAGCAGCTAAATGAGCCGAGTGTGGTACAGCCACGGCACCTGCACCCTGCCTCAGACATGCTACGTCATTCACAGTTGACTTGGTGCATGAACCCACAGAACCTCCCCATCAGCTCTGCCTCTCTTTTGCTTCCACAGAACCCACAGACCGACTCGCCCAGAGCTCTACGGCGTTCGGAATGGAAAACATAGCCGCATGTGTGTGCATGTGTTTTTTATCTGGATGAATGAGAACGAGTGGGTGCAGTGAGTGCAGACGGTGGGAGGTAGTGATGAGAAATTCAGACAGCAGCTAAAGGAGTCTGATCAACAGCCTGCAGCAAATGGTGTTGCAAAAGAAACTAGACATGATACACATGGCCTTGTAAAAGGTTCGTCACTACGCTGAGAGGTTGTGTTTATGGTCAAGACAGGATATGGGCTAACAGCAGCTCCTGCTAATGAAACAGGAAAGTAGGAGGAACAGAATTACTTTTTTTTAACCCTTTGGTCCTTTAATGCATTCGTTCATTGCTGTTTTCCCGCCGCTTTTTCCTACTCAGCGTCGTGGCAGGTACGATTCATCAGACGAAAGGCAGGAAACACTCTGGACAGGTCGCCAGTCCATCACAGGGCAAACACACACACACATCTGTGACATTTCACATTACTTGCATGCCCCAGCTTGGCCCAGCTGCTGTTGTGAATGTCTGTACCATATCATTACTAGGTATCAGATTCTACTCTGACTCTGACTTCGAAAACAGATTGGAACCTCAATATCAACTACATGTACAGCCCCCTACCTGATAAAAGTCACCCTGCTTCTACACTAAATCCCTTGCTAGCCTGATGCTGCACATCAAAATGCTATGTAAAAACAAGCTCTTGCCTTGTAACAATGAAACCTCAGTCACCACTAGTATCAGTTTATTGGTTGAGGTTTTTTAAAAACAAAAAACAACTACTATTAAACGCCACTCAAACGTAATTCTCATCTCAGAACGTCTTAAAGAAGCTATCAAACCCAAGGGTGCACAAGTTCATAGAAAATACAACCAGGCAAAGCAATGGTCGTCACAAATTGAAACTAATGATTTCCACAGGATGGTTGTGCTTAATATAATGAATATTATTTAGCAGCACATCACCTCTTAGACCATAGTATTTTTATATATTGTACCATCTTCAAGATCTTGTGCCCATTGTACAAGGCTTTGCATTGACCTTTGGTACAATTTTTAATAAGACTGGGATGGAGGTGCTTTCATCTGGTGGGTAATTTATCTATTTATGCATTTTCTCCCAATTCAGCATAGTCAATTTGTCTTCCGCTGCTGGGGATCCCTGATTGCATTTGAGGAGGATATATTGCTCCTCACGCCTCCCCCGATCAATTATTTTCGCCTCTATCTGCTAATCAGGGTTCTTGCACAGCGTTTGAAGATCCCACTCACATAGTCCGTCATCTCGCCCTCTAGCAGACGCGGTGGCCAATCAGTGTCTGCTGCAGGCACTGCCAATTATGCCAACTAGATGTTTATTCTAATTTTTGTAGTTGTTTTATGGGGCATTGAACAACCATCCTGTAAAGTAACCATCTATCCTTGTCAGTGCACATCAACTTATAGTCACAATTGTTTTATGTTGATGCTGTTTATTATCCTGATGCTGTTTTTTTTTTTAAGTACAGATTTTATGACTGATAAGCTTGCAGTTTGGGCACCAATTATCTGGCTTTTAATAGTCTCATGTTGCTTTAAGTTTTCAGTATTAAGATGCTAATTGTCTCTTTCATAGATGCATATCAACTCAACATAAAACCCACTTTTGAAGTACATTAATTTCAAGCTAGTTTTATGTGGTATATACACTGTTAAGTGTTTATAGATGATGTTTATAGATGATGTTTTTATCACTGTATTTCAAGGTATTACTAATCTTAAAAATCCTAAGTTATAATAATAATAATAATATCCTTAAAACAGTGTATTTATGTTGTAAACTGCTGTATATCTGTTATATGTAGGTAGATTTTCTTTTTCTCAAGACAGGACATATGAACTATTTTATTGATGCTGAGCTTGTGCAGGCTATAAGATTCTTTACAAGCCTATACACGTTGAAATGTCACAGGCATCACACTAGAACGGTCCAAATATAATCAGCTGCTGTTATATCCACATGAATTATAGCTTTGGGAGAAGATGAGGCTTTTTTTTCATTATAGACTGACTTACGCAAGACTGTAATGAAACTCTGACTGTCCAGGAGCATCCAGAGTCCAAAGCCCATAATCAGGCCTCCAAAGATCTGCAGAGAAAAAGACACAATCGGCTGAGAATTCATGGCAAACCTGGAAAAATGGACATTATCATTTACAAGCTGTAACTTGTTCACCCCAGATTGCTTAAAAAAGACCTTTGTGTGCACTTTGTGTGCATGAATACTGAAATAACATTACATGTTAAAGGAAGCAGAATTGCCTCCTTGCATTTATGTTTGCCAGAGTGCACTAAGAAACGTATGTTAGCCTGTAGGTAGTTAAGTCGTGTGCTGGTCTCCAGGCTCTAAACATAGGCTTTGAGGAGCTCTCTTCCCTTCTACACATCTGGGACTGATTGGGCCATGGTTCTGCGTGGCAGCAGGGGGAGGAGGATGTTGAAGCGGATGTGGCCTGCGTTAAAGAACATCATAGCTTGCCCTAAACGCACCCCATTAATCTTTCCAGTCAAGGTCTGGTTCATAGTTCATCTCAGCAGTGGGGTTTACACTGGGGTGATGATCTAGAAACACAGTCATCCCTCAGTTCCTCATGTTCCAGCTATCCAAACGTCTGCTATTCTGTCTGAATCGGTTCAACTGAGTGAATTTAAGTGCACAACAAGCAACATTTTAAATGCTTGACACCCTAAGGGGTACATTTAGTGATCGGGATAAACCAGGAAAAAAGACAGGGACTTATTCCAGATCACTGGTGCCAGATATCCAATTCTCCTAGCAATGAAGACTGCAATTCGGCTGTACGCTGCTCTATCATTTCATTCTCAGTACAGTTTAACCCCGTACATCCCAGAGCTTTTCATAGTCTTGTGGCCCAGTTCCGATTTAAACATGTGTTCTAGGGATAATGTGCAGCCTCTGCAGAACTGTTTGGGGCTTCTGATCATGGTCTGTGATTTGGAGGGCGTAAGCCTGGTATAAGGGTTTTCATTTTCTCAGTGTGGGGGCAGATGGCCGAGTGGTTCTCTGAACCGTAATTAAAAATCTTTTAAGGAAAATTAAGTGATATATATATATATATATATATATATATATATATATATATATATATATATATATATATATATATATATATATAAAAGGCATAACATTATGACCACCTCCTTGTTTCTACACTCACTGTCCATTTTATCAGCTCCACTTACCATATAAAAGCAATTTATAGTTCTGCAGTTACTGACTATAGTCCATCTGTTTCTCTACATACTTTTTTAGCCTGCTTTCACCCTGTTCTTCAATGGTCAGGCCCCCCCACAGGGCCACTACAGAGCAGGTATTATTTGGGTGGTGGATCATTCAGAGCACTGATATGGTGGTGGTGTGTTAGTGTGTGTTGTGCTGGTATGACTGGATAAGACACAGCAGTGCTGATGGAGTTTTTAAACACCTCACTGTCACTGTTGGACTGAGAATATTCCACCAACCAAAAATATCCAGCCAACAGCGCCCTGTCGGCAGCGTCCTGTGACCACTGATGAGGGTCTAAATGATGACTCTCGAACAGCAGCAATAGATGAGCAATCGTCTCTGACTTTACGTCTACAAGGTGGACCAACTAGGTAGGAGTGTCTAATAGAGTGGACAGTGAGTGGACACGGTATTTAAAAACTCCAGCAGCGCTGCTGTATCTGATCCACTCATGCCAGCACAACACACACTAACACACCACCACCATGTAATTGTCACTGCAGTGCTGAGAATGATCCACCACCTCAATAAAACCTGCTCTGTGGTGGTCATGTGGGGGTCCTGACCATTGAAGAACAGGGTGAAAGGGGGCTAAAAAGGTATGTAGAGAAATAGATGGACTACAGTCAGTAATTGTAGAACTTCAAAGCACTCCTATATGGTAAGTGGAGCTGATAAAATGGACAGTGAGTGTAGAAACAAGGAGGTGGTTTTAATGTTATGGATGATCAGTGTGTATATATATATATATATATATATGTATGTTCTGGTTTAAATGGATCAGGCGCAGCAGTGTTGGGATTAATAAAAAAAACCTGTGTCAACACTGGGAGGGGAATATAGAATAACTATTACATATCAATAGATTAAAATGTATTTTATCGAGCACATATCCAGCATGTAACATACAGGTTATAAGCAATTCATACATGTATTTTACACAAACATGCGAGGATAAGGGTTCTGGGACAAAACAGTAGTCTGCCAAACATTTTAAGCCATGTACATACTTTTGAATTCCAAGGGTCATGAGAAAACACAAAAATGTCTTCACTCGATTATCAAAAACCATTAATAAATATTTTGTAAGTCTGACTTTGTGTTTATCTAAAAGTATTTGATAAACTAAAAGCAAAATAGAAGAAAACTTACAAAGAAGAGGATGTTGAAGAGAAACAGAAAGTATTTGGTGGCTGTAATGCAACCTTTCCCCATGTTGACTCTAGAATGAAAGAAAAAAACAGATATTATTTTAACACATTAACATATTGTGCATAGAACTTTAAATTAAATACCAGATTAAATCCGTCTTTCCTGATTTTATGTTGGAAATAGGGTTGCCAGGTGTTCAGGCAATGTTACAGTGGGGTTGGTATGAAGAAAAGTAACTAAAACATCCATCAGATTTCCACAGCTTTTTTTCTTAGGGTCTTTTGAGATATATACACTGATTAGCCATAGCATTAAAATCACCTCCTTGTTTCTAAACTCACTGTCCATTTTATCAGCTCCACTTACCATATAGAAGCACTTTGTAGATCTACAATTACTGACTGTAGTCCATATGTTTCTCTACATACTTTTTTAGCCTGCTTTCATCCTGTTCTTCAATGGTCAGGACCACCACAGAGCAGGTATTATTTAGGTGGTGGATCATTCTCAGCCCTGCAGTGACACTGACATGGTGGTGGTGTGTTAGTGTGTGTTGTGCTGATATGAGTGGATCAGACACAGCAGCGCTGCTGGAGTTTTTAAATACCGTGTCCACTCACTGTCCACTCTATTAGACACTCCTACCTAGTTGGTCCACCTTGTAGATGTAAAGTCAGAGACGATCACTCATCTATTGCTGCTGTTTGAGTTGGTCATCTTCTAGACCTTCATCAGTGGTCATAGGACGCTGCCCACGGGGCGCTGTTGGCTAGATATATTTGGTTGGTGGACTATTCTCAGTCCAGCAGTGACAGTGAGGTGTTTAAAAACTCACTACTTAGCACAACACACACTTACACACCACCACCATGTCAGTGTCACTGCAGTGCTGAGAATCATCCACCACCTAAATAATACCTGCTATGTGGTGGTCCTGGGAGAGTCCTGACCATTAAAGAACAGCATAAAAAGGGGGCTAACAAAGCATTCTTTATGGTGCTTCGATATGGTAAGTGGAGCTGATAAAATGAACAGTGACGAGGTGGTTTTAATGTTATGGCTGATCTGTGTATGTTTAATCACAGTTCAATCCCATCAGTATCAAAATGAAAGTTTTGTTACCATTAAATTTCATTTTTCTTTCTTTCTTTTTTGTTTTACTTGCTGTGGTTTGATGATAGCGAATTCCCCCCCTCCCCAACGCACCATGTCAAGCTGTGTTTTACTGGAATTAAAGGGTAGGTCTGTTAAATTAGAGGAGTGATTTGAGCTAAGTAACAACTAGCTTTTCATAAACATAAATCTCCAGTAACACACACCCAGACATCATTTAACCCCTCTGTACATTCTCCACCGAACACAACTGCAGAGCACAGTTCAGTTCATGACAGTCAAATGTAGTCAGTCAGATAAATGTTATATGATTAAAAAGAAGCAATAAAAAAGGGTTTCATACTATCTCCAGGTCTCTGATGTATTAGACTGTAGCCATGTACTACCCCACATTATGCTTGTGCTAAAAGGGTTATTGTCATTATTCAGACCCACTCATGCAAGTTAGAAAAAGCACTGTATGGCACTTTAGCAGGCCTACTGTCCGACAGATAGAAAGTATTAATTGTCAACTGAAAACCACTGCCGACTTACACAAGACACGACTGTGTTTACTAGTGGAAGGACACAGCTATTCTATTGATGGCTACTTACAAAACAAGCATTCAGCTTCTAGAGCTGCACGCTGATGGCTAAAGTGATAAACCCACTTTGTCACTCAATATTAAAACCACAGTTGTTCTTTTCAATTATACAAGTCATTTGGGACCGAAAGAGTTTTACTGCACTTTATCAGTTGATTACTGTTAATTAGGGATGTAACTACCCATGATGCGATGCGATTCACGATACTGAGTTCACAATACGTAAAAAATACTGTATTGAATGTCCTTTTATTTCTGAGGTAGGTACAAACTATGCAAAACAATGCTGCACATTTCCCTTTTTGTGTTAAAAAAAACTGAAATGAAATAAATCCCACATTAAATAAATAAATGAATAATACAAATAAAGAAAGTATCCTCACATAAATAAATTTGGCCGGAAAATTCAGAACTTGGCAACCCTGTAGTGACGTCAACCAGGCCAGGTGAATAGCGCCAGTGCCCTCTGCTGTTTAAAGTGAATATCGATTCATTATACAAAGCGTACACTGCAAGCAATTATGGATTACAGGCCTTGCTCAGCTGCCCAACAGCGGTAACTTGGTGGTGGTGGTGGTGGTGGTGGGGCTTTAACCACTATTTTAGCACCGTAACCACTAAGCTACAACTGCCCATTAAAATCAAAATAAAAACATGACTACTTCTTAAATGATGTGTACATTTAAGATGGTCTGAACCCCATTTAGGGCGGCACAGCGGCTCCAGGGTGTTACTGTGTGCCTTGCGCCCATTGAAAAGCTTGTTTCACTTCTTTACTCTAGTATACATAGACAACAGGGTAAAAACGAACCTCTACTAAAACCTGTTAGAAAACAACATAGTTAAGTGTTTTGTTTTTCTAAAAAGGTTAGTTTTCACTTAAGTACTTAGTAATGAGATGACGAGTAATGAGTAATAAAAGACAGCTCCATCACTAGGGTGCTAGTACAGAAAAGAGTATTGATGCCTGTCTTCCTTGAGTCTTGTGGGATGGGTTTAAAGGAGCCAGACTTCTGACTCTAAGAATACAAATTACATTTCGCTGAATGCTAAAGGTAGGTCAGGTGGGTCAGTGAGACTGTACATGAGTAGATTAAAAACAGGTAACAGTTGCTGAGGGCTGATCGTAAATTGTAGTAGCCAAAAGGGTGTTGCAGAAGTCCATCATCGAGATGACAAGGGACCGTTCAATAATCTGACTGGCTTCCATAGAGAGAAATAGCATCATAACCATCCTCATGTTGTAGAGAAACTGGCATGATCAAGTTAGCAAACTGTAAACTGCACATAAGGAGTCAGACATCCTGTTTCAAAACTGGGGGTAATAATCTGACGTATGCCCGTTTGTGGCCATAACAACCTCTACTGTTCTAAGAAGGCTTTCCACAAGATTTCAGACAGCCCCATTTGGGGTGCCCAGCAGATACAATTGGCCATAAGTGAGTGGGGGAAGGTTAAATAGGGTTTCCTCAGTAGAGGTGATGCCTACACAAAATAAGACCTCTATTGTCTGGTTGAGTCTCCGGCACAAGTAGTGGGGTACAGCTTTCTGAGAGAATCCACTGCTGGCTGGTGTAAAGAAGCAGCTGTCAACTTGACACAAGTCTGCTTCCCCCAGCCTAGGTGTACTGGAAGCAGTATAAAATAGCAGTATGGTATTGGAAATGACTCGATTAGGAGGAAAAGGGGAAGCGCACCAAACAATAACAGGGGGTAAGATAGAGTCCAGGTTCCCAGTAATGATGTTGAAGTGTGTTCACTATTATGTACCATCATGAATGGCAGCATCACCTTAAAATTGTACACCTTTATACTGCCATTCTATCCTGTAGAAAGAATCCAAATCCAGCAAATTAGTTCGGAAGCTGTGGTCATGTCCACATTAAAATGTTTCTACTGGTTAGTTCAATCAGATTGGCAATGCCGACAGTACCCCAATGCCCACAACACAACAATACAAGCATAATCACAAGTTCATAGTCCCACAAAGCAACAAACTGGATGAGCACAGATACACCACTACACAGCTGTAAAGCAACTTGGCAAAAAAAATACCCAATACACTGCATACACTCATAATGTCCACCACATATGCACTGGATCTGGAAGATAATAACCTGCTGGATGATTATAGGCCTGTCTTCACTGAAACCCAGACTTCTTTTGCAACCAGAGTGCAAAGTTAAACAAAAAGTTCTCAGCAAACAAGCCCCTATAAATTCCAAGCTTAAGTAAACAAAGGTTGAATTTTATATCAGCTATTTTATTTCTGTCTGTGTAGCTGCACCATTAAAGAACCTCACATCTGGGGCTTTGGACGGCAAATCGGAAGGTTGTGTGTTTAAATCCTGGCTCTGCAATGCGGCCACTGTTAGGTGCTTCAGAAAGACCCTTAAACATCTCAGGTCCAGCGGCCTTGTACAATGGCTGACCCTCCGCTATGACCCCAGCTTCCAAACATACTGGGATATGCAGAAAATGAATTTCATCATGTCACATATTTGACATATCACATATACAGTGTATCACAAAAGTGAGTACACCCCTCACATTTCTGCAGATATTTAAGTATATCTTTTCATGGGACAACACTGACAAAATGACACTTTGACACAATGAAAAGTAGTCTGTGTGCAGCTTATATAACAGTGTAAATTTATTCTTCCCTCAAAATAACTCAATATACAGCCATTAATGTCTAAACCACCGGCAACAAAAGTGAGTACACCCCTTAGTGAAAGTTCCTGAAGTGTCAATATTTTGTGTGGCCACCATTATTTCCCAGAACTGCCTTAACTCTCCTGGGCATGGAGTTTACCAGAGCTTCACAGGTTGCCACTGGAATGCTTTTCCACTCCTCCATGATGACATCACGGAGCTGGCGGATATTCGAGACTTTGCACTCCTCCACCTTCCGCTTGAGGATGCCCCAAAGATGTTCTATTGGGTTTAGGTCTGGAGACATGCTTGGCCAGTCCATCACCTTTACCCTCAGCCTCTTCAATAAAGCAGTGGTCGTCTTAGAGGTGTGTTTGGGGTCATTATTATGCTGGAACACTGCCCTGCGACCCAGTTTCCGGAGGGAGGGGATCATGCTCTGCTTCCGTATTTCACAGTACATATTGGAGTTCATGTGTCCCTCAATGAAATGTAACTCCCCAACACCTGCTGCACTCATGCAGCCCCAGACCATGGCATTCCCACCACCATGCTTGACTGTAGGCATGACACACTTATCTTTGTAATCCTCACCTGATTGCCGCCACACATGCTTAAGACCATCTGAACCAAACAAATTAATCTTGGTCTCATCAGACCATAGGACATGGTTCCAGTAATCCATGTCCTTTGTTGACATGTCTTCAGCAAACTGTTTGCGGGCTTTCTTGTGTAGAGACTTCAGAAGAGGCTTCCTTCTGGGGTGACAGCCATGCAGACCAATTTGATGTAGTGTGCGGCGTATGGTCTGAGCACTGACAGGCTGACCCCCCACCTTTTCAATCTCTGCAGCAATGCTGACAGCACTCCTGCGCCTATCTTTCAAAGACAGCAGTTGGATGTGACGCTGAGCACGTGCACTCAGCTTCTTTGGACGACCAACGCGAGGTCTCTTCTGAGTGGACCCTGCTCTTTTAAAACGCTGGATGATCTTGGCCACTGTGCTGCAGCTCAGTTTCAGGCTGTTGGCAATCTTCTTGTAGCCTTGGCCATCTTCATGTAGCGCAGCAATTCGTCTTTTAAGATCCTCAGAGAGTTCTTTGCCATGAGGTGCCATGTTGGAACTTTCAGTGACCAGTATGAGAGAGTGTGAGAGCTGTACTACTAAATTGAACACACCTGCTCCCTATGCACACCTGAGACCTAGTAACACTAACAAGTCGCATGACATTTTGGAGGGAAAATGAAAAGCAGTGCTCAATTTGGACATTTAGGGGTGTAGTCTCTTAGGGGTGTACTCACTTTTGTTGCCGGTGGTTTAGACATTAATGGCTGTATATTGAGTTATTTTGAGGGAAGAATAAATTTACACTGTTATATAAGCTGCACACAGACTACTTTTCATTGTGTCAAAGTGTCATTTTGTCAGTGTTGTCCCATGAAAAGATATACTTAAATATCTGCAGAAATGTGAGGGGTGTACTCACTTTTGTGATACACTGTATATATATATGATCTGTAGTCGAAATCCCAGCTCTGGTGTGCTAGCGTGTTTTACCGATGTGCCAATCAATAAAAAGTCATTGTCCTCGCTAATTGCCTTTGTAATTGCATATTTGTCTATGACTATGTCATGGCAGTTGTAGATCATTGGTTACTGTACTAGACTAGACTTCTAGATTACATTCTTTATTATATTACACAGCATGACATAGTAAACATGGCAGGATTGTCAAGGAGTGGCAAAATCAACATAAAGACAGTGAGCAGAACCAGTTTAGCTTGCACAAGGTAGACTCAGTCAGTAATGGCTGGTTCATTAAAAGCGCTAACTAAATATGCTTTACACAAAATATCCACATTACTACACACAGATTCAAATGTGCCGAGTTTATATTTACATTTTCGGCATTTAGCAGAACCTGGCAGTGGTGGGGCTTCAACCAGCGTCCTTTCGATTCGTAGTCCAGTACCTTAACCACTAGGCTACAACTGCCCTAGTTTAATATGCAGTTAGACTCTATAGTGATGCCAGACAGCTTTGGTGTTGGGTGGGTAAGCGTGGGTTTATCCCATCTTCTCCCAATTTAGCGTAGTCAATTTGTCTTCCGCTGCTGGGGGATCCCTGATTGCAGTCGGGGCGGGTATATTGCTGTTCATGCCTCCTCCGACCCTGGCGCAGCCCGTAGCGGAACCCTTTTTCACCCATGCCTTCTGCACAGGCGCCTCTCTATCTGCTAATCAGGGTCCTTACACAAGGTTTGAAGACCCCACCCACATAGCCCGGTCATCCCGCCCTAGCAGAGACGTGTCTGCCCGCTAGATGGCGCCGAATATGCCGCTGAGCCACCTTCCGCCGGTAAGCGTGGGTTTTAAAAAGCACTCTGTACAGACTGTAAATGCGCTCCTGATAGGAATCAAGTGTAAGAGGTTGGAAATAAATTTAAATGACATTTTAATTCGACAAGATTAATAAAACAATCACATTTTCTCGGTTGTTCGCTAACCAGTTAATTACTGACATTCCTAGTCACAATTCTAAATCGCTTTGAGTAAAAAAACACAGTATGCAGTAAAAAAGACTGCATTGTCTCAAACAGACCTTGTTTACTTGTGTACAATCTGACAAACCACATATTGTCACCTAGCCATTCAGTATGTCATGTTCACAGGGCACTGTGTCAGGCAAAAACACTCAGCCATTCCGTGTCATAATTACTGAAGCTGAGCCAGTAATCTCAGAAACATCAAGGTCAAAAATGATGTGATGGGAAGTATCGGGAAGTACCCGGACTTTGGGCTGTAATTCTGGGAAGAAAAATCAGTCAGGAAAAAGTCATTGTATTTCATGAGCAAAAAGGAAACTGAAACAGTTCAAACAATCAACACAGTGAGATTTAGGGAGATTCTGGATGACAAGGTTCAAAATTCACGAGATTTGATGTATACTGAGATCATTCATGTCTTTTCCATCAGTGAATATGAAATGTATTTACAAATGAATCTACTGGAAATGAATAGGCATTATCTCTGTTGCTGTCCCTGGATATCAGAAGTAACATTTCTATTTGTTCGATGATATAATACAATAAATAGCATGAACTTATGAATCTAAGGTTGTAGCCACTAAGCTTTATGCTTTTATAAGCTTTTTTATTAAATTTTTTTCCCTTTTTCTCCCACTTTAGCGCATCCAATTTCTGCCCGTCAATCGTCCTCTCACTAATGCTGGTCCCTGCTCCTGATTGGAGAGGACGAGGCTGCTCCACGCGCCCTCCGACACGTGCACAGCAATCGAACATCTTATCACCTACACTTGACAGGTGCAGTGCAGAGAGAGCCACACCGTCTACCGCACTCCTTTCCCATCTCCGTGCAGGCGCCACCAACCAGCCAGCAGAGCTCGTAATCGCACTAGTCTGAGAGAGAGTCTCCATCCGGCTTAACCCCGCCCCTATCTGAACAACAGGCCAATCATTGTTCATGTGGACGCTCAGCCTCAGCCGGCAAGGCAGAACCGAGAATCGATACGATGTATTCGAGATCTCAGCTCTGGTGAACAGCGGGTGTTTTTACCGCTGCGCCAACTGAGCGGCATTTATTTTTATTAATTAGTATTTTAACGTCATGTTTTACACACTTTGGTTACATTCATGACAGGACAAGTAGTTACTCGTTCCACAAGATTCATCAGTTCACATGTCCAATGTCAAACACAGCCATGGACAATTTAGTATCTCCACTTTACCCACCGAGCCATCGCGCCACCCCATGTACAAGCTTTTAATGAGCATTGAGCATCCAACCCAGAATCAGTGGGAAAAAACCTTTATTAAGATATACACGTACAGTCCAATAACATCCATTTCTTTGCACATCCCAGCCTGTTTTCAAAATACGGGTTCTGGCTGACGTGCCCAACAGTAGCTGCTAGGTGGGGCAGAGATTCAAACCAATTAATAGACCAAAGCCCTAACCACTGAGCTACCGAAATGTTCTAGTGCAATGAAATGTTCTTTTAGTGACATTCGTTTTAATATAGAGAGTAAGAAAAGTGAGAAGTGAATGTTGTTAAAGGTTCAACTGTTTATACAACAGGGGCTAAAATGCTTTTTTGCATTGTAATGAATTATATAATCAGAATAACAGTTTAAGTGAAACGTTAAATCATTAAAAATAACACAATTTAGAATTTCTTAGTATTTGCCTTAGTATCTTGATTTGTATTGTGTAGCATGTCTGACACAGAGACATAAAATACAGAACAAAAATACAGATATATGTGTGTACTAGAGATGGGACGATCTATTTTTAATCAAAATATGCTATCGGCGATTGGCGATATTTCCTAAAAGTAGCCGATCCGATCGTGTGATATATAAAGACCATGTTAAGTTAACAGCTCAGTGGATTGATCCAGACTTTGAGCTACGAAGCACCAACCATCACATCACCATTCATCAACAATCGTACAGAAACCATCGTGAAAGCTCTTACGATGTAATTTTGCTGATTGTAATATTTACTTTAAAAAGATAATTCAACCCGGTCACATCTGAGTCGATTCTATCAGCACGTTATATAAACTCCTGGTTCACTTTGGTAAATCGTAAGCGGTTCTTACTTGTGATGTAGATGAGAACAGAAAACGTTACAGAGCCAATCCGAGGCAAAAGTTTATTCATTACCAAATTCGTTAGTTCAGGATCATCTGCTGAACTTTTAGAAAACTTTTAGCTCCTTAGACGGAACGAGTCTGACTCGGTTACAGATCTGTGGTAATAGCAGTTTAATTAAGCTTTTTAATTAACCTTTTTAATGTAAGAGAGTCACACAGAATGTTCTGTAGTAGCTGGTGTTTATTTAAAACCACGACATTTAATTAATAACAGTAAACACGGAGAGATAACTGAGAAGAAAAACTTACGCTTCACATAAAAACGAATCAACTCATGAATCAATGAATCACTTATAGCGATACTGTGAACAAAGCGTATCTTCTAAAGGCACAAAAACACACACACACACGCGCGCGCACTGCTCCGGTTTATCTTTACTGTGAGGTTCTTTTTAAGTTTATTTACTGCTAATCCCCCCCCCGATCGGAATCGGCTAACAGCCGATGTCCCTGAAAGGAGATCGGAGATCGGAATCGGTGCCAAAAACCCCGATCGGTCCATCTCTAGTGTGTACTTATACTAATGATGGTTAAGTCTTCAACTGTTTATAGCAGAAACAATGAAACAGAAAGCAGAACTTATATTGCGGGCTTTCCACAAAAGCAAAAATAAATTAATGTAATGTATTTTTTTTCTTTAATTAAAAATGTGTATTGAAAGTATTGCCAAACTGCCCTGGTGGAAGCAGAATAATGCACCCTAGTTATACAGCAGTGGTGGTGTTGCTGCATCACATTAGATTAGATTAGATTCAACTTTATTGTCATTGTGCAGAGTACAAGGACACATCCAATGAAATGCCATAGCATCTAACCAGAAGTGCAAGATAGAGATTATTTACACATAATACAGTTATGACCAGATAAATAAACTGAGGAGACACAAGTTGAAGATTATAAAACAGGTAATGTTGATTGTACAGTGTATAGACTGGTATATAATTACAGTGATACAGGTAAATAAAAAAGGCTAAATGAATATGTAATGAATGAGAATAAATTAAGTATAGAGTATAGAGTAAATAAGTATAGCAGATATATACAACATACACTGATCAGCCATAACATTAAAATCACCTCCTTGTTTCTACACTTACTGTCCATTTTATCAGCTCCACTTATCATGTAGAAACACTTTGTAGACTATAGTCCATCTGTTTCTCTACACACTTTTTTAGCCTGCTTTCACTCTGTTCTTCAATAGTCAGGACCGCCACAGGACCACCACAGAGCAGGTATTATTTAGGTGGTGGACCATTCAGAGCACTGCAGTGACAATGACATGGTGGTGGTGTGTTAGTGTGTGTTGTGCCGGTATAAGTGGATCAGACACAGCAGCGCTGCTGGAGTTTTTAAATACCGTGTCCACTCACTGTCCACTCTATTAGACACTCCTACCTAGTTGGTCCACCTTGTAGATGTAAAGTCAGAGACGATCGCTCATCTATCGCTGCTGTTTGAGTTGTTCATCTTCCAGACCATCATTAGTGGTCACAAGACGCTGACCAAGGGTCAAGATCCACTCATACCAGCACAACACACACTAACACACCACCACCATGTCAGTGTCACTGCAGTGCTGAGAGTGATCCACCACCTAAATAATACCTGCTCTGTAGTGGTCCTGTTGGGGCCATGACCATTGAATAACAGCATGAAATAGGGCTACAAAGCATGCAGAGAAACAGATGGACTACAGTCAGTAATTGTAGAACTACAAAGTGCTTCTATATGATAAGTGGAGCTGATAAAATGGACAGTGAGTGTAGAAACAAGGAGGTGGTTTTAATGTTATGGCTGATCAGTGTAAATTGAAAGTAAAAGCAGGACTACATTGTTTTGTATTTCTGTAATAGCACACATGACTTGTAATGTCAGCCAAAATATATTTCAGCACTTCATTAAGTAGGGGCAAGAAAGCTGATACTTGGTTAGGGATCTGTATCTAGAGGCTATAACAAAAGTGAAAGCAAGATTAACTTGTATTTTGGACTTTGGACTTTCCACAAGGTTACAATTATTAATGACATTTAACAGCTGTACACCAGTAAAGGTAGTGCTCCTTTATGTCACACTGAAGCTAAACCACACCACTCATTTTAGATCATTTCCCCCCAAACAGCATTCCACATGATCTTATTCTCATAAGACTATTAAAACACTTTTTTTTTTAACTGAAAGCTCTCACCTCAAGGCCAAGTGCCAGTGTTGGCACGCAGGATCCTGAAGTACTGGCTTATCCTTACATGACGGGTTAAGATGTTGGCCAGAGACTGCTAACAGATTTATACCCGGCCAACATTATAAAAACCTCCCTGGCTCATTTTTTCCTAACGTTATAAATGAGACTGTTGCTCTTTTCAACCAACACACTGTATGCTGAGAGCAAAGTGAAGGTCTAAAGTATCAGCTTATCTCATTTGTCTTTTCTTGGTATCTCTGACACTCCCAGTAAGCATATGGTGAGTAAAGCATGGTCCTTTTTCTCTACCAGTCATATACTGTATATATATCCACTTGTTTCTACACTCACCGTCCATTCTATCAGCTCCACTTACCATATAGAAGCACTTTGTAGTTCTACAATTACTGACTGTAGACCATCTGTTTCTCTGCATGCTTTGTTAGCCCACTTTCATGCTGTTCTTCAATGGTCAGGACTCTCCCAGGACCACGACAGAGTAGGTATTATTTAGGTGGTGGATCATTCTCAGCACTGCAGTGACACTGACATGGTGATGGTGTGTTAGTGTGCGTTGTGCTGACACCTCACTGTCACTGCTGGACTGAGAATAGTCCACCAACCACAAACATCCAGCCAACAGCGCCACATGGGCAGCATCCTGTGACCACTGCTGAAGGTCTAGAAGATGACCAACTCAAACAGCAGCAACAGATGAGCGATCGTCTCTGACTTTACATTTACAAGGTGGACCAACTAGGTAGGAGTGTCTAATAGAGAGGACACTGTATCAAAAAACTCCAGCAGCACTGCTGTGTCTGATCCACTCATACCAGCACAACACGCACTAACACACCACCACCATGTCAGCGTCACTGCAGTGCTGAGAATTATCCACCACCTAAATAATACCTGTTCTGTGGTGGTCCTGTGGGGGTCCTGACCATTGAAGAACAGGGTGAAAGCAGGATAAAAAGTTATGTAGAGAAACAGATGGACTACAGTCAGTAATTGTAGAACTACAAAGTGCTTCTATATGGTAAGAGGAGTTTTTTATTAAGTTAAAGCCTGAGCATAATTCGGGTATTCAAATGTAGAAAATACAAAAGACTGCCATTATTTCTTAATATAATGAGTGATCTGTATACGTGGTTTTACCGGTCACGCAACTAACAGCCTCTATAATGTGTCAGAATTTAGAACTGAATGAGGCCAGCACAAAACTGAAAGAGTGGACCAAATTTATCTTTCTGGTTATTGTCACAGTTCCTTTTTTTAGCTTTCCCTGAAGCATTAGTGACACAAACACAGAAGAAACTGCAGAAGCAAGTGTTTTACTGTGTTTTCCCTCAAATCTCTGCCATGTGTAGTAAATGTGCCAGATTCTGACACAAGAAAATGTTTATTCTTGGCTCAAAAAAGTCTATGGTCAGTTGTTTGGCCAAAGTACCATGAGAGTTCGCTGGATATCCCATTCATCAACAATGGGCTTTGATAAGACAGCTAAAACAGCCTCCACTATTGTGTGGGAACTTGTGTGCATCTCATCTACAGAAAATCTATAAGGTAAGGAACTGACATTGAACATAAAGGCCTGGCTCACAGTTGATATTCCAATTAACCTCTAAAGTGTTTGGTGTTCAGAGCTCTGAGCAGACTACTGTGGTCGTCAAGTCTTTATAAAACACACAGTGGTATTGTGTATACACACACATACACACTTTAAGGATAAAAGTATTGGGACGCCTACACATTACACCTTTATGACATTCCATTCTAAATCCATTGGGATTTATATGTAGTTGGTAGCCCTCTTTGCGGCCAAAACAGCTTCCACTCTTCTGGGAAGGCTTTCTACAAGATTTGGAAGTGTGTCTGCAGGAATATTTATCCATTCACCCAGAAGAGCATTTTTTTATTTCAATATTGTCCCCTAATCTAGTCGTGTCCAATTACCCTGAATGCGTCCTCTATACTGATTCGACCCTTCACCGCTGACTGAGGACGCCTCTCAACTGACATACGCCCCCTCCAAGCACGTACAGTCAGTACAGACTGCATTTTTTACACCGACGAGCACTGTGTACAGAGGGCCACACCCCCATCAGCAATATTCCTCAGCCCTGTGCAGTCGCCATCAGTCAGCCAGCAGGGGCCGCAGTTGCACCGGTTATGAGGACCTACGATCCGACTTTTTACCCTCTAACCCTGAACAACAGCCAATCGTTGTTCATGCAACCGCCCAGCCCAGTCGGAAGGTAGAGTTGAGATTCGATACGATACGATGTATTCGAAACCCCAACTCTGGTGCGCTGGCGTACTTTACCGCTGTGCCACCTGAGCGGCAGGAGAGCATTTTTGAGGTCGGACTCTGATGCTGGACAAGAAGGCCTTGTTTGCAAACATCAAACTCATTTAACCATGCCCTGACGGATAGAAAAGGGCCTTCCCCAAAATGTCCCAACAAAGTTCAAAGCACACAAATGTCCAAAATGCCTTAGTATGCTGAAGCATTAAGATTTCTCTTCACTGAAACTAACAACCCCTTAGCACTATCCTCCCTCCAACAAACTTAATAGTTGGCAAAATGCAGTCAGGCAGGTAACGTTCTCCTGGTATTTGCTCGTCCACCAGACGGCAAGATAGAGAAGCATGATTCATAACTCAGAACACGTTTCACACCACTCCATACAACACCTGGCATTGTGGTTGGTGATTCAAGGCTTGCATGCAGCTGCTCGGCCATCGAAGCCCATGCCATGAGGCTCATGATGCACAGTTTTGTGCTGATGTTAGTGCCAGAGGAGGTTTGGAACTCTGGAGTTATTGAGTCAGCAAAGTGTTGGACACTTGGACTTGGACACGTTGGACCCTGCTCTGTTACTTTACGTGATCTGCCTCTTCATGGCCGTTTTGCTGTGGTTCTTAAATGCTTCCACCTTTCAATACCGCCCACAGATTAATGTAGAAAATCTGGAAGGGAAGAAATCTCACAAACTGATTTGGCGCAATGCCGGCATCCTATTTCAGTAGCACTTTAGAACAACCCATTCTTTCACAGATGTTTGTAAAGGCAGACCGCATGGTCCTGTGGCAACAGGACTGCACAAAACACCTGAATTCAACGATTAAGAGGTGTGTCCATATATTTGTTTGCAATTACAACAGATAACAATAAAGAGTGAACATATTTTCATAAATGCTACAAAGGGGTGGACAAAGCTTAAAGCTTAGGCATTGAAGTCAACGTTCAAACAACATTGAAGTCATTATAGTTTTTTAGCTGTGCATTCGTGCACATCTGGCATTTTAAGGGTGTCTGGGAAACGTGTTGAAGTTTCCCTAAGGGGCAGACAGGCTCAAGTCTCACTCTGAAGTTCATCGTCATTCAGCTAATCTAGCCAGTGTGCACAGAGGCACTGGTTAACACCCCATGGCCCTTCCTCCTTCCAACCCCCCTCCACACACACACACACACACACACACTATGAGACAGGGCCAGCTTTGATTACCCACCACAACAATGGCAGCTTTCAGTGACGCTTTTCACAGCCAACAAAAGAAGAAACCCTACACACACTATAGACGCACACTGGCTTAAATTTACCACAGCACACAAAAACACCCAAAAAAAAAAGCTAGGCTTTAGAAATGTGCTGCATAACACTGTCCCCGTACTACTACTCTACAGAGTTCTGTCTGGGCTAAACAAGACTACTTTATGTGGGTTCTTGAATTTGACAGCAAGCAGCCCCAAAGATGGCCCGACCCAGGGCCACATGAAAGCAAAACGATCGCATGGACATCCAAAGCCCATCCATTTCTTTTAACATCCCAGACAACTTCATTTACTCTCGTGAATGCCAGACAGGTTCCTACGGCAACTACAGAACAAGGATGAAGAGAAGGCGCTGAAGTGGCTCCTCTTGAGAAAGCAAACACTCTCCCGCTTCACGTCGATGCTCTTGACAGCATGTAAACAAGTGAGAAGGGAGTGAGCTAACAGAGCCCAACAACCTCATCTTGCGCCTTTCACTTCAGCTAGGAACAAGGGCCACATTCATCTTAAGGGTTCATTTCAGCACATGCAGACAACGACCGACTGCAACCCCTCAGCGGTGTTAAAGTAGGGTCATCGAGGAGTGCTAAGCAATGTAAAACATCCTGATCTAATTTAAACAGGATGCCAGAGTGATTACTTTGTGATGCTTTGTGACTCACGTGTAAAAATGAAAGACAGCAGTACCAGTAAGTTCAGTAACGTTTAAGTATATAAAAGGATGGGCTGGTAATGAACCTCCCACGGAATGCCGTCTGACTGGAATACTGCGCATGTTATTGAACACGTGTGTCAGTGAACACACACGCACCATTTTAAGAACTGAAATGTATACAGTTTACGCCATTATAGGGACTCAACATTAGTCATGAGACAGTGAAACCAAATAGGAAAGTGTAGTTGTGCATTTCTGTAACAGAAGACCGAAACTGTAGCCAGATTCTGTGTTAACGTTACTGAGTTCAGCACACTGAAATGTCGACCTACATTCTGAGAACCATTCCCACCACCTCATAATGAGGGCATTAACCCCCAGTGACAGATGTCCCATTAATTCATTGAAAAAAAAGTCGCTGATAGACAGCAAGTCGTTTAGGCGCTCTGTGATTAAATCGAAGCTGAAAGAGCAAACAAATGTTGGTAGTTTACTTGTTGGCTACATTTATTCCCTCGTAACTGAATACAAATTCTAACAAGGAGTCTTCACGGGCTGGACACAAAGTAAATAACAGTAGGCTAAGCACACGAGGGCTTATACAATAGTTTTACTAATAAGATTGTTAAGCATTCTTAAGATTAACAATGAAAAACCTCAGCATTTTACTAACCTTAACTCTAAGTGCATGCAATTTCTTTTAAAACATTAAATGTCTAATAATATCTTGATATAAATCATAGCTTTTACAATACCTCATTTATAAACATATTTTTGCTGGTTATTTTTTCAGTCCTTCAATTTTTGTAGAGTATACTGACGTATATTGACAGCTTCCAGGCATATTTAACCCTAATAATTTCTACTCTCCGTGATATTAAGAAAACAAGCAATTACTAGTGGACATACACATATTCAAATATATAATAACCATAAGTACCTGTAACTACAATCCGTCTAGCCCCAGATATTTCTCAGATCTGTGGGGAAACACATTTAGCAGACGTCTTTATCCAAAGTGACTTACAGTACTGGGACAGTATACAGTCTGAGCAATTGATGGTTAAGGGCCTGGCTCAAGGGCCCAACAGCAGCAACCTGGCAAAGGTGGGGCAAACCAGCGACCTTTTGATTACTAGTCCAGTACCTTAACCACTAGGCTACAACTGCCTATAATCTGTAAACAGTATGTATTACTTGGCAAGATCCTGGCAAGATGATCAGACAGCTTCAAATTAAAAATCGAACCATTAATACAAATTAAATGCAACCATCTACACTTTCACACACTTTTAACAGACCAGTACAGTTCTGGTAATTTGTGCCTCATACACCATTCATTCCTTCAAAAATGCAATATTGTTTTATATAACAGTACAATTTAAAAAGGACATACAGTATACTGTGATAGATGTTTAGAAATACAGTATAGTGTTTACTGTGATAGAGGTTTAGAAATACAGTATAGTGTTTACTGTGATAGAAGTTTAGAAATACAGTATACTGTGTACTGTGGTAGAAGTTTAGAAATACAGTATACTGTGTACTGTGATATAGGTTTAGAAATACAGTATACTGTGTACTGTGATATAGGTTTAGAAATACAGTATACTGTGTACTGTGATATAGGTTTAGATATACAGTATACTGTGTACTGTGATATAGGTTTAGATATACAGTATACTGTGTACTGTGGTAGAAGTTTAGAAGTATAATATACTGTGTACTGTGATAGATGTTTAGAAATACAGTATACTGTGTACTGTGATATAGGTTTAGAAATACAGTATACTGTGTACTGTGATATAGGTTTAGATATACAGTATACTGTGTACTGTGATATAAGTTTAGAAGTATAATATACTGTGTACTGTGATAGATGTTTAGAAATACAGCATACTGTGTACTGTGGTGGAGGTTTAGAAATACAGTATACTGTGTACTGTGATATAGGTTTAGATATACAGTATACTGTGTACTGTGATATAGGTTTAGATATACAGTATACTGTGTACTGTGGTAGAAGTTTAGAAGTATAATATACTGTGTACTGTGATAGATGTTTAGAAATACAGTATACTGTGTACTGTGATATAGGTTTAGATATACAGTATACTGTGTACTGTGATATAGGTTTAGAAATACAGTATACTGTGTACTGTGGTGGAGGTTTAGAAATACAGTATACTGTGTACTGTGATATAGGTTTAGAAATACAGCATACTGTGTACTGTGGTGGAGGTTTAGAAATACAGTATACTGTGTACTGTGGTGGAGGTTTAGAAATACAGTATACTGTGTACTGTGATATAGGTTTAGAAATACAGCATACTGTGTACTGTGGTGGAGGTTTAGAAATACAGTATACTGTGTACTGTGATATAGGTTTAGATATACAGTATACTGTGTACTGTGATATAGGTTTAGAAATACAGCATACTGTGTACTGTGGTGGAGGTTTAGAAATACAGTATACTGTGTACTGTGATATAGGTTTAGAAATACAGTATACTGTGTACTATGGAAGAGGTTCAGAAGTTCAGAAGGAGATTCTGGCTTTATCACCTAGTCATTTTGGTCATTGACCCATCCAGCACATATGGCAATAATTTCCTTACGTTACACTGTATTAAAACAGAAGTCAATGGGTCTGTTTTTGTACAGTATCAGCCCTTTAATTTCTATAGTAGGTCGGATTTGAGACCTAGTTTTTGGGACTTTTCTCACAATAGGAAATGTATTGAAGTTATTGTTTGTGGTAATCCCTTCATACTCCATGGAAACGTTGGAGTATTCGTTTAACAACACATATTAAACAAAACGAATTAAATAGTAGATGCTGTGCTTTGGTATGTCTGTAAATTTCGTGTTTTATTGATTTGGGAATAAAAATAAAACAGCTGCTTCGAACTTTCATTATGCGCACTTCTGACAAGAATCGATTTCTGGCGGTGAGTCAAACGAATGTTTTTGATTCTGACTTGTCCTCATTGCACTGACTGAACCGAGCCAGAAAACCGACTCCGAGCCACATGAGCTCAGCGGTTCAAACAAGAATTCGCTTAAATAAAGATAGTTACGTTTATATTTTAATTCTGCTTCTAAATAATGTTTGAAAATCGATCGTATTTAAATAATACAAGTAAACAAAGACGAACTTTAAAACAGAACGGCGGAGAAAGGCTACAAAAATGCTCAAATAGTGCACATGTAGCCAAGAGTTAAACGTTAAGCGGGTACTCACGTTTGTTCTTGGTGTTGATGTTGTTGTTGGTGTTGTTTTTTCCAGCGGCAGCTGTCAGTCTCTCTTTGTAGCAGAAGCAGTCTGAGCTAGTGACTGAATGGTGCGAAACTAATGAAGTTCAGTTTAAAAGAAGAGTTCCTCAAGTAAAGCGCTCTCTCTCTCCACCAAGCGGTGCAACACAACCCCACATATTACAGCAACCTACAGAAAGGGAACCATCACTCAGTGCTGAGGAGCTCTTCTATCTGTCAGCTCCACCACAAACCCACTACAGGAAACAGTGCAGAATGCTTTCCACTGCCTATCACACTCAGAAGGGTATGACAGAGTACAGAGTTGCCCAAGCACATACACCGATCAGGCATAACATTAGTCCATCTGTTTCTCTACATACCTTTTTAGCCTGCTTTCACCCTGTTCTTCAATAGTCAGGACCCCCACAGGACATCATTCTCAGCACTGCAGTGACACTGACATGGTGGTGGTGTGTTAGTGTGTGTTGTGCTGGTATGAGTGGATAAGACACAGCTGCCGTCACCGCTGGACTGAGAATAGCCCACCAACCGAAAACATCCAGCCAACATCTCCCCGGTGGGCAGCGTCCTGTGACCGCTGATGAAGGCCTAGAAGATGAACAACTCAAACAGCCGCAATAGATGAGCGGTCGTCTCTGACTTTACATCTACAAGGTGGACCAACTAGGTAGGAGTGTCTAATGGAGTGGACAGTGAGTGGACACGGTATTTAAAAACTCCAGCAGCACAACACACACACAGCAGTGCAGCAGTGCTGAGAATCATCCACCACCCAAATAATACCTGCTCTGTGGTGGTCCTGTGGGGGTCCTGATTATTGAAGAACAGAGTGAAAGCAGGCTAAAAAGGTATGTAGAAAAACAGATGGACTACAGTCAGTAACGGTAGAACTACAAAGTGCTTCTATATGGTAAGTGGGGCTGATAAAATGGACAGTGAGTGTAGAAACAAGGAGGTGGTTTTAATGGTATGGCTGATCGGTGTACAACTACGGGATCACAATATTGTTGTTGTATTTATGTATTCGAAACACTTTAGGGGGTTGTAACAACGTTGTTCTGCAGTATTATACAGTAATTACCCCAAACTGTGTAAAGAACAAATTTACTATGTAAGCAAAAGTATGTGGCCATTGTTTATTCTTAAACAATAGGAATTTATATACCCTCCAGATGTTTTTGGACATATAGGGTATGTTCGTGTTTATACAGAACTATGTGATCACAACATTGTTGTTGTATTTATGTAGTTAGAAACTCAACAGTAAGCGGTTGTAATAACATTGTTATGCTGTATTATGTTTTTATTACGTTTAACTGTTTTGCTACATTTCAGTCAGTTTCTTTAGCTTAATATCTTAAAAACCTTAAAACTAGCTATAAATTGTATGACATAATAACAATAACAAAAGTACAAATTCACTATATAAGCAAAAGTATGTGGCCTTCTGGCCATGTTGGACGTTTTGTTCTTAAACAAAGGGAATTTATATGGAGTCCATACCATTTTGGACATATGAGGCAGTGGTTCTCAACCACCGGGCCGCAGGTCCGTGGGTCATTTATTACCGGGCTGCACAGAAAGAATAAGTAATTAGAGATCGCTACAAGCGCAATTAAATTTCCAATACTCTTCGGGTGTTATTGTCCCCAATCACCACTAGGTAGGAGCAGCATCTCATTGCACTGAAAAAAGCTCAGGATTCACACTGATTTTCCATTCTATAGTTATTCTATTTTAAATCCCCCCACTGGTCTGTGAAATTATATCTTATATGAAAACGTTTCCCGGGCAGCACGGTGGCTTAGTGGGTAGCACTGTCGCCTCACAGCAAGAAGGTCCTGGGTTCGATCCCCAGGTGGGGCGGCCCAGGTCCTTTATGTGCGGAGTTTGCATGTTCTCCCCGTGTCTGCGTGGGTTTCCACAGTCCAAAAACATGCAGCCAGGCTAATTGGAGACACTGAATTGTCCTATAGGTACTTAGTCGCTAGATGCACAAACCAGTGCATTGTAGCGCCGGTCCCAAGCCCTGATAAATAGGGAGGGTTGTGTCAGGAAGGGCATCCGGCGTAAAAACTGTGCTAAATCAATAATGCGGATCTCAATCCGCCGGAGACCCATAACGGGAGGAAGCCGAGGAAATTGATTGATTCTTATAGCTTAAAAAATCCTTAATTTCTAATAACATTGCAAGTGATTAATAATAGCATTTCATTCATTAAGATTATAGTGATTTTAAAGCTGATAAAAACAACATAAAAAGAATATGCAGTCTAATATCTTAATAAAATAAAAGTTTTTATTGTTCACATGAAAAAAACTCCAAAATGTTCCAGACAAGTGAGCACAAAGTTAAAGGCCAACAACCACCAATTCACAACTTAGTGTTGCATTGTGATCTTGAATGTGTTTTCTAGGATGTAATATTCATGTGCAGAATTTGTTTCACACTCATAATGTCACATGATTGGATTTAAATCAACTGAGGACTGTTTTAAATATTTAGCATAAGATAGCTAAACAGAAAAAACAATCCCCAAAGCTGAGGACCATTATCAGAGTGGAAGGAAGCAAGTTTTCATGTAGGAAAACCTTGTACGTGGTTTGATTCATGCATCCTGAGTTGGCAGAAATCCTGGTCAGTGGAGAGTTGTTTTCTCTCTATGATGGTCTGCTGCTTGACCTTGCTTTTAGAAAACCGTCTTTGAAATTTTTACGGATGGAAGCAAGCTGACGCTTACAGTACCCCTCTGCTAGTAAAGCCCGGACTTCTTTTCCTCACCGGTTTTCCACTCTATTGTTACAGTCAGGAGTTATTTTATATTCCAGTTAATTTTGAGTCTGTTTTGCCATCCAGCTGTTCATATTTCAAGAGGATAGTGATTACAACAGAAGAGGTCTTTGAAGTAGAGATAATCCCTCGTTTGCATTTTTTCTAGGTGGGAGGAAACCAAACTACCAGTGGTACCAGTGGCTGAAAACGTGTAGCTCAGTGGTCCCCAACCACGGGGCTGGGAACCGGTAGCAGTCTGTGGGTCATTTATAACCGGGCAGCACAGAAAGAATAAATAATTACAGATTATTAAATTACATTTCCAAAACTCTTCGGGTGTTATTATATCCAATCACCACTAGGTGGGAGCAGCGTCTCGTTGAATCGATTCACACTGATTTTCAATTCTATAGTTAATCTATTTTAAATCCTCCCACCCCCACCGGTCTGTGAAACTATATCTCATGTAAAACCGATCCGTGGTGCAAAAAAGGTTGGGGACTACTGGTCTAGCTGACTGTATATCTTAGTATCAACAAATCTCCTAATTTTTCATTTGTAATAAAAGGTTGAAAACTGCTAAATAGCATATTCAAATCTTCGGATATCTTTTTATTTCCACATCCTGATTTTAAAGTTTAGCTACGTTTTCTCACAGGGCCTTAGACAGTTCTGTTGTTTATTTCAGTATCAGAATGATGAGCTTAGACTTAGACACTAATGATAATCAAACAAATCACAAGAAAGGAAACTTACCTTTAATAGCCACTTAAACCTGTGTGTGTTTGTGTGTGTGTCAACTTGTGTGTAAATTATCAGGCATAACATGCACGGGTATGTACACTTTCAAACAAGGCTATTTGGGTTATTTCAGCTCCACTTACCATATAGAAGCACTTTGTAGTTCTAAAATTACTGACTGTAGTCCATGTATTTTTCTACATACTTTTTAGCACCCTGTTCTTCAATAGTCAGGACCCCCACAGGACCACCACAGAGCAAGTACTATTTAGGAGGTGGATCATTCTCAGCACTGCAGGGACAGTAACGTGGTGGTGTGTTAGTTTGTGTTGTGCTGGTATGAGTGAATTAGACACGGCTGGAGTTTTTAAATACTGTGTCCAATCACTGTCCGCTCTATTAGTTGGTCCACCTTGTAGATGTAAAGTCAGAGACGATCGCTCATCTATTGCTGCTGTTTGAGTTGGTCATCTTCTAGACCTTCATCAGTGGTCACAGGACGCTGGCCACGGGGCACTGTTGACTGGATATTTTTGGTTGGTGGACTATTCTCAGTCCAGCAGTGACTCCATCAGCATTGCTGTCTTATCCACTCATACCAGCACAACACACACTAACACACCACCACCATGTCAGTGTCACTGCAGTGCTGAGAATGACCCACCACCCAAATAATACCTGCTCTGTAGTGGTCTTGGCCATGATCATTGAAGAACAGCATGAAAGGGGGCTAACAAAGCATGCAGAGAAACAAATGGACTACAGTCAGTAATTGTAGAACTAAACACATTTTCTGTATGATTAGTCATGTCTTCCAAAAAATTACCAGTATTTCACAAATTCTTCTCATGAGCAGAACTGTATACACTATAAATCAAAAGCATTCCATTTGCAACCCTGTTATTTTATTAATTTGTTGTATATAAAACACTAAATATGAGCTGTAATAACATGTCTGTACAATAACTAAGCCTGGGGGTGAGAACACTGGTTTCCTCGAAGGACAAAAAGAGCTGAGAACAGGAGAGTTAAACAAGCCGATACAAGTAGAAGAGAGTATGAGAAAGAACAGCAGGAATTCCAATTGTGTTCAGACACAGGCAGGTGCTGGTACAGCGTCAACCAACAGACAGACGATCAATGGAATGACGTCACACAGCAACAATGCTGTTACAGCAGATAATGATCTTATCTTATAAGAAAAGCAGTTACACAGTTACACTGATTCTGTTTATTCCTCAGTGTTAGACAAGTTCAAGCATTTCCGGACTAGTTATGAAAAGCGAAAGCACAAACACAAGCAATGTGATTTGTGGTAGTGGACCAGCTTCTCTAAATTGCCACTAGGTGTGAGTAAATAAGTTAACGTGACTGTGTGTCGACCTGTGACGGATTTGTGCCCTTTCCAGTGTGAGTTCAGACCTTACACCTAGTGTTTCCAGATGGTTCAGCTAGTGTTAGTAACAAAAAGGCTAAGAGGAACATACTCATTACATTATTAGGCACCAAATTCTAAATGTGTTTATACACCGATCAGCTATAACATTAAAACCACCTCACTGTCCATATTTTCAGCTCCATATAGAAGCACTTTGTAGTTCTGAAATGTAGTCCATCTGTTTCTCTACATACTTTATTTTTTAGCCTGCTTTCACCCTGTTCTTCAATAGTCAGGACCACCACAGAGCAGGTATTATTGAGGTGGTGGATGATTCTCAGCACTGCAGTGACACTGACATGGTGGTGGTGTGTTAGTGTGTGTTGTGCTGGTATGAGTGGATCAGACACAGCAGCGCTGCTGGAGATTTTAAATACCGTGTCCACTCACTGTCCACTCTATTATACACTCCTACCTAGTTGGTCCACCTTGTAGATGTAAAGTCAGAGATGATCGCTCATATATTGCTGCTGGTTGAGTTGGTCATCTTCATCAGTGGTCAAAGGACGCTGCTCACGGGCAATGTTGGCTGGATATTTTTGGTTGGTGGACTATTCTCAGTCCAGCATGGACAGTGAGGTGTCCACTCATACCAGCACAACACACACTAACACACCATGTCAGTGCTGAGAATGATCCACCACCCAAATAATACCTGCTCTGTGGTGGTGCTGTGGGGGTCCTGACCATTGAAGAACAGCACGAAAGGGGGCTAACAAAGCATGCAGAGAAACAGATGGACTACAGTCAGTAATTTTAAATATTGCTATTCTGGCTGTTTAGAAACAGCAGAAAGCTTTACACTCGTTATTTATTTATTAGGATTTTAACGTCATGTTTTACACTTTGGTTACATTCATGACAGAAACAGTAGTTACTCATTACACAAGATTCATCAGTTCACAAGTCCAATGTCAAACACAATCATGGATAATTTTGTATCTCCAATTCATCTCACTTAAATGTCTTTGGACTGTGGGAGGAAACCGAAGTTCCCTGAGGAAACTCCACCCAGAAAGGACCCGGACCGCCCCACCTGGGGATCGAAACCAGGACCTTCTTGCTGTGAGGTGACAATGCTACCCACTGAGCCACCGTGCCGCCCTTATACTCATTTGACTAGTGTCATATGTTTCTACTGACTTGTTGCAACTTGCATTCTAGTTCAGAAAAATAAACTACAGACCCTCTAACACTACACCACAGACCCCCAGGATTCTCCAGACCTCACTTTGAGACCACGGCTGTACACGAATGATATGGATCTTACAGAAAAATAAATAAAGAAATCCACTTTAAAAATTCAAATACACATTTGCAAAACGGTATATTTATTGAACCACTTGACTTTTTTTTGCTACAAAATTATATACAGGATGTTTATGTATATACAACGTCTGGGAGAAAAAAATACAAAAAAATAAAAATAAAACAAACACCCAAATCGAAGAGAGTGAAATGGCTTTCTTATTCATCACCTGTTTGTGAAAGCACACTGTGCTTAAAAAGCAAAGTCATTGTGCAAGCAACTGTACAGAACAAACTCAATATACAACTTAAAATCTGCCAAAAATGAAGTTACAAATTGATTTTCATTGTGGTTTTTGTTTTGAGCTTTCAAATGTGAAACATATCCAACAACTAAAACAATCACTGGTTTGAACTGATATCGGTAGTCTAAATTTTAGCAGTCTTTAAACCTAACAAACATTTAATAACTATTTTTTAAGAGCAATTACTTTCATGCATTACACTGTAAAGGCTGTAACTATTGTTGTAAACTTTACCTGGACTTTAAGGTCAGTGGGTTTTGCTGAGTGTGCTAAAGACCTCTGAGAATCTAGCATGATACGAAGCTCTACACACAGCCGGAAACAAGCAGGACATGTCAAAGTGAAAAGCATCAATGAAATAATACAATTATTTAATACTAATACACAAATCTAAAGTGTATTTAAAGTTTGTCTTGACGATTTGTTGGATTTTGTTAATGCTACATTAGTTCTGCTACACTATGGCTATGCAGTGTGACATTCATTCACCGATTATAAAAAAAAAATAGCAAAAACTGTCCCGGTATAAGGTTAATTTAGGTTTACGCATACACTACTCTAAGGTCAATGCTTATCCATGCACGGTTAGTGTAAGGAACTGGACCACTAACATCACTGGGTCTGTGTTAAGAGGTGTAAGCTATAGTTCACTATAGACTGCTTCTTTAATTTACTAGTGATAGTAAACCCCGGTTTGCCCCCCCTGCCATGCATTAACAATTTATCCCAAGAATTATTCATCCTCAGAAACTGTTTAGTAACATACACTACACCTCCTTGTTTCTACACTCACTGTCCATTTTATCAGCTCCACTTACCATATAGGAGCACTTTGTAGTTCTACAATTACTGCCTGTAGTCCATCCGTTTCTCTGCATGCTGTTGGCCCCCTTTCATGCTGTTCATCAATGGTCATGACCCCCACAGGACCACCACAAAGCAGGTATTATTTAGGTGGTGGATCATTCTCAGCACTGCAGTGACAATGACATGGTGGTGGTGTGTTAGTGTGTGTTGTGCTGGTATGAGCAGATCAGACACAGCAGCGCTGCTGGAGTTTTTAAACACAAAGTCCACTCACAGTCCACTCTATTAGACACTCCTACTTAGTTGGTCCACCTTGTAGATGTAAATCTGTTGCTGCTGTTCGAGTTGGTCATGTTCTAGATCTTCATCAGTGGTCACAGGATGCTGCCCACAGGGCACTGTTGGCTGGACATATTTTTGGTTGGTGGATTATTCTCAGTCCAGCAGTGACAGCACAACACACACTAACACACCACCACCATGTCAGTGTCACTGCAGTGCTGAGAATCATCCACCACCTCAATAAAATCTGCTCTGAGGTGGTCCTGTGGGGGTCCTGATCATAAAAGAACAGGGTGAAAGCAGGTTAAAAAAGTATGTCGAGAAATAGATGAACTACAGTCAGTATTTGCAGAACTACAAAGTGCTCCTATATGGTAAGTGGAGCTGATACAATGGACAGTGAGTGTAGAAACAAGGCAGTGGTTATAATGTTATGCCTAATGGTGTATGTGCATATGCAAAAACATTAGGACCACCTGCCTCAAATGCTGTGGTATCTAGTAACATGATATTACGAGCAGGTCCTTTAACATCTATACCAGATGCCATGTCTTGGCCTCCCAACAACCTCTCAGTGGTTTGTAGCTTGCTCAGTTCCTGCTCAGATCACACTGGAGAGTACTTACCATAAATGCTTGTGAGGACCCCTTGCTGTTTTGGACCTTGGTGCTTATCAAAGTCACTCATAGTAGGCAATGCCATACACATATCTGGGTGATGGTACTAATATTTTGGCATTGTGTGTTTATATACTTTTTGCAGATGCTTCTATTTAAAGCAAGTTCCAATTGTGACCCAGTGCAATCAAAGCAATGGATGATAAAGGGTCTTGATCAAAGGTCCAACAGTGGCATATTACTAGTGTGGTACCTTAATTGCTGCACTGCACACTAGCTTTGTATTTGGGAGGTGGAAAGTAACTGTGATATAAAATAGAAACCCATGTGGAGACAAAGAAAACATGGCAATCCTCCCAAGACCCTGGTGCTGTGTAGCAATGACACTACCCTCCGCAGTGCGGCTTTAGCATATTTGTGTTTAAATAACAATCAGTGTAATCAACAGTAATGCCTTAACTTGTCAACACTGCTATTTCTATATATCTACAATAATTCTATCTGTACCAAATCCAAAATACATTTGCAAGTACATACATTTAATACTACTACATAATTAGCTTCATTTTACTTGTACATAGTTTTCATACAGCATCATGTGTAGTTTAGGCTAAATCTCTAAAATGAAAGTGATTTGTGAGCCAATGCACTAATTTCACCAAAGCACATTGTCATGACCTAAAATCCCCTGCATTCTCAACACCTCCCTCATATCTGTAACTCACTCCTTTATAACACACAAGAAACTGAAAGCATCCGATAAGAGGAATCAAAAGTCCATGCAACCCGATTCCATTTGGTCCAGACAGACTAGCCCCCTTTAGGCTTTTTTATTCAATCAAAAGTTAAAACCTGTAACAATATGAGAATGTATAGTAAGTGTGGTGAGGAATCACTCGTAGTATTTAAGTAAGTAACATTTCTTTGAGGCAAACTCCTGTTACTGCCTGTTTATGAATAAGCATTACCAGTCTGCTGTCAGCATTGCTGTGCCATAGATTCACTCCAGTTTGTTACTGAGACCCTAAAAACTGACTACCTGGTTTATTAACAACAAACAAACAACTAGTGAGGTGTCGTATTTTGTGGTTTTGAGATTTTAATCAGTGCAGAAGTATCAACTGTCAAAAGAAATGAAAGATCGTGAAGGGAAATGTAAACAAATGAACACCCACACATTGCAAATAGCATTTTTTATGGTCTCCGCTGTGCAGTTTGCCGTACAGCTCATTTTGCTCTGACACATTACGTTTATTCTCAGGATTTCCTTGTGTGGTAGAATTGCTATACACTGATCAGCCATAACATTAAAACCACCTCCTTGCCAAATTTATCAGCTCCACTAACCATATAGAAGCACTTTGTAGTTCTACAGTTACTGACTGTAGTCCATCTATTTCTCTACATACTTTTTTAGCCTGCTTTCACCCTGTTCTTCAATGGTCAGGACCCCCACAGAGCAGGTATTATTTAGGTGGTGGATCACTCTCAGCACTGCAGTGACACTGACATGGTGGTGGTGTGCTGGTATGAGTGGATCAGACACAGCAGCGCTCCTGGAGTTTTTAAATACCGTGCCCACTGACTGTCCACTCTATTAGACACTCCTACCTAGTTGGTCCACCTTGTAGACGTAAAGTCAGAGACGATCGCTCATCTATTGCTGCTGGTTGAGTTGGTCATCTTCTAGACCTTCATCAGTGGTCGTAGGACGCTGCCCACAGGGCTCTGTTGGCTGGATGTTTTTGGTTGGTGGACTATTCTCAGTCCAGCAGTGACAGTGAGGTGTTTAAAAACTCCATCAGGTGTCAGCACAACACACACTAACACCACACCACCACCATGTCAGTGTCACTGCAGTGCTGAGAATGATCCACCATTCAAATAATACCTGTTCTGTGGTGGTCCTGTGGGGGTCCTGACCATTGAAGAACAGCACGAAAGGAGGCTAACAAAGCATGCAGAGAAACAGATGGACAACAGTCAGTAATTGTAGACAGTGAGTATAGAAACAAGAAAGTGGTTTTAATGTTATGGCTGATCAGTGTATGCTTCTTTATTTGCTACTCCTAGTTCTTTACTTTGTCATTTATGATTGTCCTTACTATTTAGCATATGATCTCCTACTGCCTTCTTGCATTTTTATGTTAGTAATAACTACTGTAACCAATTCCCCAATAGAACATGTCCTAGTTAAATAGCTTAAGAATGATTTAAAAATAAATAAAGTACATACGTACATACTGATTAATAACAGCTGTTAGAAAAATCAAGAAATACTTTCACTTTACATTGGTTTTGAATTTGAATCTGGATTAAAGTAAAATCATTTCAAAGAATTTACTGACTTTATTGAAATTGACACCATCAGAGGATACCACACTTCCAACAAGTGAGTTATCACATTTCTGTCATGCTAGAGCTGTGGGGGGGGTGTGTGATCCGACTCTCTTTGATCAGATCGGGGGTTGTGCAAGTGGCAATCAGGAATTTGGAACGACTAGATTGCGAGATAAAAAGCGGGGGACCTTCTTACCCAAACACAATAAGGAGAGGTGTCCACAAATTTAGCCATCGAGATTAATCATGTAAGCTTTACCAATAGCTGTTACTTTCTTCACAACTTTGTTCAGCCCACGGTCAACAATGATAATCAATAATTAAGAGTTTTTCCCAATGACACATCAGCTGAACAAACTGCATCCTTATATGCTTAAAGAAACTAATTTAAAAAGAGGCATATTTATATTCAAAACAGCTTGTCTGGAAAAGCCCAGAACAACTTGCCGAGGAACTTAAAAACAACTTGGAGTGAATAAGGACAGTAATTACTGGGAGAAAAAGGCAATGCTGAAAGCAGACCAGTAAGAACCGTCATCACACAAATGCAATAATTATTCATTTACCACAAAGAGACAGACTGGGGCTAAAAACTGGCAAATTCCATCATGTGTACCCACCAGTCACTTCAGACACTAAAGCCGACATACTGTAGAACTAAATCAGTCTGTCTTAGATCTAGATCTTCTTGGCCCGACGGGTGAGCTGGTGGTAGTACAGGAGGGTAATGAGAAGGAAGAGGGCATCGCTGAGAAGAAACAGAGCAGCTCCTGTGGTCAGTATGCCCATCTCTACAAGTGAGACCGTGGTCACTGTGAAAATATTAATAATAAAATTAAAGGTAATTTCAGCACAGTAGTAGCTTTGGGGACAACGGTAGTTCTAGTGTTAACAAATATAATGTACAATAATAGAGAGAGAAGTTTAATACAACTGTACCAGCTTAATAAAGTGCATACTACACTGATCAGCCACTAAATTAAAACCACCTCCTTGTTTCTACACTCACTGTCTATTTTGTTGGCTTTACTGACCATGTAGAGGCACATTGTAGTTCTACAATTACTGACTATAGACTATCTGTTTCTCTGCATGCTTTGTTACCCACCCTTTATGTTGTTCTTTAATGATCAGGACCCCCACAGGACAACCCCAGAGCAGGTATTATTGAGGTGGTGGATCATTCTCAGCACTGCAGTGACAATGACATGGTGGTGGTGTGTTAGTGTGTGTTGTGCTGGTAAGAGTGGATCAGACACAGCAGCGCTGCTGGAGTTTTTAAATACCGTGTCCACCCACTGTCCACTCTATTAGACACTCCTACCTAGTTGGTCCACCTTGTAGATGTAAGGTCAGAGACGATCGCTCATCTATTGCTGCTGTTTGAGTTGGTCATCTTCTAGGCCTTCATCAGTGGTCATAGGACGCTGCCCACGGGGCACGGTTGGCTGGATATTTTTGGTTGGTGGACTATTCTCAGTCCAGCAGTGACAGTGAGGTGTTTAAAAACTCTATCAGCGCTGCTGTGTCTGATCAACTCATACCAGCACAACACACACTAACACACCACCACCATGTCAGTGTCACTGCAGTGCTGAGAATGATCCACCACCTAAATAATACCTGCTCTGTAGTGGTCCTGTAGGGGTCTTGATCATTGAAGAATAGCAAGAAAGGGGGCTAACAAAGCATGCAGAGAAACAGATGGACTACAGTCAGTAATTGTAGAAGTAGAAAGTGGAGCTGATAAAACGAACAGTGAGTGTAGAAACAAGAGTGGTTTTAATGTTATGGCTGATCAGTGTATGTGCATTTAGGCCGTGTCATGCTGCCCTCATGTGACCAAATACGTAATTACATCTGGCAACGCTCATCAAAACCAGAAGAGGGCAGCATAATTTCAGGTACCAAAAATGATTGCATTGAACAAACGACCTGCAGAATAGTAAGCTATATAACAGTAACTTCTTCGAGCAGGGTAAAAAGCATCCAGTTTACTTTTCACACTCAATAATTGTCTTTTACAGGGGAGGTATGGTGCAGAGAGCCAGCCAGCAAAAGACCTGTTTTCAGTGTGTGCTGTTAATTCTAATGTTCTGCTCAAATACCCCCTCACTGATCATTTTCTACTAACATTTTATTCAGAATCAAAGGTCTGGCACCAACCATTTATTCATTTATTTATTAGGATTATAGCGTCATGTTTTACACACTTTGGTAGTTAAACGGTAGTTAATCGTCAAACAGAGGCATGGACAATTTCGTATCTCCAATTCACCTCACTTGCATGTCTTTGGACTGTAGGAGAAAACCCACACAGACACGAGGAGAACATGCAAACTCCGCACAGAAAGGACCCGGACCGCCCCACCTGGGGATTGAACCCAGGACCTTCTTGCTGTGAGGTGACAGTGCTACCCACTGAGCCATCGTGCTGACCTGGATCAACCCAAAAACACTGAGCAAAGCAGGATCAGCCTGGACATGGTCTCACACACAGGTGCATTCATTCGCTAAACCCAGGGGCGTAACTACTTGGGCGGTGGGGGGTTTGGTTCATGTCGTGGAGGCCCATGGTGCATTGGCTGCACTGGGCAGGTCGTTATTATTATATTAAAATATTAAAATAGTTTCGTTAAGTAAAATATTAAAAGTGAAAAAGTGAGTACATTTAATTCATTCTGATCAGCTATCAGCTTACTACATAGTATATATATATATTTATACAACAGTTAGTTCCGACCTTACAATCTGATTGGTTGAGAAGCGTTCTAAACGTGCTGATATTCGTGATAACAGCACGGTCTTTTCACACCACAATGGTATTACTCCGCTGACGCGTTGCCATTAACGACAAGCTTCATGCACATAAGTGCACGCAGGCGACACAGACTTTTTTTCCCGGTCGCGTTTTAAATCCGTTATCTGATATACAATCTAGCGCACTGTGTAGGGAACATAACCAATTGTCTAATTCACTATCTAGTGCACTATGTAGGGAACATACGTATATCCATGATCTGATACACAATCTAGTGCACTATTTAGGGAACATTAATGTGTTTGTAACACGAACAGTTAGTTAAGCCCAGTTAGCAGCTCCTAGTAGTTCTGTTTTCATCCATAGCCTTTGGTGTGTGCGAGAGGTTTTTTTATTTCTTTTTTTTCCCTTCGGAGGTTCTTGCTTTCTTCTTCTTCTTGTTCTTACCTCCCTGAAATGAGTTTTTGCAACTTGGGATGTCTGCTTTGTAGTGTTAAACTTTATATTCGTTGTGGAACTACTTTTTGGCGGAAGGTATTGTCAATATTAAAGCATATTTAATATGAAATTCAGGGCTTCTTTGATTTATTTTCTTTCTTTATTTTGTAAAAACTGTTGACAGGTTCTTCGGTTCGTGCCTGCGACCAAATCACAGCCGTGATGTTATTCGCGATAACACACTCCCTCTCGTGTTCTATTGCTTAAATATATGACAACTGTTAATATGATCCAAAGAAATGAGGGCTAATATGTACCCAACATTTTCTTAACATGTAACATCACTGTTTAAAACCTTATATTTGAGCTGTGCTGGGATGATGAGGGAATTGGCTTTGGATGGAAAAATACGCTCTTGAAGGCATGAATAAAACTTCCTACAAGCCTCCAGGGTTGTTGTTATTTTTAGGCTATGCATTAGTAAACTCCCACATCTGATTATGTAACCATTTGGCTCTTCAGCTGGTGGAAATGTGGGGCACTTCTTCAAGATCTGCTGCTTCCACAAACAAGCACAGCACACAGCTACCGTACTGCTTTAAAATAATCAAAGAATGAAAGAAGAAGCAGGCAGAGATAATCACCCCTCACCTAGGAATTGTACACCAAAGTAGCATGCTTCAGTAAGCAGTGTCCACTGAATGATGATTTTCTCCGCAGTGTAAAGGCCGTTCCACAGGATTAATGAGATACCTGTTGGAGGAAGGAAAAGGGGGAATAAAAATGACACTGGAGTGTAAACACAGCCTGTACTGATTTAAGATCATCAAAAGAAATGCATGTGAAATGCACACATAGGTTTTGTTTCTTTAATCTTTTCATATGCTGCACAGCCTCTTTGTTCTGCTTTGTCAACACATGCAGGCTTTACATGTAAATTTATATACAACCCCAAATCAGAAAAAGTTGGGATGGCATGGAAAAGTTTCTTACATTGATTGCAAACAGGATGAACCTGAGATATTTCATGTTTTACCTGCTCAACTTCATCTCATTCCTGCATTTCAGGTCTGCAACACATTCCACTCTGTAATGTTGCTATTTCTTTTCACCACACTTAAAAGACGTTTTGGCACCAAGGATACCAAGTGATTTAGTGTTTCAGGTCTTATTTTGTCCCATTCTTTCTGCAAACACGTCTTAAGATGTGTAACAGTACGGGGTCGTCGTTGTCGCATTTTTCCTTTCAAAATACTCTATTGGGGACAGGTCAGGACTGCAGGCAGGCCAGTCCAGTACCCGTACCCTCTTCTTCCGCAGCCATGCCTTTGTAATGTGTGCAGCATGTGGTTTTGCATTGTCTTGTTGAAAAATGCATGAACGTCCGTGGAAAAGATGACGTCTTGAAGGCAGCACAAGTTGCTCTAAGATCTCAGTGTAGTTTTCTGTATTAATGCTGCCATCACAGAAGTGTAAATGACCTTTGCCAAGGGCACCCTCACCGCCCCATACCATGACAGACCCTGGCTTTTGGACTTGTTGCTGATAACAGTCTGGATGGTCCTTTTCATCTTTGGTCCAGAGCACACAGCGTCCTTTTAAAAAAAAAAAAATGCTGATTCATCTGACCACAATACACGTTTCCACTAAGTGATGGTCCATCCTAGATGCCTCTGAGCCCCGAGAAGTCGAAGCCGCTTCTGAACATGGTTAACATAAGGCATAAAAAAATCTTGAATGATCGTGATCGGTGATCACTTAAACGTTTGGTGAAATCAAATCGTAGACAACAACAGTAGAACTCAGGGAGATGTTTAATAGTGAAAGTAAGAGCATTTCCACACGCACAATGCGAAGGGAACTCAAAGGATTGGGACTAAACAGCTGTGTAGCCTTAAGCAAACCACTTGTCAGTGAGGCTTTAATTTGCTAGGGAGCATAAAGATTGGACTCTGGAGCAATGGAAGAAGGTCATGTGGTCTGATGAGTCCAGATTTACCCTGTTCCAGAGTGATGGGCGCATCAGGGTAAGAAGAGATGCGGCTGAAGTGATGCACCCATCATGCTTAGTGCCTACCATACAAGCCTGTGGGGGTAGTGCTATGATCTGGGGTTGCTGCAGTTGATCAGGTCTAGGTTCAGCAACGTTATGTGCCCAAATGTTCCCTGATGGCACGGGCATATTCCAAGATGATAATGCCAGGATTCATCGGGCTCAAATTGTGAAAGAGTGGTTCAGGGAGCACGAGACATCATTTTCACACATGGATTGGCCACCACAGAGTCCAGACCTGAACCCCATTGAGAATCTTTGGGATGTGGTGGAGAAGACTTGCGCAGTGGTCCAAATCTCCCATCATCATTACAAGATCTTGGGGGAAAAATTAATGCAACTCTGGGCAGAAATAAATGTTGTGACATTGCAGAAGCTTGTGGAAACGATGCCACAGCGAATGCGTGTCGTAATCAAAGCTAAATGCGGTCCAACCAAATATTAGAGTGTGACCTTTATCAGTTCCATTATTTATTTCAACTCTTTGTTTGTTTCTATGCTTTTATTAAGGATTAAATGCTGCAAAAATAACGAAAGAACACAAATCAGACGTGATACATTGTAATTTGCAGTGAGTGGCTATGTTTTCGGATATTGGTGAGTAAAATCTTGCATACATGTAACGAGCATTTTTCAGTAATCCAAGCTGGGTTAAGCTAGGCACATCTGTACAGATCCCTTCCAGCAGAATCATTTAACAGATACAAATACAAGTTTGGCAAACCTGCCCTTTAACAACTGACCTATATTTCTGGCGCAACACATCACCCCTCAAATGCTACACTGCTAATAGCTACCATAATAAATATAAATATATGAAAGGATTTTTTTTTATATGTGGGCTTCTAAACAACTGAAGAACATGTGGTGAATCTTCCTCCCTAATATCGGCTATGGATGACATGGAGATCGGCTGCTTTTCTACCCCCCTACCAAAGGGCCATCTGCCAACAGGATTATCTCAGCCCTGCATGTGTGATTCCCACTATCTTAGACTTTGATATGACACAAAACAGTCACCACTTCCTGCTGAGTTTGACCACAAGGTACTCATACTGTAAGCCTGTTATCATCAAAGCTTGCTTGTAGACTGAGAAAATGGTTGCATAAACCCAGCAAATTCAAACATGCAGAAGGCGGTTACACCAAATAACCAGTGCCTACATGTAGAGCCAGCGGGGCCTGACAGCACTTCCAGATTTATGAAGCATATCATCCTATTGCAACCCAATTCAAGCTAAACCACACCTACATTTAAACAGACACGAGAGAAAAGTGATTTTTTCCTTAATTTCCTTCATTTTTAAGATTCTAACTTGATAACTCAGTAGTAATATTTCAATTTTTATATTTAAAGGTACACCAGTCAGGTATAACATTATGACCACCTTCCTAATATTGTGTTTGTCCGCCTTTCGCTGCCAAAACAGCCCTGAAACTGCGATGCAGTATGTATTCTTCTTTAATAGTTTGAGCTACAGTAGCCAGCCTTCACTCTGCACGTGCATCAATGAGCCTTGGCCGCCCATGACCCTGTTTCGGGTTTACCACTGTTCCTTCCTTGGACCACTTTTGATAGATACTGACCACTGCAGACCGGGAACACCCCACAAGAGCTGCAGTTTTGGAGATGCGCTGACCCAGTAATCTAGCCATCACAGTTTGGCCCTTGTCAAACTCGCTTAAATCCTTACTTAATGTTATTTAAATTGAATATTATTTATCAATGAATGACCAAAATGTTTCTTTAAAAAGGCATGTAAATCAAAAATAGAAGGAACTCATTAAAAAGAGCACAGTGTAAGGCCAGTGTCATATGCAAATGGACTGAAATGTTTGTGTAAATGGAAGCATTAATGGCAGGAAATTGATTAAAAAAAACACACACACACATTACTGAATATATCATTGTACTAGCCATTCAGATGGACTGATAAGTGATGTGAATGAAGACAGCGGGAAGTGTAACAAGAGGTAAAAGCCTACATTCTGTGGTAAACATACTTAAAAGGGCCCCTCCAAAGAGTCGGATGGAGATCCTACTGGTTGAGAGCTCAAATATCATCTCATAGAGTTGACTGGGGAAGGCCAGAGACTGAAACGAATAGTATAAGACGAGCATAGTATAAACATCCAAGTCATTACACAAGTCTAGTCCTGTCACTCAAAAGGTAGATGATTCACTGTTACATCTATCTGTTAAAATACACCGATCAAGCATAACATTAAAATCACCTCCTTGTTTCTACACTCACTGTCCATTTTATCAGCTCCACTTACCATATAGAAGCACTTTGTAGTGCTACAATTACTGACTGCAGTCCATCTGTTTCTCTGCATGCTTTGTTAGTCTCCTTTCATGCTGTTCTCCAATGGTCAGGACCCCCACAGGACAACTACAGAGCAGGTATTATTTGGGTGGTGAATCATTCTCAGCACAACAGTGACACTGACATGGTGGTGGTGTGCTAGTGTGTGTTGTGCTGGTATGAGTGGATCAGACACAGCAGCACTGCTGCTTACTGTCACTACTGGACTGAAAATAGTCCAGCAACCAAAAATATATCCAGCCAACAGCGCCCCAAGGGCAGCGTCCTGTGGCCACTGATGAGGGTCTAGAAGATGACCAACTCAAACAGCGGACAGCGAGTGGACACGGTATTTAAAAACTCCAGCAGCGCTGCTGTGTCTGATCCACTCATACCAGCACAACACACACTAACACACCACCACCATGTCAGTGTCACTGCAGTGCTGAGAGTCATCCACCATCTAAATAATACCTGCTCTGTGGTGGTCCTGTGGGGGTCCTGACCATTGAAGAACAGGGTGAAAGCAGGCAAAAAGGTATGTAGAAATACACATGGACTACAGTCAGTAATTGTAGAACTACAAAGTGCTTCTATATGGTAAGTGGAGCTGATGAAATGGACAATGAGTGTAAAAACAAGGAGGTGGTTTTAATGTTATGGCTGATCGTGTGTATATGCAGCCTGTCAATGAAATGTTCATTTTGAGTCAAGTGTCATTGTGTGCTTACCACTAAAGACATAGCTGTGAACAACAGTGCAGAGATGAAGATCCAAAGTCTGAAATGAGAAACAAACTGCCATTTCAACATACAGGTGACTCTTAGAGGTGTTCAAGGACCTCTCAAGAACCCCAATACAATAGTAGCAATTACCGAGCCCCATCAATACTGTGCTGCAGTCACGAACCAGCTATTAAACATACCTGAGACCGATGGGTTCTCGCACAGCAAACTTTATTTCATTCCCCAACATCTGACTGATCTGAAAAACAAGAAAAACAAAAGATGAGATTTACTACAGTGGTAGCCTAGTGAGTAGAGCTTTAGGCTATCAATTGCAAGGCTGAGAGTTTGAATCCCAGCTCTGACATGCAGCCACTGTTGGGCCCTTGAGCAAAGCCCTTAACCCTCTCAGCTCCAAAGGTGCCGTACAATGGCTGACTCTGTGCTCTGACCCCAGCTTCCAAACAAGCTCAGATATGCGAAGAAAGAATTTTGTTTTACTGTACATCTGTATATGTACACTGATCAGCCATAACATTAAAACCACCTCCTTGTTTCTACACTCACTGTCCATTTTATCAGCTCCACTTACCATATAGAAGCACTTTGTAGTTCCACAATTACTGACTGTAGTCCATCTGTTTTTTCTACATACCTTTTAGCCTGCTTTCACCCTGTTCTTCAATGATCAGGACCCCCACAGGACAACTACAGAGCAGGTATTATTTAGGTGGTGGATGACTCTCAGCACTGCAGTGACAATGACATGGTGGTGGTGTGTTAGTGTGTGTTGTGCTGGAATGAGTGGATCAGACACAGCAGTGCTGCTGGAGTTTTTAAATACCGTGTCCACTCACTGTCCACTCTATTAGACACTCCTACCTTGTTGGTCCACCTTGTAGATGTAAAGTCAGAGACGATCGCTCATCTATTGCTGCTGTTTGAGTTCATTTTCTAGACCTTCATCAGTGGTCAAAGGACGCTGCCAGTCCCATTCTCAGTCCAGCAGTGACAGTGAGGTGTTTAAAAACTCTATTCAGCATTGCTGTGTCTGATCCACCCATACCAGCACAACACACACTAACACACCACCACCATGTCAGTGTCACTGCAGTGCTAAGAATGATCCACCACCCAAATAATACCTGCTCTGTGGTGGTCCTGGAAGAGTCCTGACCATTAAAGAACAGGGTGAAAGCAGGCTAAAAAAAAAACTTGTAGACATTCTTTTTTCAGTCAATACCAATACTGCTTAATGCAGTACAGTAGTTTTTACTACTGTCCACTTATTTACTAGAAAAGAGTCATAGCTTTAAGATATGTCTGCCAGACAGTCTGTTTCCACCTACCATGTGAGGTTTTTCGGGCAGCTATGGCAGCTCTCGACAGTATAACAAGCATGTGTGCTATCACTACTTCTGTTCATTGTGTGATAGAACTAAGAAGGCAAACCCAGATCTGGAGCATCAGAACAGGCTGCTCTGTGAAAGCCTTTCAAATCTTGTCTGATAAAAAAAATCTCAGTACAGGGAGACAGCTAGGCTCAATGAAGTAGGCATCACAAACATGCTGAACAAAATCAGCAATATGACAAGAAGATAAGCATACCGAAGACAGATGTCAAACGAGCAACATGCAGCACAGTAAGTTTAAAAGCCTTAAAACGGATTAAGGTGATGAATGGTGGTATAAAATAACCTGAATGTATATATGTAGACTAGGTCAGCCTTTTATTTATTCACCAAGCAAAGCTCATCCTGCATTCACACCAACAGCAACACCAGACACAGGAAATGTTTAAAGAAAGCAAAAAAATGCAAATACAAACAGATCCAAGGTGAAAATAAAAAGTGCAGGTGGTGCATCGGTAAAACACTCTGGCACACCAGAGCTGACATTTCGAACTCAACAATTTGAAACTCAGCTCTGCCATCCAGCTGGGCTGGGCGGCTACATGAACAACGATTGGCCTGTTGTTCATCCAGGGAGGGAGCCGGATAAAGACTCTCTCATAACTGATGCAATTACGACATCTGCTGGCTGATTGATGGTGCCTGCATAGAGTCGGGAAAAAATGTGTGGCTCAGGGTGTGGCTCTGATCCGCATATAAACTCCTCACGCAGGTGAAAAGATGCAGTTGGCTACTGCTCAAGTGTTGGAGGGGGTGTGTGACAGTCTCGGTCTCCTCAATCGGCAGTAGGGATCAGCATAAGTACAGAGAAAGCGTAATGCAATCTGGTAATTGGATACAACTACATTGGGAGGAAAATTGGGAAGAATGCAAAAATAAATAAATAAAAATAAATAAAAAGTGCAGGCGCTCGTAGTGTGCAGCAGCCTGTTACATAAGCCCACCACTGCCGAGATCCGGGTTTGAATCTTAGCCGTGCTATCGGCCAGCCGGACACTTGCAGAGTTGCACAGTGTGTCTCTCTGGACGTTATGAGGCTCTTTGTGAGAACCCACTGCTGGTGGGTAAAAGGAAAGGTTCGGCAAGTGTACACGTCTTAGAGGGTACACGTGATTATCTGGGGTTCTCCTCAGTCAGGAATTACAACAGGTGAATTTGAAATACTAGATTAGGAGAAAAAAAAAGTTAAAATAAATAAATGAGCCACTCAGGTGGCGCAGCGGTTAAATATGCTAGCACACCAGAGCTGGGATTTGGAATACATCATATCGAATCTCAGCTCTGCCATCCGGCTGGGCTGGGCAGCTACATGAACAACGACTGGCTGTTGTTCACAAGGTGGGACAAGCCGGACCAGGGTTCCTCATAACTGGTGCAATTATGACCTCTGCTGGATGATTGATGGCACCTGCACAGAGTTGGGGAATAATGCTGATCAGGGTGTGGCTCTCCGTACACAAGGCTGATCCGCATATGAACCGCCTTGTGCAGGTGAAAAGATGCAGTCGATACTGTATACGTATCGGAGGGGGCGTGTGTCAGTTGCGAAGCTCCTCAGTCAGCAGTGGAGGGTAGTATCGGTAGAGGTAAAGCGTAACGCAATCAGGGTCATTGTATATGACTAGATTAGGGGAGAAAAAGAAAAAAAAATGAATATAAAAAAGAATGATTTGAGAATTAGATGTATAAAATGTAAAACAGTAAAGGGTGAAGAGAACAAGGTACATCCTAACACCAAACCATCTCTATTTCCCTAACTTTGTCTCCAAAACATCGTACCTGTGCTGTCCTTCAAATAAACTGGTTCCTAATCCTGTCCATCCTCGTCACTCCCAATGATCTGTGCCACCTCCAGCTCCCGCTCTGTCTTTTTTCAAGCCATACAGCACATAATTTCCCTTTCACTATGGCAGATACCCTTCAACGTTACCCATTTCTTGATATTTTGGCTCTAGTACTTGTACAAATACTCCGAGACGAACTAGACATTCGGTTTTCTGCCTTTTACGACAGAAAAAACAACATCCTAATAAAACAACAACACCAAAATCAGAAGCCAGAAAATTAAGCACAAGACAGCATCTTATGTAAAGCTTAAGTTATTGCTCCCAGTCATTAACCGGAACAAGAAGGCTGTCTGGTCGAAATTCCCTGACTAAAAATAAATGCATTCATTCTTCTAAAATACACATAAGATAAAACGATTGAACATGATTGCAGCATGATTGCTTAGTGGCTCTCTGTCTGATTGAGAACTTGGGTCTCAAGGGGGAGTGAAGCCCCTTCAAATAGTCTGAGAACAAGAGAGCTGGAAATAATGAGACAGATCTGTAGATAGCACTGGAGCTTTTCAACCCAAACACTTATTAAAGATCTTAGAGAAAAAAACTGCTGGTGTAGGAACAGCCCATTCTTGTACAACCCCAAATCAGAAAAAGTTGGGACAGTATGGGAAATGCATATAAAATAAAAATGCAGTGTTCCTTACATTTACTTTGACTTTTATTTGATTGCAGACAGTTTGAACCCAAAATATTTCATGTTGTGTCTGCTCAACTTCATTTCATTTGTTAATAAACCTTCATTCCTGCATTTCAGGCCTGCAACACATTCCAAAAAAAGTTGGGACGGGGGCAATTTGGGGCTAGTAATGAGGTGAGTCTTTGATGAGCAAAGATGATCAGAGGATCTCCAGTTTGTCAACAAATGTGTGAGAAAATGATTAAAAACAATGTACCTCAAAGAAAGATTAGAAGGGATTTGCATATTTCTCCCTCTACAGTGCATAATATCATTAAACAATTCAAGCAATTGAAAGGAATTTTAGTGCATAAAGGCCAAGGGCGTAAGCTTAAACTGAACGCCCGTGATCTTCGATCCCTCAGACGGCACTGCATCAAGAACCGCGACTCAACAATAGCTGAAATGACCACATGGGTGAGGGATTACTTTGGCAAACCTTTGTCAAGCACTACAATACAGAGTTACATGTAGGGCTGTCGCGCTAACCGCAATTTTGAAATATCGCGGTATAGACCAGCCAACCGCAGGGCATGCTGGACAACCGCAACACCGCGATATTCATGTTTTTTCTTTCTTTCTTCTCCTTTTTTTTATTGTTGCAGGGTCCATCTTGTTTTATACGCTTACATTCGTGCGTAATAAATGTTAAATAAATTCATAATGAAAATGAGCTAGGAGCGACATTTTCCCACAACCTGTTCGCATGCGTTGCTGCTGAGTGTCAGGCTTTGTGTTTTAAAATGTAAACAATCGCAACAGGAATTATAGGCAAGTTTATTAATGATTAAATTGAGTTCACACTCAATAAATACTTGTAATTTAGACTATATTCAAACAGCCTTGGCGAACTAAAACACTTAATGACGGTTAATATGGCATTGCAGCCTGCAGATTCTCTCTTGCTGGCTTGCTGGAATGATTTAAATGCATTTTTTCGTTGAATAAAAATGTATTGAAACGAATAATAACTTGAAACGTAGTATATATTGTTATGTTAATTATACCTACTAAATAGATGGTTAATAGTGGCACGATAACCAGGCTAGACTTTCTCTGATCTCTAAAGTCGCATGCAGGTTCAGTACATCTACAGTGTATTAATGCAACGAGCACCATCAGAGAGAGTTTTAGTACCGAGGGGAACATCGCTACCCCACTCAGATCCTCTCTAAACCACATCAGGTGAACATGTTGGTTCGTCTAGCGCGCATGATAACGCAGGTTTAAACTCTTACAGACTTTATTCTTTATTCTATTTTTTTACCATATTTTGATTAGATGTGCATTTAAAATATTTAGCCTAAACACTTTTTTTTTGTTTCACAGTGTATATCTAACCTAGGCTAGAAGCTTATTTAAACCTTTTTTTAATAGAGAAAAGACGCGCATCCCTGCTCTGTTCTGTATTTAACAATAGCCTAAACACGCATTTCATTGGTCTTAAAGCTGTCTCATCTTTGTCATTATAAAGCAATAATATATCGAATCATAGCCTAACAATAAAGCTTGTTTATATAGCTCTAAAATCCAGATCAATTAAGTAATTTTCAAAAACAACAAAAAAATGGCGATATAACCGCATACCGCGATATTGAGACAGTCTGAATACCGCAAGGGGAAATTCTGTCACCGCGACAGCCCTAGTTACATGCACAAATAACACTTGAATCTTTACTGTGCAAAATACAAGCCTTATGTTAACCATGTCCAGAAGCAGCGTCGACTTCTCTGGGCTCAGAGGCATCTAGGATGGACCATCACACAGTGGAAACATGCATTGTGATCAGATGAATAAGCACTCCAGGTCTTTTTTTGGGGAAAAAAATGAACGCTGTGTGCTCAAGACGAAAAGTCCAAAAGCCAGAATCTGTCATGGTATTAATAAAGGAAATTAAGTTGAGCAGCCAAAACATGAAGTATCTCAGGTTCATCCTGTCTGCAATGCAATACAAGTCAAAGTGTTTTTTTATTATTATTTGCATTTTCCATGCTCTCACAACTTTTTCTGATTTGGGGTTGTATTATGGATTATACAAATCAACTGTCCTGAGGAAACCCTGGGTGATTATTTCAACACAACATAATTTAATGCAATAACTTTATTTGTAGGTAAACTCTCTCTCTCTCTCTCTCTCTCTCTCTAATATATATATATACAGTGTATCACAAAAGTGAGTACACCCCTCACATTTCTGCAAATATTTTATTATATCTTTTCATGGGACGACACTATAGACATGAAACTTGGATATAACTTAGAGTAGTCAGTGTACAACTTGTATAGCAGTGTAGATTTACTGTCTTCTGAAAATAACTCAACACACAGCCATTAATGTCTAAATGGCTGGCAACATAAGTGAGTACACCCCACAGTGAACATGTCCAAATTGTTCCCAAAGTGTCAATATTTTGTGTGACCACCATTATTATCACTGCCTTAACCCTCCTGGGCATGGAATTCACCAGAGCTGCACAGGTCGCTACTGGAATCCTCTTCCACTCCTCCATGATGACATCACGGAGCTGGTGGATGTTAGACACCTTGAACTCCTCCACCTTCCACTTGAGGATGCGCCACAGGTGCTCAATTGGGTTTAGTCCATCACCTTTACCTTCAGCTTCCTCAGCAAGGCAGTTGTCATCTTGGAGGTTGTGTTTGGGGTCGTTATCCTGTTGGAAAACTGCCATGAGGCCCAGTTTTCGAAGGGAGGGGATCATGCTCTGTTTCAGAATGTCACAGTACATGTTGGAATTCATGTTTCCCTCAATGAACTGCAGCTCCCCAGTGCCAGCAACACTCATGCAGCCCAAGACCATGATGCTACCGCCACCATGCTTGACTGTAGGCAAGATACAGTTGTCTTGGTACTTCTCACCAGGGCGCCGCCACACATGCTGGACACCATCTGAGCCAAACAAGTTTATCTTGGTCTCGTCAGACCACAGGGCATTCCAGTAATCCATGTTCTTGGACTGCTTGTCTTCAGCAAACTGTTTGCGGGCTTTCTTGTGCATCAGCTTCCTTCTGGGATGACGACCATGCAGACCGAGTTGATGCAGTGTGCGGTGTATGGTCTGAGCATTGACAGGCTGACCTCCCACGTCTTCAACCTCTGCAGCAATGCTGGCAGCACTCATGTGTCTATTTTTTAAAGCCAACCTCTGGATATGACGCCAAACACGTGGACTCAACTTCTTCGGTCGACCCTGGCGAAGCCTGTTCCGAGTGGAACCTGTCCTGGAAAACCGCTGTATGACCTTGGCCACCATGCTGTAGCTCAGTTTCAGGGTGTTAGCAATCTTCTTAAAGCCCAGGCCATCTTTGTGGAGAGCAACAATTCTATTTCTCACATCCTCAGAGAGTTCTTTGCAATGAGGTGCCATGTCGAATATCCAGTGGCCAGTATGAGAGAATTGTACCCAAAACACCAAATTTAACAGCTCTGCTCCCCATTTCCACCTGGGACCTTGACACATGACACCAGGGAGGGACAACGACACATTTGGGCACAATTTGGACATGTTCACTGTGGGGTGTACTCACTTATGTTGCCAGCTATTTAGACATTAATGGCTGTGTGTTGAGTTATTTTCAGAAGACAGTAAATCTACACTGCTATACAAGTTGTACACTGACTACTCTAAGTTATATCCAAGTTTCATGTCTATAGTGTTGTCCCATGAAAAGATATAATGAAATATTTGCAGAAATGTGAGGGGTGTACTCACTTCTGTGATACACTGTATATATATATATATATATATATATATATATATAAATATATGTACATACATACACCCTTTCAGTGTACAGTGTATCACAAAAGTGAGTACACCCCTCACATTTCTGCAGATATTTAAGTATATCTTTTCATGGGACAACACTGACAAAATTACACTTTGACACAATGAAAAGTAGTCTGTGTGCAGCTTATATAACAGTGTAAATTTATTCTTCCCTCAAAATAACTCAATATACAGCCATTAATGTCTAAACCACCGGCAACAAAAGTGAGTACACCCCTAAGAGACTACACCCCTAAATGTCCAAATTGAGCACTGCTTGTCATTTTCCCTCCAAAATGTCATGTGATTTGTTAGTGTTACTAGGTCTCAGGTGTGCATAGGGAGCAGTTGTGTGCAATTTAGTAGTACAGCTCTCACACTCTCTCATACTGGTCACTGAAAGTTCCAACATGGCACCTCATGGCAAAGAACTCTCTGAGGATCCTAAAAGATGAATTGTTGCGCTACATGAAGATGGCCAAGGCTACAAGAAGATTGCCAACACCCTGAAACTGGGCTGCAGCACAGTGGCCAAGATCATCCAGCGTTTTAAAAGAGCAGGGTCCACTCAGAACAGACCTCGCGTTGGTCGTCCAAAGAAGCTGAGTGCACGTGCTCAGCGTCACATCCAACTGCTGTCTTTGAAAGATAGGCGCAGGAGTGCTGTCAGCATTGCTGCAGAGATTGAAAAGGTGGGGGGTCAGCCTGTCAGTGCTCAGACCATACGCCGCACACTACATCAAATTGGTCTGCATGGCTGTCACCTCAGAAGGAAGCCTCTTCTGAAGTCTCTACACAAGAAAGCCTGCAAACAGTTTGCTGAAGACATGTCAACAAAGGACATGGATTACTGGAACCATGTCCTATGGTCTGATGAGACCAAGATTCATTTGTTTGGTTCAGATGGTCTCAAGCATGTGTGGCGGCAATCAGGTGAGGAGTACAAAGATAAGTGTGTCATGCCTACAGTCAAGCATGGTGGTGGGAATGCCATGGTCTGGGGCTGCATGAGTGCAGCAGGTGTTGGGGAGTTACATTTCATTGAGGGACACATGAACTCCAATATGTACTGTGAAATACTGAAGCAGAGCATGATCCCCTCCCTCCGGAAACTGGGTCGCAGGGCAGTGTTCCAGCATGATAATGACCCCAAACACACCTCTAAGACGACCACTGCTTTATTGAAGAGGCTGAGGGTAAAGGTGATGGACTGGCCAAGCATGTCTCCAGACCTAAACCCAATAGAACATCTTTGGGGCATCCTCAAGCGGAAGGTGGAGGAGTGCAAAGTCTCGAATATCCGCCAGCTCCGTGATGTCGTCATGGAGGAGTGGAAAAGCATTCCAGTGGCAACCTGTGAAGCTCTGGTAAACTCCATGCCCAGGAGAGTTAAGGCAGTTCTGGGAAATAATGGTGGCCACACAAAATATTGACACTTCAGGAACTTTCACTAAGGGGTGTACTCACTTTTGTTGCCGGTGGTTTAGACATTAATGGCTGTATATTGAGTTATTTTGAGGGAAGAATAAATTTACACTGTTATATAAGCTGCACACAGACTACTTTTCATTGTGTCAAAGTGTCATTTTGTCAGTGTTGTCCCATGAAAAGATATACTTAAATAACTGCAGAAATGTGAGGGGTGTACTCACTTTTGTGATACACTGTAAGTGATAGCAAGCTTCTAATACCATGCCAGCACCTCAACCAGTCTCAACCGGAAGCACGATTGAAAAAGCAAAGGGAAAGTTAATCCTGCCTCCCTGCCTCAGATACAGCCGGTTCTGCCTGTTGAGCACCATGCCGGACTGATTGCACAGCTGAGACTCAAATCTGGAAGCTCGAACATTGTGTTGAAAAATGAACTGCCACCACAGTACGAGATTGCAGTACGAGATTGATCGTGGAGATCCATTGACAGTTCTTCGTATTTCCTAGCTTGGTTTTTGTCCTAAAAATGCAGTGTAAATTCTGGGCCTTATAGATCCTTTGTGTGTCTTTCCAAACTATATTCAGTATTATTAAATTGCAAAAGGTGGACTCCAATTAAGATCTAAGGAATAATTAAGCAAACATGTTGCTCCTGACCTGAATACAAGAATGTCATAATTTATTTAAAATTCTAAAAGCTATTATTTTATATATAATCATAATAATCATAATATACACCGATCAGCCACAACATTAAAACCACCTCCTTGTTTCTACACTTACTGTCCATTTTATCAGCTCCACTTACCATTTGGAAGCACTTTGTAGTTCTACAATTACTGACTGTAGTCCATCTATTTCTCTACATGCTTTGTTACCCACCTTTCATGCTGTTCTTCAATGGTCATGACCCCCACAGGACCACCACAGAGCAGGTATTATTTAGGTGGTGGATCATTCTCAGCACTGCAGTTAAAGCTGGAGTTTTTAAATACCGTGTCCACTCACTGTCCACTCTATTAGACACTCCTACCTAAATGGTCCACCTTGCAGATGTAAAGTCAGAGACGATCGCTCATCTATTGCTGCTGTTTGAGTTGGTCATCTTTGAGATCTTCATCAGTGGTCACAGGACGCTGTTGGATGGATATTTTTGGTTGGTGGACAATTCTCAGTCCAGCAGTGACAGTAAGGTGTTTAAAAAATTCGTCATTGCTGCTGTGTCTGATCCACTCATACCAGCACAACACACACTAACTGCAGTGATGAGAATGATCCATCACCTAAATAAGACCTGCTCTGTAGTGGTCTTGGGGGGGTCCTGACCATTGAAGAACAGCATGAAAGGGGGCTAACAAAGCATGCAGAGAAACAGATGGACTACAGTCAGTAATTGTAGAACTACAAAGTGCTCCTATATGGTAAGTGGAGCTGATAAAATGGACAGTGAGTGTAGAAACAAGAAGGTGGTTTTAATGCTACGGTTGATCGATGTAAGCATATATAATTACACACAATATAAGCATTATGGGTGTTGGTTGATGAGTAAAAAGAGCAATTACATTAATGCAGCATCACATCCACACCACAATAAAGTGGGAAATAAGTCTGAATACTTTCTGAATCCGTATGCAAATCTGTATGTGAAATTGTGTAATGTATAGATATAATTATAGCCTAGCTAAGAACCAACCTGTTGAAAATGTAAATACATTTCCACAAAGCTTGACTAAATGGACCAAAATAAATACTTGATATTGTTAGTCAATTATTCAAATTTACTTTACACATCAGTGCCTTTGATATGCTTCATGAAAGATTAAAGCGGACGCTAACACCATTTTTTTTCACTTGTTGGGTTGGGTTTTTTAAAAACAACAATGGGGGGTTAAAACAATTTCCTTACATATTAAAGGGCCATTATACCAGGGTGTGTGGTTTGTGGTGGGGAAACCATTTAGACTTCCACTCCAACAAGCACTGCTAAAAGCTTCTGTAAGGTTGGTCGAACTACCCCTCGGTAATGGGGAGCGGCAGGGCTAAATGGTCCAAAGTAAAGGTAATTTGAGAGAATTTAAGAAGTTAGGATGTGGTAATTGTAATTGCAGATGAAACAGTATTACATTATTACGTGAGGATTGCAAGGATTTTTACTGTAGCCAGGGTAACAAGAGACAGTACAGTGTGGACTATTATTAAGTATTCAATCAATTCCAAAGGTAAAAAGCAAAGGTATAAATAAATTATGTGGGTGAAGTTTCAAGACTGCTAGAATGCGTGAAACCTGCTGCTTTTTCTCTGGGTGTTAAATCGCATGTTCATGTTAAACAAAATAGTTACAGATAAAGATGGATTGCAGTAAAACCAATTAACTTGCCACCATCATCTTTAATGGACGAATATTTATAAAGGTCTTTGATTAAAAGATACACCGATCAGCTTTAACATTAAAACCACCTCCTTGTTTCTACACTCACTGTCCATTTTATCAGCTCCACTTATCATATAGAAGCACTTTGTAGTTCTACAATTACTGACTGTCCATCTGTTTCCCTGCATGCTTTGTTAGCCCCCTTTCATGCTGTTCCTCAATGGTCAAAACCCTCCCAGGACCACCACAGAGTAGGTATTATTTAGGTAGTGGATCATTCTCAGCACTGCAGTGACACTGACATGGTGGTGGTGTGTTAGTGTGTGTTGTGCTGGTATGAGTGGATAAGACACAGCAATGCTGATGTCACTGCTGGACTGAGAATAGTCCACCAACCAAAAATATATCCAGCCAACAGCTCCCCATGGGCAGTGTTCTGTGACCACTGATGAGGGTCTAGATCATGACCAACTCAAACAGCAGCAATAGATGAGCGATCGTCTCTGACTTTATATCTACAAGGTGGACCAACCAAGTAGGAGTGTCTAATAGAGTGGACAGTGAGTGGACACGGAATTTAAAAACTCCAGTGGCACTGCTGTGTCTGATCCACTCATACCAGCACAACACACACTAACACACCACCACCATGTCAGTGTCACTGCAGTGCTGAGAATGATCCACCACCTAAATAATACCTGCTCTGTGGTGGTCCTGTGAGTCCTGACCATTGAAGAACAGGGTGAAAGCAGGTTAAAAAAGTATGTAGAGAAATAGATGGACTACAGTCAGTAATTGTAGAACTACAAAGTGCTTCTATATGGTAAGTGGCGCTGATAAAACGCACAGTGTGTGTAGAAACAAGGAGGTGGTTTTAATGTTATGTCTGATCAGTGTATAGTAACCTTTCATTTTATTTAATGGATAAAAAAATTCACCCTGTACTGGAGGACTAGTTCTAAAGACTAGGCTTTAAAATGATCACAATTTAAAATGTACTACAGAGTGAAGTCAAATTGTTTGGGCTTTTCACCCTGTGCCCTCTGTGTGTCCTTCACCACAATGCCGACTTGTTCGCCAAACAGCAGACGTCTCATGCGCAAAAATACAATGAACAAAAACTCATCCAACCTCTCCAGCATTTCTCAGACAGGGCCAATTGTGACTGTTGAGCACCAAGCCAGGTCAATAGCACTTACACTTTTCTGAAATAAAAACTGCACAAAGAGGGGTCAATGAAGACATGGCTTGACAAGTTTGGCATGGTTTTGTCAAAGCTCTGACCTTTAGAGATGAATTGCAATGTCGATTGTGAGTCTGGCCATCAGTGCCCAACCTGACAAATGCCATTTTGTCTAAATGGGTAACAACTCCTAAAGAAACAATTTAAGTGAAGTGTTATGGCTGCAAGGGGGAGAGGGTGTTGAACTCTATATTAATGCCAATGCTGTTAGGAGTAGAGATGTCCACATACTTATGGCCATAAATGGTATATATTAATCCCAATCAATATCAAGGCAGCCATCACCATATTACATTTTATTACTCTAGATTAATTTTCCCTTTACATAACTGAACACCTAGAACACAGACATCAGCTTACCACCACTGAGATTCGAGTTTGAATCCCAGCTGTGCTCTCATAACAGTATTAAATTACTGAGAAAATGGGCCTGATGCAACCCTACGTCACTGACCAGAGCAGCAAATGCTCATAAGTCAGATAAAATAAAGCTTTGTAATCCTATCATGAACCGGAGTGTGTACTGTTTCCCATGGGGAGACAAAACACATCAATACAGCGGTACCTTGTACAACTCAACGTCACCTAAACTCAAAATCTTTGAAACTTGACACCCTTCGTCAAGAAATGTGTACCTTTAAACTTAACGTGTGTGCGACTGCTGTCTGTGTTTAGCTGAATTATCCTCACTGTTTCACTTTTAAACTTGTGTTATAGCTTGAGGTTCTGAGAAATTGGGAGAATCAGCTTTTCCGAGAGTCTAAAATGCTTATCATTAAATTAAGCTTAATGTGACAATGTATTGAAAGAACGACAAAGAAAAAAAACTAAAACTCTCTTAATTATTACTGCTCATAAGTTCTCTCCACTAATTAAAAAGCATAAGAAGTAAAGATAAAGTGCAGGTTTATTGTATTTTTATTGATTTGTTTTTAATTGTATTTTAGTGTTTATATTATATTTGTGTTATTTTCAGTGTATAAGTGTCAAAAACAACCCCTTTATTTTACATTAGCCTAAAATATATGAAGTTCCACGGGACCATGGAACACATTAACAGGTTTCCCATACAACCTTATGGGAAAAAATACCTTAAAACTCAACCTTTTAAACTCAACACCATTTCCAGATCCAATTGACATGGAGTTTCAAGGTACCACTGTATATGTTATTAAAACAAACTGAAAATAAACCCAACGTGTTTCCTGCTGTGGTCATAGATAATTTCCTGTACTACTTTCATGTAACAAAAGACACATCATTTACTGTCTAAAGGAAGCATCAGGCGTCTCAGGAATCTTAATGCTAAAAGGTTCAACAATTTTGTGGACAGCATTCCTTAAGCTACTGACCAAGTTGTCCAATTAATAAAAAGAATGAAGGTGGGTGGTACTTCTTTTATAGATGGTAGGGCTGAATGGTTTGACACTATTATGTAAACTGTCACTCATCAGGGCTGCTTTTCTCACATTGTGTTTAGGCGTCTGCTTCCCATCTTTCTAGTCAAAGACCTTGACATTAAAAGACACATTCACTTTGTCAGTGCATTCTTAGATATTTATTTATTTAATTATATATTAGGATTTTAATCCAAACTCTTAACCTTTCAGTTGATAGCCCAAAGCCCTACACACTTGTTGTGATGAGGAGTATGTGTCACAACACACATTGCATCAAAACCTTCAATGCATGGGAATGTGTAGACACAGGCCAGTCAACGTACAAATGCTAATTCCATTGCATCATCAAATGCATCTACAATGGGCACGCAGGCATAGGAACCGGACATCAGAGGAATAGAGGAATAAGAGCTATAAATCTTCTTGTCTGCAGAATCATGTGGACATCCAGGCATGTGTGCTTTGTTTTCCCATGAAAGAAAGGGCCACAGGTGAGCATACGTCTTCTCCGACAGCTGTGAAGTCAGTGGCCACATCTGTGGATTCTTACAGAAGGCCTCAGAACATTTCTGTGTATTCTTCCGCCTCTGATGATGGCACCTAGACTAGACAGAAGAAGTTGCTGTTATTGCCGCAATGAGGAGAAATCCGTGTCTGCTGCATTCGGTCAGGTCAGGTAGCGATTCCGGGTACACCGGACCTACCGCCACCCTGCCATGGATGTTCTCTTTGATCTAAGCCGTCTGGGGCTCTGAGTAAACAATGCAGAGCTTGGAGAGTGGTTGCGTCCTAACGCAACTCTTGTTTCATGTTGACTGTAGTGCCACACAGGTCACCTCACGCCTTTCACAGGGACAGAGGAGAAAAAAGAGAGAGGGCAGTCTGGGAGAAGATCACAGCTGTTATTTTGATTCTGCATTATTGATGTTGGGTCTGTAATACAGATGATATGTTTTAGTGCCTGGATTTATACTGTGAGCACAAGGCTCACAAGATGCTCTGTTAAGATGTGGTTACTAGAGATGCATGAGTACCGATACTGGTATCGGGTATTTGCCCGATACCGCGCTCATTAACTTGTATTCGTACTCGCAAACGAGGCTCCGATACTAAACATCCGATACCGTGTACCTAGTGCACGTTGCTGCGTTACACTGGTTCACACTACACGATTTTTGCCCTGATTTTCGCTCGCCGGCTGGTCGGCGCTAGATTTGCTGGCTCGGGAGCAACTCGGCGTTCGCTCGGCGATCAAAACTCGGCTCTCGATCGCTAAGTGTGAACTATCCAACAACTCGATCTGACCGGCTCGCCGACCGCTCGAGTTGTCTGATCTGAGATGTGCGACTGGGAATAAGTGACATGTCGAACAGCCAGTGAGAACGCAGGATACGGTGTGAGGAGAAACGCAGGAGAGGAGTGTAAACAGGTGGGACAGGGGGATAATATAGTTTATATCAGAATACACCGGCACACACACACACGTTTTACAGTATTTCTGACCTGATCGTTCTCTACAAAACATAACAACAAAACACCGACATTGCAAAAATATTTATTAACCTCCAACTCACTACAGAACAATCCATGCTGCTCGTGTTGCCAAATCCACTCAGATTCATTTATTTTTCCTCCTTGATTTCATCACATCAGCGCACAAACACTTTGATCACTCGCTACTTGTTGACGTGCATTTTCGGACGTGGTATCATTAAACTTCTCGTCACTTCTCACGTGTGTTTTTGTTTTTAAAAAAAAACGGTATTCTAAATAGGTATTGGTATCGGTATCGGCAAGTACAAAAATACATGTACTTGTACTCATACTCGATTGGGAAAAAATGGTATCGATGCATCCCTAGTGGTTACACGCCTATGTATGCTTGTTTGTTTGATGGAAAAAGAAAAAGAGATTGTATTAGATGCTGTAGCAATTAGTTTTTACCTTTGATCTGTGCACCTCTCCATCATCATCTTCTCCGCCGACGCCGAGGATTTTCCGGGTCTTGAGGCGACTCACCAGATCAGTCTGACTGTGCTTCTTCATGAGCGGCGGGTGGGGTTTGGAGGCCATGGCGGAGAGGAAGAGGTAGACACTTGGCTTGGCTGCAGATGGGGGGGAAAAAGCAATACAACCTGCACTTAATTTCAGTTCTACTTTCACAAGCCTTTTTCTGTTCTGTTCAGGTAAGTCAAAAAAACAGCAATCAAAAAGTAACAGCTGACTGGTGTTAAATTGAACCAGGGAACAGGAATGAAGTTGGATTCGGTAATAACGTCTGTATCCCTTACAGTCAAGGGTAATTCATCATGTCGACAGTTCTGTCAAATGTGCAGTGCAGAAAATGGAACAACACATTCAAGAGAAAAAGACACACAATAAAAACACACAGGAGTGGAATGACTGTACTATAGTATGTCTGTAGGTGACACCCCTCTCCATAGTGCAGGGGTTATCAACCTTTTTTGAATGGTGACCAGTTTCCAAAAACGTTGTTTATCAGATTAGGCCACCTTCTTCCATTGCTCCACGGTCCAGTTCCGTTGCTCACCTGCCCATTGTTGGCACTTTCGATGGTGGACAGGAATCAGCATGGGCACCCTGACTGGTCTGCAGCTACGCAGCCCCATACACAACAAACTGTGATGCACTGTGTATTCTGACACCTTTCTATCAGAACCAGCATTAACTTCTTCAGCAATTTGAGCTACAGTAGCTCGTCTGTTAGAACAGACCACACGGGCCAGCCTTCGCTCCCCACGTGCATCCGTGCATCCATGACCCTGGTGCCGGTTTACCACTGTTCCTTCCTTGGACCACTTTTGATAGATACTGACCACTGCAGTCACAAGAGCTGCAGTTTTGAAGATGCTCTGACCAAGTCGTCTAGTCGTCATCAACTTTAATGATAAAATGTTCACTTGCTGCCTAATATATCCCCCCCACTAACAGGTGCCGTGACGAAGATATCAGTGTGATTCACTTCACTGGTTAGTGGACATAATGTTATGCCTGGTCGGTGTAATTATTAAAATGAAAATAAATGTTAGGAACACAAAAACGGGTAGTGATAGCTTAGAAGTTCGAGTACAGGAATAAAAATCCTTAAGATTCAACATATTTCAACTGCCACTGCTGGGCCCCTGAGCAAAGTCTTTAATCTTTAAAAGATTAACATTACGAGATTGTTTTTACTTCTAAAACTAAAGCAATTCATTTTTCACCCACGGGAGACAGATTGAATTATTCTCACTGACACGCACGTTTAATGTTATTTAGTTCCGTTTGAAAAAAAAAAAAAAACCTTCAAAATAGAGCTCACAGTGAAGATAACCGGTTACAAAAGCAGCGACCGCTGTTATAGGACGTGTTTGTGTCTTTAATACTCTGTTCACAGTGTCGATACAAGTGATTCAGGAGTCGACTCATTTTAAGCGCAGCCTCAGTCATCTCTCCGTGTTTACTGTTAGAATGAATGATGCGGTTGTAAATAAACACCAACTACTACAGAACATTTTGTGTGACTCGCTTACATTATAAAGCTCAGGCTTAATTATACTGGTTATTACCACAGAGCGGGAGCCGACTCAGAGTCGTTTACGATTTACCGAGGTGAACCACGAATGTATGTGCTGATAGAATCGGCTCAGATGGGATCGGACTGTATTATCTTTTTAAAGTAAATATTTCAATCAGCAGAATCGCATCGCATGTATGATGTGCACAACGTTAATTACGTGCGTTTATTAATGAACGTTAACGTTAGCTTGTCAGAAGCTTTCTCAATGATGTCTGTGCGGTGTTTTTTCTTTTTTTACAATTAGTGATGGCAACCCAAGCAACTGTTCCACTGCACTATTTTACACTAAAAACTACACTATTCCATAATGCTCCAGATTGTATCATTCTAAATAGGTATCGGTATCGGCGAGTACTAAAATACATGTACTTGTACTCGTACTCGGTTGGGAAAAAATTGTATCGATGCATCCCTACTAATAGGACATTAGAGCTAAATGCAACAAATTCTGAGTCAGAATTTCAGTTCACCGGGGGTACCTCCCTGAAATGAGTTTTTGCAAGTTGGGATGTCTGTTAACATTAAACACATGCATGGACAATTGTGTTGTCTCCAATTCACCTCACTTGCATGTCTTTGGACTGTGGGAGGAAACCCATGCAGACATGGGGTGAACATGCAAACTCCACACAGAAATGACCAGGACCGCTCCACTTGAGGATGGAACCCAGGAAATTCCTGCTGTGAGGAGACAGTGCTACACACTAAACCATAGTGCCGCCGACCCCCCATATTAAATAAATAGCCAAGCCTAATGATATGACGAGAATCTTTAAAAATTATCACCATGTTACATATTACAAAATATGTTACATTTATCCCCAAGAAACTCAATATTATGAAAAAAAAAACATCACATGATCCCATTTGCATCTTAGGTGAAGCCTAGCGTTGAGAAATGATGCTTATGTATAACACCATGTACAATAATAGTAAAATTATAAAATATATTAATTGTTTAGGCTTGGGTTCTACTCAGCTGACTGAGTACTCTTGATTTAAACACCTAATTAGTGCAATCCTACTCTAAGACTTTTAATTAAGCTGCAGTAATGGTGGCACACCAACCCATCTTTACTAGACCTTGCTTTGTTCACAGGTGTGCAGTCATGCTGGAACACAAAGTGTGAAGCATATAATTACATTCATATAACTGATTTTATACCTATTAGTATGAGGTTGGCTAAAACACTCACTAATACCCCTGAATTACAAAGGATGTCCACAAACTTGTTGCTTGTTGGACACACCTTTCCAAAACTATGGGCATTAATAAGGATAGCTACCAAACAATAATACTGACACTTTTTTGGGAAAACAAAAAGTCAGTTTAAATATGATATGTAATAATAACAATCAGTTTAGCACTTTAACACCAAATACAGCTAAGAAACTAGAAATCAGATTTGCTTTGCTTTCCTGTTGACGTATGGATTCAGGAAACAGAGCTTTGTGGTGGTTCAGAGAAAGGACAAAAACAGGAAACTGTGGATTCCAACAAGTCCACAGATCTCTTCTTTTAAAATGCATAACTCTAGGCTGTTTACCCCTAAATGTACAGTAGTTAATACCAGTGAGATGTGGGCATTATTATAATATTATTATACTCATACTCTCATAAATGTGATTCACACAGGGGTGTAAAACAACGTAAAAAAAAAAAAAAAAAAGCAACAAGCACTATATTTACGTAACACTAAAAGCATAATAATTGGATTCCTGTTTATAGTGATTTCTAAAAGCATATTACAAGTCTGAAAAGGGATGGGCTCACAAAAACAGAATGTGCCTGGCTGTACATGAACCTAGCCTTTGAGGTGACACATATCAGTGCAAAAGGGTTCCATCAGCAAGCACATTAGGCGTAAAACCGCTACCAAATCAGTGTTATTTAATATACTTTTAGTACATGTATCCACTTTAAAATTGCACATAGTACTTATTTTGACCTAAAACCTATTTATTTCAAAGGAAAAATAGATGCATTACTAAGCATTATGAAAATATATATCACAAAACAAGATTAGAGGAAAAACGATTCTACGGTAAGAAATGATTATAGTGTTTTATAAACTTATTATAATTTATAAATTTATTAAACCCACTTCTTTTTGCAAATTTACACCCCATTTTCTCATAGGGGTGGGCGATATGGCCTTTAAATAATATCACGATATTTTGGGATATTTTTGCGATAACAATATTCACTCGCGATATATAAGAATCTCACGGTTGGACTACTGCAACTCCCTCCTGGCAGGAGCTCCCATGTCCACTATTAAACCCTTGCAGCTCATTTAAAATGCAGCTGCCCGTCTGGTTTTTAACCAGCCCAAACACTGCCACATCACCCCACTGCTGCGTTCTCTTCACTGGCTTCCTGTAGCTGCACGCATTCAGTTTAAAACACTGATGCTCGCCTACAAAGCCAAAAATGGACCAGCCCCAAGCTACCTTCGTGGTCTAATCAAACCCCGCTCTGTACCACGCAACCTCCGAGCCACTAGTCTCGCTCGACTTGATCCTCCACCCAGGACTAAAGGAAGACAAGCATCAAGGCTCTTCTCTGTTCTAGCACCCAAGTGGTGGAATGAACTTCCTCTGTCTGTCCGAACATCTGAGTCTCTTGCTGTCTTTAAAAAACGATTAAAAACCCACCTTTTTACTAAACACTTAAGCTGACTTGTACTTATTTACTAACATTTTTTTTCCATTTCCAAAAAAATAAAAATAAAAATAAAAACTTTGGTTCTAGCAGGTTTCAGCAGATTTGTGTTCTTTGACTGTTGTTTACTAAAACTTGAGAAATAAAATGTTTACTATGGAAGCACTTCTGTAAGTCGCTCTGGATAAGAGCATCTGCTAAATGCAGAAAATGTAAATGTAAATGTAAGAACACTTTTTAAAAAAAGTTTATTTAAAAAACACTTTTGTTTTGCAGACACTCAGGAAATCTAAGGTACAAATGTTACTAAATGTACATTAAATTAGGCAAAACTCATATCTCTATATGCTTTTGAGAAGTCGTGATATACGATACGATGTAATGTAAACTTAAAGTACAATGGCAGGCCACCGCCCGTATTTTACCTGATAATGTTTATAAGTTCACTTAAAAACACATAACATTGATAAATTCTGACTAATTACAGTGTTTATATTTTGCATTATTATAAAACTGTATTTGTATTAATATTGACAACATTTATAAACAAACCAGCAGAATCTCACGATCACATTTCTGCTCCGTTTTACTTCAAATAAATGAGCATGAAAAAATCCCGAAAACGTTTAATATTTGATCATGATTTGCTATCATTTAATAGTGAAAGCGAGTCCGTCAATTATACAACAACCAATGAAGAGAGAGCTAAATTCGAAGTTCTGATTGGTTCATACATCTGAATCGGAGTTGTCTGAAGAGGGTCGTTTCGGACTCATTGACTCAGTGATTCAGTTTCCATGCTCATATGTGAAGGAAAGCGTTCCGCTTAGCGCTTTTGTGTTTTAAACGTTCTCAGATGGTAACCTGTGTGGTAACCTGTGTATTCTATGTTCGTTCACTGACACAGTTTTTGGCCTCACATCATTCTCGGACTCACGCAGTGACCGACGCTCCTCGTACTCACGCGGGTGCTTTTGCTTTAGGTGCTGAAATAAAGTTGATGTTGCCACTGTTTGTCGTCATCGTATTTTTGTATGTTTTGCAAATTACAGTCGTTCGTTTGGAGTCTGACCTTCTGTATCCGAAAACCTTCCACACTAGTGATGTAGCTCCGCTTTTAGGGACTAGTTCGTCCTCAATGCTAACTCCGGTACTACTCTCTGCATTGGTCGCCATAATTTCACTGTTACGCGCTTGAGAGTGAGTGACGCGCGTTTGCTAACAATATCGCGATATGGCAAAAATCATTTCGAGTTTACAACTATACCGGTATTATCGTGAACGATATTATATCGCCCACCCCTTTCTCCTGATTTTTTAGCACGTCCAATTTTTACCCAATTGCGTTATGCTTTCTCTCTACTGGTACTGACCCCTGCCCTGATCGAGGAGAGCGAACCGACACGCGCCCCCTCCGCATCTCTTCACCTGCACGAGGCGAGTTCATATGCGGAACAGCTTTGTGTACGAAGAGCCACACCGATTGCATTATCCCTCAACTCTGTGCCAGCAGAGGTCATAATTGCATCAGTTATGAGGTCCCTATCCTCCCTTTATGAACAACAAGCCCAGTCGGACGGCAAAGCTGAGCATTGAACCGACGAGTTCGAAATGTCAGCTCTGGTGTGCTAACGTGTTTAACCGCTGCGCCACCTGAGTGGCTATTGAAATCTATTTCTAAAGGTTGTGAGGGTCCCTTAAATGGACTAGTATTTCTAAACTACCATATAAATCATCTGTAAGATTTAAGTCTCCTGACTATGCCATCAAAGCACCTTTTCTTCTTTATATGAACCACACTTGTTATTTTGAAACGTTATATTTAGTGGTGTAATAATACAATATTTAATCACAGCAATATGATAAAAATATAAAAGCTATTAAATAGTATAAACTTCTTTTTTTTCGGCTGTTCCTGTATTTAAGGGTCCAACAGCGGATCATTCTGGTCCACATACCTGATCTGGAATAGTTTTATGCTCCTTATTTTATCCGGGCTTGGAACCAGCACTGAGAGTGCACTGACACGTGCACCTCCCAATGGTTAGGCTGTTCTGTCATCGTCCTTGGCAACTGATGCACTCACAATACAGGCCTAGGTACAGTATAATGTTAAATACTGTATTTGAATATTTAGTCAATAGATAAATCCTTGTAAAATAGTAGTTGGGTAGTAAAACTGTTTTTTGTTTGATCAAAAGATTGATAGTTATGCCGCTCAGGTGGCACAGAGGTAAAATACGCTAGCACACCAGAGCTGGGATTTCGAATACATCATATCGAATCTCAGTTCTGCCATACGTCTGGGCTGGGCGGCTACATGAACAACGATTGGCTGTTGTTCACAAGGTGGGATTAGCCGCACCAGGGTTCCTCATGACTGGTGAATTTATGACCTCTGCTGACTAACTGATGGTGCCTGCACAGAGTCGGGGAATAAAACTGATCAGGGTGTGGCTCTCCGTGCACAAGGCTGATCCGCATATGAACTCGCCTCGTTCAGGTGAAAAGATGCTGTCGGTACTGCACACGTGTTGGAGGGGGCGTGTGACAGTTGAGGTGGTCAGCAGTGGAGGGTTGTATCGATTGATGTGAAGCGTAATGCAATCAGGGTAATTGGATACGATTAGATTAGGGGAGAAAACTGGGGGGACAAGGTTGATAGTTTCAGCAATGACAGGCTGCTGCTGTTGAGCTCTTAAGCAGGACATCTTACCCTAAAATACTTGCATCTCAATTGTTCTTTGCTTTAGATTAGTGCCTGCCAAATGCCAGTTAATAACCAATACACTACCCACCCACACCTGTCAATCAATGGCGCGTCTTAATTCCACATCAAGAATTTCTACAAAGAATTTGAACTCTTAAGGCATCGCTACAACACTGCTGGATCTGGAACAGGAACTGACTGCTCACCAGGAGCTTGTGTAATGCATATTCTTAGCTTAGTGTTAATGAATAGAGTTTAAATTCATGAGGCAGCAGTCCCAAGTGGGGCTCAGCAACAAAAAGAACCTTTTCATCTTCCTAAAAACAATTCAATGCATTCACAGTGACGACACGCCGGCTGAACAAAAAGTACATGAAGATCTGATGAAAATCAAATTGGTCTTTATTACAGGATGTACTCCCTTTAAGTACGGTCTAAAACAAACACCCCTCATGCTTAAACAAATAAATGAAATAACGACTCAGCAAGAGATTTAATTCTGTAGTAACATGGGGTGTGTTCAAAAACCTAAGCTGCGTCCGGAATCGCATACTTCCATACTCAATAGTACGCGAAATGAGGACGCGAGAGCGGTTAGTATGTCCGAATACATAGTATAAATAAAGAGGTACGCGAGAAGTACCCGGATGACCTACTTATTGGGCAGCCATGTTTGAGTATGCAAGTGATGCACACTTGCGGTCCGCTAATGTATCCCATAATGCAACTGGAGCTGCGTAGGCGTTCAAAGCGGAATAAGAAACAAGAAAGATAGCGGCCCTCTGAGTCCTCTGTTTACAAGTGCAAGTAAGATAAATAAAATAAAACATTTTAAAGACGAATAAATAACAAAAAGACGATAAATATCCAAACTTTTGGCGAGTGGGGTTTGTAATGAGTCTGTAACTATGGTGATATTACGTCATCACGTCCTTACGTCATCACTTGACGTTAGTAAGATGCCGAATGTAGTACGTTGCGGTGTTGTGTGCATACTGCATACT